>NW_024070213.1:56827111-57398353 GCF_014754425.2 Oryx dammah | reverse complement strand
TTTTTTTTTTTCTTCTTCTTCTTTTCTTTAATATTGTATTTTTGAAAATCCAACCTCTACTCTAGATTTTTAATCTTTGCTTTTTGGTTTTTATTGTCAATTTTGTACATTAAAAAACCCAAACTTCACTACCCAATTTTACCTGAGAGCGAGATTACTGGCTTGACCACTCTCTCCTCCTTTGGACTCTCCTTTTTCTCCACCAGGTGGCCTCTGTCCCTTCCCTCCCCCTTCTCTTCTCTACCCAACTCTGTGAATCTCTGTGTGTTCCAGACGGTGGAGAACACCTAAGGAACTGGTTACTGGCTGGATCTGTCTCTCTCCTTTTCATTTCCCTCTTTTATCTGCCACCTCTGTCTACTTCCTCCCTCTCCTCTTCCCTGTATAACTCCGTGAATACCACTGAGCGGTCCAGACTGTGGAGCACACATAAGGAAGTGATTACTGGCTAGCTTGCTCTCTCCTCTTTTGATCCCACCTCATCTCATTCCAGTCACCTCTAACTACCCCCTCCCTCTTCTCTTTTCCATGTAACTCAGTGAACCTCTCTGGGTGTCCCTCAATGTGGAGAAACTTTTCATCTTTAACCTAGATGTTTTATCATCAGTGCTGTATAGATGAAGAAGTCTTGAGGCTACTGTAAAAAATAAAACTGAAAACCAGAAGCAGGAGGCTTAAGTCCAAATCCTGAAAACATCAGAGGACTACTGAATCCAGGGAACATTAATTGATAGGAACTCATCAAATGCCTCCATATGTACACTGAAACCAAGCACCACCCAAGGGCCAACAAGTTCCAGAGCAAGACATACCACACAAATTATCCAGCAACACAGGAACACAGCCCCGAGCTTCAATATACAGGCAGCTCAAAGTTACTCCAAAACCATTGATGTCTCATAACCCATTACTGGTCACTCCATTGCACTTCAGAGAGAAGAAATCCAGCTCCACCCAGAACTCCACCAGAACTCCAACACAAGCCTCCCTAACCAAGAAACCTAGACAAGCCACTGATACAACCCCACCCACAGTGAGGAAGCTCCATAATAAAGAGAACTCCACAAATTACCAGAATATAGAAAGGCCACCCCAAACACAGCAATATAACCAAGATGAAGAGACAGAGGAATACTCAGCAGGTAAAGGAACAGGAGAAATGCCCACCAAACCAAACAAAAGAGGAAGAGATAGAGAATCTACCTGAGAAAGAATTCCGAATATTGATAGTGAAAATGATCCAAAATCTTGAAATCAAAATGGAATCACAGATAAATAGCCTGGAGACAAGGATTGAGAAGATGCAAGAAAGGTTTAACAAGGACCTAGAAGAAATAAAAGAGAGTCAATATATAATGAATAACACAATAAATGAGATCAGAAACACTCTGGAGGCAACAAATAGTAGAATAACGGAGGCAGAAGATAGAATTAGTGAAATAGAAGATAGAATGGTAGAAATAAATGAATCAGAGAGGAAAAAAGAAAAAAGAATTAAAAGAAATGAGGACAATCTCAGAGACCTACAGGACAATATGAAACACTCCCACATTCGAATTATAGGAGTCCCAGAAGAAGAAGACAAAAAGAAAGAGCATGAGAAAATACTTGAGGAGGTAATAGTTGAAAACTTCCCTAAAATGGGGAAGGAAATAATCACCCAAGTCCAAGAAATCCAGAGAGTTCCAAATAGGATTAACCCAAGGCGAAGCACCCCAAGACACATATTAATCAAATTAACAAAGATCAAACACAAAGAACAGATATTAACAGCAGCAAGGGAAAAACAACAAATAACACACAGGGGATTCCCATAAGGATAACAGCTGATCTTTCAATAGAAACTCTTCAGGCCAGGACGGAATGGCAAGACATACTTAAAGTGAGGAAAGAAAATAACCTACAGCCCAGATTACTGTACCCAGCAAGGATCTCATTCAAATACAAAGGAGAAATCAAAAGCTTTACAGACAAGCAAAAGCTGACAGAATTCAGCACCACCAAACCAGCTCTCCAACAAATTCTAAAGGATATTCTCTAGACAGGAAACACAAAAAGGGTGTATAAACCCGAACCCAAAACAATAAAGTAAATGGCAATGGGATCATACTTATCAATAATTACCTTAAATGTAAATGGGTTGAATGCCCCAACCAAAAGGCAAAGACTGGCTGAATGGATACAAAAACAAGATCCCTGTATATGCTCCCTACAAGAGACCCACCTCAAAACAAGGGACACATACAGACTGAAAGTGAAGGGCTGGAAAAAGATATTCCACGCAAATAGAGACCAAAAGAAAGCAGGAGTGCAATACTCATATCCGATAAAATAGACTTTAAAACAAAGGCTGTGAAAAGAGACAAAGAAGGCCACTACATAATGATCAAAGGATCAATCCAAGAAGAAGACATAATTATAAATATATATGCACCCAACATAGGAGCACCACAATATATAAGACAAATGCTAACAAGTATGAAAGGGGAAATTAACAATAACACAATAATAGTGGGAGACCTTAATACCCCACTCACACCTATGGGCAGATCAACTAAACAGAAAATTAACAAAGAAACACAAACTTTAAATGATACAATAGCCCAGTTAGACCTAATTGATATCTATAGGACATTTCACCTCAAAACAATGAATTTCACCTTTTTCTCAAGTGCTCACGGAATCTTCTCCAGGATAGATCACATCCTGGGCCATAAACCTAACCTTGATAAATTAAAAAAAAAAAATCAAAATCATTCCAAGCATCTTTTCTGACCATAATGCATTAAGATTAGATCTCAATTACAGGAGAAAAATATTAAAAATTCCAACATATAGAGGGGGAACAACACGCTTCTGAATAACCAACAAATCACAGAAGAAATCAAAAAAGAAATCAAAATATGCATAGAAACTAATGAAAATGAGAACACAACAACCCAAAACCTGTGGGACACTGTAAAAGCAGTGCTAAGAGGAAATTTCATAGCAATACAGGCATACCTCAAGAACCAAGAAAAAAGTCAAATAAATAACCTAACTCTACACCTAAAGCAACTAGAAAAGGAAGAAATGGAGAACCCCAGAGTTAGTAGAAGGAAAGAAATCTTAAAAATTAGGGCAGAAATAAATGCAAAAGAAACAAAAGAGACCATAGCAAAAATCAACAAAGCCAAAAGCTGGTTCTTTGAAAGGATAAATAAAATTGACAAACCATTAGCCAGACTCATCAAGAAACAAAGAGAGAAAAATCAATAAAATTAGAAATGAAAATGGAGAGATCACAACAGACAACGCAGAAATACAAAGGATCATAAGAGACTACTATCAGCAATTATATGCCAATAAAATGGGCAACGAGGAAGAAATGGACAAATTCTTAGAAAAGTACAACTTTCCAAAACTGAACCAGGAAGAAATAGAAAATCTTAACAGATCCATCACAAGCACGGAAATTGAAACTGTAATCAGAAATCTTCCAGCAAACAAAAGCCCAGGTCCAGATGGCTTCACAGCTGAATTCTACCAAAAATTTCGAGAAGAGCTAACACCTATCCTACTCAAACTCTTCCAGAAAATTGCAGAGGAAGGTAAACTTCCAAACTCATTCTATGAGGCCACCATCACCCTAATACCAAAACCTGACAAAGATGGTACAAAAAAAGAAAACTACAGGCCAATATCACTGATGAACATAGATGCAAAAATCCTCAACAAAATTCTAGCAATCAGAATCCAACAACACATTAAAATGATCATACACCATGACCAAGTGGGCTTTATCCCAGGGATGCAAGGATTCTTCAATATCTGCAAATCAGTCAATGTAATTCACCACATTAACAAATTGAAAAATAAAAGCCATATGATTATCTCAATAGATGCAGAGAAGGCCTTTGACAAAATTCAACATCCATTTATGATTAAAAACTCTCCAGAAAACAGGAATAGAAGGAACATACATCAACATAATAAAAGCTATATATGACAAACCCACAGCAAACATTATTCTCAATGGTGAAAAGTTGAAAGCATTTCCCCTAAAGTCAGGAACAAGACAAGGGTGCCCACTTTCACTGCTACTGTTCAACATAGTTCTGAAAGTTTTGGCCACAGCAATCAGAGCAGAAAAAGAAATAAAAGGAACCCAAATTGGAAAAGAAGAAGTAAAACTCACTGTTTGCAGATGACATGATCCTCTACATAGACAACCCTAAAGACTCCACCAGAAAATTACTAGAGGTAATCAATGAATATAGTAAAGTTGCAGGATATAAAATCAACACACAGAAATCCCTTGCATTCCTATACACTAATAATGAGAAAGTAGAAAAAGAAATTAAGGAAACAATTCCAATCACCATTGCAACAAAAAGAATAAAATACTTAGGAATATATCTACCTAAAGAAACTAAAGACCTATATATAGAAAACTATAAAACACTGGTGAAAGAAATCAAAGAGGACACTAATAGATGGAGAAATATACCATGTTCATGGTTGGGAAGAATCAATATAGTGAAAATGAGTATACTACCCAAAGCAATCTACAGATTCAATGCAATCCCTATCAAGCTACCAGTGGTAATTTTTCACAGAACTAGAACAAATAATTTCACAATTTGTATGGAAATACAAAAAACCTCAAATAGCCAAAGCAATCTTGAGAAAGAAGAATGGAACTGGAGGAATCAACTTGCCTGACTTCAGGCTCTACTATAAAGCCACAGTCATCAAGACAGTATGGTACTGGCACAAAGACAGAAATATAGATCAATGGAACAAAATAGAAAGCCCAGAGATAAATCCACACACATATGGACACCTTATCTTCGACAAAGGAGGCAAGAATATACAATGGATTAAAGACAATCTCTTTAACAAGTGGTGCTGGGAAAACTGGTTAACCACTTGTAAAAGAATGAAACTAGATCACTTTCTAACACCACCACACACAAAAATAAACTCAAAGTGGATTAAATATCTAAACGTAAGACCAGAAACTATAAAACTCCTAGAGGAGAAATAGGCAAAACACTCTCTGACATAAATCACAGCAGGATCCTCTATGATCCACCTCCCAGAATTCTGGAAATAAAAGCAAAAATAAACAAATGGGATCTAATTAAAATTAAAAGCTTCTGCACAACAAAGGAAAATATAAGCAAGGTGAAAAGACAGCCTTCAGAATGGGAGAAAATAATAGTAAATGAAGCAACTGACAAACAACTAATCTCAAAAATATACAAGCAACTTATGCAGCTCAATTCCAGAAAAATAAACGACCCAATCAAAAAATGGGCCAAAGAACTAAACAGACATTTCTCCAAAGAAGACATACGGATAGCTAACAAACACATGAAAAGATGCTCAACGTCACTCATTATTAGAGAAATGCAAATCAAGACCACAGTGAGGTACCACTTCACACCGGTCAGAATGGCTGCGATCCAAAAGTCTACAAGCAATAAATGCTGGAGAGGGTGTGGAGAAAAGGGAACCCTCTTACACTGTTGGTGGGAATGCAAACTAGTACAGCCACTATGGAGAACAGTGTGGAGATTCTTTAAAAAATTGCAAATAGAACTGCCTTATGACCCAGCAATCCCACTGCTGGGCATACACACTGAGGAAACCAGAATAGAAAGAGACACATGTACCCCAATGTTTATCGCAGCACTGTTTTTAATAGCCAGGACATGGAAGCAACCTAGATGTCCATCAGCAGATGAATGGATAAGAAAGCTGTGGTACATATACACAATGGAGTATTACTCAGCCATTAAAAAGAATACATTTGAATCAGTTCTAATGAGGTGGATGAAACTGGAGTCGATTATACAGAGTGAAGTAAGCCAGAAAGAAAAACACCAATACAGTATACTAACACATATATTTGGAATTTAGAAAGATGGTAATGACTACCCTGTATGCAAGACAGCAAAAGAGACACAGATGTGTAGAGCGGACTTTTGGACTCTGAGGGAGAGGGAGAGGGTGGGATGATTTGGGAGAATGACATTGAAACATGTATACTATCATGTAAGAAACGAATCGCCAGTCTATGTTCAATGCAGGATACAGGATGCTTGGGGCTGGTGCATGGGGATGATCCAGAGAGATGATATGGGGTGGGAGGTGGGAGAGGGGTTCATGTTTGGGAACTCATATACACCCGTGGTGGATTCATGTCAATGTATGGCAAAACCAATACAGTATTGTAAAGTAAAACAAAGTAAAAATAAAAATTAAAAAAAAAGAGACTCTTGCCCACATTTTTTCCCTGCCCCTTCTGTTACCCGATCCAAGCTCACTCTTCTTGCCACACAACAGGCCAATATTTCAGAGACGAGGTGTTGAAGCAAGGAATATGACTGTAATCAGAAAGCCATCTGACCAAGAAGATGGCAGACTAATGTCTCAAAATAGCCATCTTATCGGGGTCTGGATGCCAGTATCTTTTCTAGAACACAGAGCAGGGGAGGGTGAGGAATTAAAGTGAAAAGGCCATTAATCTTGCAAATGTCTCCTGGAATGGCCAGCCTCACAGAGTATGTGTATTAATTTCTACCTTTCTGTAGCCATCCACAGGTGGATAGGACCAGGATGTCTCCCTGAACAAAGGCACTTTGGCTTAACATTCAGACAGAGGGGTGGTGTTCCCTGAGGCAGACCGTTATGTATAGACACTATCCTTTTAATAAACCCAAGCAATAGGGAGTAAGATTAAAATCAAAGAAACAGATCCAACAGGAGTAAGATTTTGTTCTTTCCTGTAACACTTCTACCTCCTGACTGACCCTCATGCTTCTTTGTGGTGCCCTGCATGGCATGTGTGCCCCCCTCCTCTTGAGAACTTTGAGCAAAAAGAAACCAGTCTTTTCAGTGGCAATCATCTCCTGATCTGTTGACCTTGTCATACCTGAATAACAACCAAACCGACATTTTGAAACATCACCCCTCACCTCCTGGGCCCCACTTACCTCCCATTTCAGCAGCTACTCAGCTCAGGAGAAGCTGGTGATTGGAGTAGAGTTGGGGAAGGAGGGCAACAGAAGTGTGTTCAAACTGCCCAGAATCTTTTCCCCTTGTTCCCCTTCTTCTCCTTCTCATCATGATTATTTTAATTTTATGATTATCATCATCATTTATGAATTTTATTGCTGTAGGGAAATCCATTCACCCCTATTATTAATGTTTCCTTATTTATTAAATTAGGCTAGCCTAGCTGACCTGCAGACTTCCTATCCTGTTCACTGATCCCATGAGAGCTATTTTCCTACATTTTTAGCCCACAATTTATATTATCAATATATTTGATTTCTACAAGAACTTAAAGTGCAGATTGTGTTAAATTGTGCAGATTGTGTTAAATGTATTCTCTGCTCTCCTGCCTTACTAATCTTGAAGATGTGTCACCACTCAGTGGCAATACTGCTGCTGTTTTTTAGACTCACTTGAAGCAGAACAGCTTGGTTTCTGTTATGTTATATTAAATACCAACTTAAAGAACAAAAACCAAAAGCAGCTCTTCTGTCAAAATAACGTCAGCTTCACAACATCTTTTTCACAGAGTTGATGTTTATTGCAAAAAGGTGTGCCTCAATATTATGAAGCATAAAATTCCTCTGATTTGATGTTTCTCTACAGTTTTCCTTTACAGTGATAGTATAGTTGCATTGCAAGAACAGAGGCACTTAGGTTTTTTTTTTTTTTTTTCTTTGTGAAAACCTCTTGCAGAGAAAGACATTTCGAGATTATTTTCCTAAAACAACAAAAAGATAAGTATCATGATTATTAAAGACTATTTTTCCCATTAATGACTGAACCTAGAGCTTCCTTATTAGTTGAAGAAGTAGATTACTGATTGAAGAAAGGTTCTAGAATGATGCTGGGGAGTGGGAGCCATCATCTTTGCCTTCAAAGGATCTGTTATCTAGTTAGGGAGAGAAAGAAAAGTCAATTTCTGTAACAATTCTTTTACTAGTTTTAACAAAAACAGAAAATAAGTACTATTATTATATGTCAGTAATTATAGTACACATTGTACATGTATATAAGTGCCTCAATGACATGAAGAGACTTGATATTTTTGTTTTATATTAATAAACAGTTATAGTATACTTTGAAACAATAAGCAAGACATGTAATGGGAGAGGTATTGAGATGTGAGGTGGTATAGGACAAATGGTATTAGCATATGCTTCTTGCCTGCCATCTAATCGTTGTTGGTGATTATTGGGGTTTAAGAGCATGGACTCTGGAGAAAGAATTCTGGTCCAATTCCCTCCAGGAAATCATTTCACTTCTCTGTGTTTTCAGTTTCCTTTCTCATAAGATGTGGGTAAGAAAAGTACCAGTCTCACGGGATGAAGTGAGTGGAATGTGTAACACATTTAGAAGGGCACCTGGTTTCTTCTTAGAACTTCATAGGTGTCAGCTATTCTCATTGTTCCATGCCTGGCCTCCTTACTCTCTTAGGAAGCCCCAGGAAGCAAGCCTTCAGTTTCTTCATCTCCATTTCTCAGCAAAGTGCCTTGTCCAGAGGAAGGGCTGTGTAACTTCTTCTTGGATAAGAGAGGTGGGTGGGGAGAAAGACCCTTTTCCCACCATCCTTCTACTCAAATAGTTCATTCCTGAGCTACACATTTACAAAAAAACAAAAAACAATAAAACATTAGGCTTCTTAAAAACTCTTTGTAGGGCCTGGCATCTTGGATTTCAAACTTTCAGAACTCGAAGTAACCTCAGATAGTTTCCAGTTCTGCTGCCTCAGTGCTCAGTGGCAGGTAGGGACCTGTTCAAAGGCTCTGGTGACACATTAACACCAATAACTGGCTTGTACCCAGCATTTCAGCTGGAATCCTACACATTCTGCAATTTTACAATACCTTTCTTTTCATACTCTCCCTACTCTGCCTGTTAAGCTATTCTATCAATACAACTTTTCCGCCAAGTTGCCTTTTGCTTTTATCTCAACATTTTTCTTCTTTAAACATATCAAAGGTGATCATCAGTTGCCCGCCCTGATGGCTGTACTCAGTAGGCAGGCATTTCTGACCTTTCTCAGGTCTGGCCCAGGGCTCCTATAACCTGCTACCACAGCGTCCTGGGTTTTCACTGCCTACACAGTCAACCGCACAGTATTTTGATTGCCTATCTGGCCGTTCACATTTTCTGTTAGACATTAAGCTCCATGGTCTCTCACTTAAGGGGTCTGCTGCAGAGTCAGGGTTTAGGTATGGGCTCTGGAGCTGACTACCTAGGTTCAGATCGTGTAATTTTGGGCAGTTTATTTAAACTTCACTGTGCCACTGCTTTTTCCTCCATAACATGAGCATAATAATGATATCCACTCAAAGTTGGAAGGATTACATGAGATAATGCTTAAGTACTTGGGATGGCACCTGGCATTGTAGGAACCTTAGTTCTTATTTTCCACTTTTATCTTTCTTATCCAGTGCCTAAGAATTCAGAAAATATTTGTGGAATAAATGTCTGTCTTTCTTTGGGGATGATTAGAAATTAAATCTAATGCCCCTTCAATAATATAATAATCCTTTATCATGTTAAGTGATGGGACCACACCAGAAGTATGACGTGAGGTCTTTGTCCATAATGGGTTTGCAAACAATTTATAATGAGAAAATATACAATGTGAGGAACCACTATAGAACTGAATAGAAATTACTGCCTATTAATATATGCAAATTTTATTGGGAACAACATAAAACTTTATAAATCTTCCAGGTGTTTCACTACTAACAACGTTATCTCTGGAACCCAGAAGTTATGTAGAGCATTACGAACTTTTAGAATGGAAAAAGACTCAAGAGATTATTCTTCATCTTAAAAATGAGAAAAATGTTGAAATTTATCAGAGACCAAGTTTCAAAAGGCTATTGTTTATAGTTCATTGAAATATTTGGGTACTGAGTTTCCTTTAAGTGTTTCTTCAATGCTAAAAACTGAAGACACGTAGAATTCTATTCTTTTTTTTTTTTTTTTTGACCTTGCTAACGGCTTGTGGGAGCTCATTTCCTGACCAAGGATTGAACCCAGGGCACAGCAATGAAATCCTGGAATCTTAACCACTAGGCTGCCAGGAACCCTCCTCCCCCTACACACCCAGACTTCTTAGTTGCACCTACTGTGAGAGGAGTCTGTTAACTGGGAGGTTGGGTATGAATGAGTGTGTGTGTGTGCTGTTGCTTCATTTGTGTTCACTCTCTGCAACCACATGGACCTTAATCTGCCAGGCTTCTCTGTTCATGGGTTTCTCCAGGCAAGAATACTGGAGTGGGTTGCCATGCCCTCCTCCAGGGGATCTTCCCGACCCAGGGATCAAACTGGCATCTCCTGCATTGCAGGCGGGTTCTTTACACTAGCACCACCTGCAAAGCCCTTGTTATGAGCACTATGTATATTTCTCCCTCTTCATCTAACATCTTTCTTTTAGGACATACAGTGGCCAAGCAAGTATATTATACCAGTAAAAAGAAGGATCCTTCAAAGTGGTTACCTGCCCTTCATTTTTTTGAAATAGCTTTGAAGCTCGCTAGGACATCAGGAACAAAAGAACATGAGGTGGAAGCTGAAATCTTTTTTCAGAAAGGTAAGATGTATTTGGAGTCACAACTATGATAAAATTGGGCAAAACTTTTTTTCCTATTAACAAAAGGCTTCTTAAAAATCTGGTCACTGATTATATAAAATATTGATTTTACAAAGGGTGTGGTGTTGACAAACACCTTGATGTCTCTGCCAAACTCAGTTTTGGATAAAGTGAACGTGCTTATATTAAGTTTACATCTAGAAAGGGAAAAAAGACTCCTATTTTCATTTCTTTTATAATTACGACTGGCTTTCCTTATGCAAAGTTTCACGTTCGACCCAAAAATCTCATTATCAGCCATTTAGCTATGAAAAATGTTACTTAATGCTTAGAAGATATTTTTATGCATAATTTCATTACTTAGCTAAAATAGCCAGTTTCTGTAAAAGATACCTATCCATTTAAATAGCTATAGCATATCTATACTTATAACTTACAACACATATTTGCATAATGCATTCATATAGCTTTGTTGTGGCCATTTTAGCCCTGAGAAAAGTGATGATGACAGTTGGTATCATTTATTGGACACGACTGAACAACTTCACTTTCATTTTTCACTTTCATGAGTTGGAGAAGGAAATGGCAACCCATTCCAGTGTTCTTGCCTGGAGAATCCCAGGGACGGGGGAGCCTGGTGGGCTGCCGTCTATGGGGTCGCACAGAGTCGGACATGACTGGAGTGACTTAGCAGCAGCAGCAGCAGCATTGAACATCTACTAGGTACAAAGCACTGTAATCAGTGTTTTACATCTCATATTGCCAGTTCCTACAATAGCACTACAAGGTAGGGATGATCAATTCTGGTTGGCAGATGAGGGGAGTCTGGGTAAATAACCATCTATAAGTCAAGAGCTACTAAATGCCCAGATGTGAATTTCACATGAGGTGGCTCTATGCTCTGTCCACTTGCTGCATGGAAACTGTCAATGCTTTTCACAGTCATTATGAGGTTTCTCTTTCCAGTCCTGGCTATAGAAGTAGCATTCCAACGCCCGGCATTTGAAGGCTGCAGCTCACCAAGAGGGAGGCAGAGCTGTGTGCACACGAGAGCATTTTCATCAGCTGTGTTGGTTTTCCAGTGTTTGCTGATTTTCTAGGATTTGTTTCTAGCAAAGGTGTTTCCTATGATGCCTGCAATGACTGAGGAAAGAAGAAAATGGATGTAGATTAAAGAAATGCACTGCAGGAGGAAGTGAGAGCACAAAGTAAGGAAATGGAAGGAAAACAGGATGATAACACTTGTGTCCGAACAGTGAAAGGAGGCAGGGGAGCCTCGAGGTGCCCAGGAAAGGAAGCAGCAGCTCTTTCCCCACTGGCGTACCTTCCAGCAGGAAACAAGAGATGGGCAAGCAAGGAGAGCACATCCAGTTTTCCAAGTTTCCAGCATAAAATATTTGTTCTGAAGTCCCAAATGACAGAAAAAAAAAAGTCCATCTCTGTATATCTTTTTCTCTTTCAGGCAAAATAGAATGTCAAATATTGATGGATGAGAAACCTCCAACTATGCAACTTGAGAGTCTGTTTGAAGCTATACAGCTAAGCTTGAGACATGATCAAAATTCAGGGTAAAAAAAGAAAAGACCTTTCCATTATCACAATATGTGTTTGGGTTTGATCCCCATGTTCTGGATGTGTGCTGAAATGACTGGGACACTCTCTTCTCATGGCAGGGCTAGTTTGGGGTGTCCATTGTCCAACTGGTTCACTGACTTCCTTTTCAAGCTTGTTGCTTTTGGCTCTGCCCCAAGGCTTTATTATCAGTGACCGTTGATGACAACAGTTAGCCTGGTGACATACTGGACTGTAAATCACTTCTGGGCTATACTCAGCTTGATCTCCTGTCAGTCCCAGGATACAGGAATTTCCACCAGATGTGAAATTGTATCAAGAAGGGATTTGTGCCATGCAGGTTCATCAGTGCCGAGGCTAGCCAACTCAATTCTGTGTAATTGACTTCATGCACTGGTTTAAATGACCCTGTCCTACAGGTTTGATAGTGAACACACAGCCTTCACCCACACCAAGTAATGGCTTTCAGCATAACTCTGTGTGTCTCTTTAGAATCTAATCGGTGTAGGAGGTGTAGGAGGGTAGAGACAGAGATCTGGTTTTCCAGGCTTGGCTATCACTTCTGTAGTGCCTTGTGTGCTGGAATAGTCCAGAATGGTCTTGATGCTGGACTCCTTGCAGTCATGGCAGGAGGACATCACAGGACAAGGAAGAACACACAGCTGTCTTTAAGAGCTTCTGATTTCAGTAGGGAGGAAGATGCCAGTGTTTAAGCCACAGGTGCTGTGACAAAAGGATCAGTTTGGAACAGATGCTAGTTTTGCCCATTTTTACCTTCATTTGCTCAGAAATTGTTGTCACAGGATGCAAAATGATGCTTATGAGTAGTGAGGCTATGTAATAAGTACAATGTTTTATTGTTTTAGGTTGATAAGAGACTCCTACCTTGAAATAGCCTTATTATTTTTACACAAAAGGAAGTCAAAGAGCAAACTTCCAGTGTCACCATTGACGACTATTAAGGTAATAAATGATTTTATTAGAAATATAAAGTATTAAATGTAAAGTATATTGCCTTTGAGCTTGCTTATTTTGCTACCTCTGTGCAATGGATATAAAGAGACATTTTTCTTTGTGACTTACAGGAATTAATTCATTATTTTAAGCTCATACTCATATTTAGATACCTCTTTGGACATTGTTACATAAAATTCTGGAGATGGATTTTATTTGGAGATTTTTGCCTGTTAAAATGTTACCCATGAAATGTCAATCAGTCAGTTCAGTTGCTCAGTCATGTCCAATTGTTTGTGACCCCATGAATCACAGCACTCCAAGCCTCCCTATCCATCACCAACTCCTGGAGTTCACTCAGATTCACGTCCATCAAGTCAGTTATGCCATCCCGCCATCTCATCCTCGGTCGTCCCCTTCTCCTCCTGCCTCCAATCCCTCCCAGCATCAGAGTCTTTTCCAATGAGTCAACTCTTTGCATGAGGTAGCCAAAGTATTGGAGTTTCAGCCTCAGCATCAGTCCTTCCAATGAACACCCAGGACTGGTCTCCTTTAGGATGGACTGGTTGGATCTCTTTGCAGTCCAAGGGACTCTCAAGAGTCTTCTCCAACACCACAGTTCAAAAGCATCAATTCTTTGGTGCTCAGCCTTCTTCACAGTCCAACTCTCACTTCCATACATGACCACTGGAAAAAACATAGCCTTGACTAGATGGACCTTTGTAGGCAAAGTAATATCTCTGCTTTTGAATATGCTATCTAGGTTTGTCATAACTTTCCTTCCAAGGAGTAAGTGTCTTTTAATTTCATGGCTGCAATCACCATCTGCAGTGATTTTGGAGCCCTGCAAAACAAGTCTGACACTGTTCCCACTGTTTCCCCATCTATTTGCCATGAAGTGATGGGACCAGTTGCCATGACCTTTGTTTTCTGAATGTTGAGCTTCAAGCCAACTTTTTCACTCTCCTCTTTCACTTTCATCAAGAGGCTTTTTAGTTCCTCTTCACTTTCTGCCATAAGAGTGGTGTCATCTGCATATCTGAGGGTATTGATAATTTCTCCCGGCAATCTTGATTCCAGCTTGTGCTTCTTCCAGCCCAGCGTTTCTCATGATGTACTCCATGAAATGTAGGTGCATATAAATATGCTCAGTCATTAGGATTGATCAGGTGTTTGCAGGAAATGACATATTGCTTAAGCTGATAGACAAGTATGGTTTTCATTACTGATGTGGCTGGCAAACAGGTCATCTTTTGATAAGAAAAGTCATTCATTCATTCATTTATCACATATCTATTGAGCATGTCCTATAACCCAGAACGTATTCTGGATAAAGCAGAGTCCAGGACAATCTCAGTGCTTGTTCCCATGCACTTACTCTTCAGCAGCGGGAGACAGGTAATAAACCTGTAAAGGAAGAAAGATGGGAGGGAGTGAGGGAGGAAGAGAAGGGAAGGAACGGTTGGGGGTGTTTTAGGTGGTGAAGTTTAGGATTAAGAAATAACTTGAGTTGGTGGGATTGTGAACGACTACAGTGGAAAGAGGTGAAAAGTAAGATTTGATCATTTGGGAGGGAGCCCTGCAGGGTGGCAAAGGCATACACTCCATCAAGCAGCTCTTCCAAATAAGGGGCAGAAATGTCTCCAGGGATCCTGTGATCCTGCTGAGGTCAGAGGTTCAGCCTTTCTCAGGAGCTCCTAGAAATGCCAATGCTGCTGGTCTGTGGGCCACACCTGAGTACCCAGGATTCAGACAGGGAGATTTTCTTTCTTTATTTAAAAAAAATTGATTTATTTATTTTAATTGGAGGCTAATTACAATATTGTAGTGGGTTTTGTCATAGATCGACATGAATCAGTCACAGGGGCAAATGTGTTCCCCATCCAGAACCCCACTCCCACCTCCCTCCCCATCCCACCCCCCAGGGTCATCCCAGTGCACCAGCCCTGAGCACCCCAGACAGGGAGATTTTCTAGGTGGGAAGTTGGGTGGGAACTTTGTTTTAATTTTTTTTTTGAAAACTTGGTTTTTATTTTTCAAAAACTGCAATCTAATTGTTTATTCTTTAGATTTCAGTAGGCTTTATATATTTCATTCTCATTAAATAATCCTCTGACCCACCAAAAAACCTCTCTGAAAATTTTGATGTCAAATCTCTAATCTTTGAGACAACATAAACATGATTTAAATCCTGTAGACAAATAGGCTTTTAGTCAGTTGGAACAACTTAAATGGTTGCTGCCTTAGGTGGGTAACAGCTATTTTTTTTTTTCATCAAAATGATTACATAGAAAACTTACTTTTGTGATATGATATACATCTTTACATCCAATAAGAGAAAACAGAAATCTTTGTTTCCATGGCAATTTGCAATGCAAATTAATAAGATGCTAGGATAAAAAATATATCACCTTTTGGGCCTTCTCTAGGGAGCTGTTTATAATTAGGAGCTTAAACAAATAAGATTTGAGTGAAAGAATAGTATAACTCCAGTGACCGAACAGCAACAACAAACACAATATGAACATTATTTTCTGTATATCTTGACACAGCATAAATATTTTAGCAAGACATACAATTATTAGACATACAGAAAACAGTCAAAAACAATAAAAATTCATCTAGGCATATTCAGACCATTGAAACAGAACATTTAAAATATGTCCTAGTAAAGACAATTGCTATATAAATGCTGAAAAGAAAGCATTATTGTTTCACTTATATGGAGAATCTGGAATATAGTGACTGTCACCCTGGTTTGGGTTGGAATCCTAGTTTCATGACACACTATTAATACCAATGGGACTGAAGCTTTTCTAACCCAAGTTTCCTCATCTGTGAAATGAAGGTGAGGATGCTTACCCCTTAGAGTAGCTAGGAAAATTAAGTAAAATAAAAGACTTGGCACATAATAAATACCCAAAAGAAAACCCAAAAAGAGGTGAGGGGACGATCCTTTATGTAACTTTGACTAGACTCCAACATTGTATCTTTCTGAAGTATTTTGTAAATAGTAGGTATCCAATTGTTATTTGTTAGTTGAAGTATTTCTTGAACATTCATTCATGTATTCATTCAGTCAAACACTTATTGAGTGCTTAATGTATGCCAAGCATGTTACTCTCTTCCCCTAAGAAGCACAGAGGAACAAGGAAAGAAATAATTGTATTGTGATGTATGAGGACTATAATCTGAGAAGGCAATGGCACCCCACTCAAGTACTCTTGCCTGGAAAATCCCATAGATGGAGGAGCCTGGTAGGCTGCAGTCCATTGGGTCGAGAAGAGTCGGACACGACTGAGCGACTTCACTTTCACTTTTCACTTTCATGCACTGGAGAAGGAAATGGCAACCCACTCCAGTGTTCTTGCCTGGAGAATCCCAGGGACCGGGGAGCCTGGTGGGCTGCTGTCTCTGGGGTCGCACAGGGTCGGACACGACTGAAGCGACTTAGCAGCAGGAGCAGAGGACTATAAGATAGGTCAAGTAGGGAAGTGGAGCAAAGTGGCTAATTCTGCTTTGGGGGAATGTAAGAGAAAGCTTTACAGATGAGATGAGTTTTGGATAAGTAGAAGTTTTCCAAGGAATTGAGAGAAAAAATAGTCCAAAGAGAGAGATTATCAAACACATGTTTAGAAAATAGATTTATTGAAGCATGAATTATATCTGTGAAATACCTATTTTAAGAGTACAATTCATAGATGTTTAATAATTTTACATGTTGTATAACTATCATCACCATCCAGTTTTAGAACATTTCCCTCATCTTCAAAAGATCCCAAGTGCCCATTTGCTATCATTCCCATTTCTACCTCTAGTCCCAGGTAACCATTAGTCTGTTTTCTGTCTCTGTAGATTTGTCTTTTCTGTATAGTTCACTTAAATGGAATTATACAGTATGTAATCTTTCATGCCTGCTTCTTTCATCTAGCATTATGTTCTTGAGGTTCACCCATGTTGTAACATGTAACAATATTTGTTCCTTTTACTTCTCAGTAGTATTCCTTTATATAGTTTTATTACCTTTTCTTGGTTCATTCAGCTGCAGCTGGATATATGAATTGTTACCACTTTTGGCTATTATGAATGATGCTGCTTTGAATATTCATATATAGATTTAAATATTTTAAACTTTATTTTTAATTGGAAGATAGTTGCTTTACAATATTGTGTTGGCTTCTGCCATACAACGTGAATCAGCCATAAGTATACATATGTCCCCTCCCTCTTGAACCTCCCCCCAACCCCTACCCACTCCCGCCCATCTAGGTTGTCACAGAGTACCACATTGAGCTCACTGTGTTATACAGTAACTTCCTTTGAGCTGTCTGTTTTACATATGGTAATGTGTGTGTTTCAGTGCTACTCTCTCAGTTCCATATACAGATTGTTTATGTGATGTTTTACATATGGTAATGTGTGTGTTTCAGTGCTACTCTCTCAATTCCATATACAGATTGTTTATGTGAACGTGTTTTCAGTTCCTTTGGGTGTACGCCTAAGAATGGAATTTCTGGGTCATACTTCAACCCTCTGTTTAGCCTGCTGATGATCTGTCATATTGTTTTCCTAAGTGCTGTACCATTGTGTATTCCTACCAGCAGTGTATGAGGGTTTCAGTTTCTTCACATCCTTGCAAACAGTTGTTATTATTTATCTTTTTGATTGTAGCCATCCTAGTGGGTATTAAGTGGGTATTTCATTAGGATTTTGATTTGCATAACCCTAATGGCCATTTGTATATCTTCTTTAGGACAATATCTACTCAAATCTTTTGCCCATAAACTAAATTGAGTTATCTTTTTTATCATTGAGTTATAAGACTTTTAAAACATATGTATTCTAGATATATGTCCCTTATCAGATATATAATTTATAGATTTTTTTTCCAGCTGATGGCTTGTCTTCTCATGCAATTAATGGTATCTTTAGAAACAAGAGTCTACTTTTAATGAGGTACAGTTTATCATTTTTTTTAAATATTTTGTGATTTTAGTACCACCTTACCTAACCCCAGATGTTGAAGATTTTCTCCTATGTTTTCTTCTAAAAGTTTTTGAGCTTTAATGCTTAAGTCCATCATGGTATATTTTGAATTAAGTTTTGTATAAAGTGTGAGGTAAGGCTCTAAATTCATATTTTTGCACATAGATATTCATTTGTCTGAGCATCACTTGTTGTAAAGACTATCTTTTCTTTATTGAATTGCCTTGGCTCCTTTGTCAAAAAATTTATTGCTCAAAACTCTAAATATTTATTCTTAGACTTCCTATTCTATTCCATTGATCTATAATTCTATCTTTATGTGAGTATCCACTGTCTTGATTACTGTATGGCTTGTAGTAAGTTTTTTGAAATTGGAAAGTATTTGTCCTCCAATTCTGTTCTTCCTTTTCAAAATTATTTTCACTTTGAATCTTTTGCATTTTATTCTTCATTTTAGAATCTGCTGGTCAGTTTCTGCCAAAACGCAGAATTTTGGTACAGATTATGTTGAATCTACAGGTAGCTTGTGGACATTTGGCATGTTGACAATTTTGAATCCTCAATTCATGTATGTGAACTCTCTTCATTTATTTAGATATTAATTTTTATTGATAATTTTTTTTACTTTTCAGTATGCACATTTCATACATTTTTGTTAAGATTATTTCTATCATGAATGGGTATTTTCTTAATTTCATTTTCAGATTGTTCATTGCTGATACAATTGATTTATGAATATTGAGTTTTGTATCCTGTGACCTTGCTAAGCACATTTATTAATTCTAGAGGGGTGTGTGTGTGTGTGTGTGTGTGTGTGTATGTATGTGTATCTTGGGTTTTTCTACATATAGGATCATGTTCCTTGCAAACAGTTTAACTTCATTTCCTATTCTAGATGCATTTTTAAATTTTTCTTACCTGTTTGTATAGGCTAGTATCCCATATGCAGTGTTGAACACCTCCCATGTAAAAAAATGCCCATCATATTTTTTTTCCTGTTTTCATTCTGAGCTCGTTTGACCTCAATAAAGCCTTCCTCTCAATTCAAAATGAGCTTTCTTTTTTGAATGTCTGTGTCACTAATTGTTTTTACAATATAGTTACTTAATGTTATTTTGTATTCAATGCCTATTAGCCTTGTGTCAAGAATTAAATAGGTAAATTGCCCAAGGTTATAGTCAGTAAGCTGGCACTGGCTACCTCAGAGCCTAAGCAGTGTTATTACAGCTAGTAAGGATGGTCTTCATATTTGGGACAGGACCACATTGCTTAGATTTTAGATTCCCCATAGACCAATCTCTCCAGGTATCGCCTGTCTCCAAGTTTAGTCTTAATCTAGTCACATTTGTGCATTGTATTTCCTGCTCTGGCATCAGCTTTACTCATTGCTTTTCCTTTTATTTGGAAGTCTTATTGACAGAAGTAAAAAAGGTATTTTTGTTATTGCTTATTTTATTGTTGAAGATCTAAAAAATCAGGTAAAATATGAACATCAACAAATTAGAATAAGCTATCTAATCGAATAGTTTTTCCAGATTAGTTGACAATTTTGAATCCTCAATTCATGTATATGAACCCTCTTCATTTATTTAGATATTAATTTTTATTGATAATTTTTTTTACTTTTCAGTATGCACATTTCATACATTTTTGTTAAGATTATTTCTATCATGAATGGGTATTTTCTTAATTTCATTTTCAGATTGTTCATTGCTGATACAATTGATTTATGAATATTGAGTTTTGTATCCTGTGACCTTGCTAAGCACATTTATAAATTTGACTATTAATACTTTAAAAATGTAAAACAGACAGCTAGTATGTTGCTGGCAGGGTTTCTGTTTACTTCAGTATTATTGACTTTTTTATATTTAAAAACTGAATACATATGCCACATACACACACCCTCACATTGCACGTTATCTCCATTCATTGTCACTTTTTGCTGTTCTGTAGAACTTCATGATTACAGTCATCCTTTTAACAGTTCTGTAGTTAGAAAGCTGATGGCAAATACCTATCAAAAATCTTTAAGTAGTATTCCTGTTTCTGACATCGTTAGGCACAATATATATTCAGTTTATAGATCCTCTATTAAAATGGTAAATAACACTTAAAATGCCATTTCTGTTTATTTTATTGATATTCAAATAGTGTAAGCTCATCTAGAAAATCACACAAAAAAGTTAAATATAATTAAATTACCCATAAAACCTGGGATAACCACTGTTGATAATTTTCTCTGTTTGTGTATATAGAGAAATATATATGTACCTATCTTTTATACTAACACATATATATGAAATTTAGAAAGATGGTAACGATAGCCCTGTATGCGAGACAGCAAAAGATACAGATGTATAGAACAGTCTTATGGACTCTGTGGGAGAGGGTGAGGGCTGGATGATTTGGGAGAATGGCATTGAAACATGTATATTATCATATGTGAAATGAATCACCAGTCCAGGTTTGATGCATGATACAGGATGCTTGGGGCTGGTGCACTGGGTTGACCCAGAGGGATGGTATGGGGAGGGAGGTGGGAGGGGGGGTTCAGGATTGGGAACACGTGTACACCTGTGGCAGATTCATGTTGATGTATGGCAAAACCACTACAATATTGTAAAGTAATTAGCCTCCAATTAAAATAAATAAATTTATATTAAAAAAATAAAAAATGGGATCATACTTTGCATGCTATTTTGTAACCTATACTTTTCTTTTGCTAATATGATTAGGATATCTTTTCATGTTGATAGATGCATGTATATTATTATTCTTAATGGCTACATAGTGTTACAGTAAAATCTCATCATCAGAAGATTAGAAAATCTATCATTAAGCTTTATGATATCTTTATCTGTCTTTATCATAAAATATTTGCCATATTTTGTAGGCTTTTCCCAGAAGGCATAGTTCTATTAAAGAACCAATAGTAAATAAACATGAAATGTACAGTTTATTTGCCTGGATTGCAATAAGAGCTGCTGCACAGGTTGGTGTGATTTTTATTTAATTCTCCTCTTTACTGTCATATCTGTTAAGGCAACACAATCTATTTATTCGAGAGAAAGAAAAATTTCACATTCTTTGAGATTTGTGCCAATGATATTTCTTTGGGGCAATTAGAAGTGCTCTTTATTATGTGTAGTGTTTTTAATCTGTATTAGCCAGAACTTGGTTTTGTTTGTTTCAACTTTTCTTTAATGAAAGTATTGGCAGATACACATGTGCACATATTTTGGGAAATATCTGTCACAGCTAGGTGAGGGAGCCTATTCAGAGTGACTTATTTATTGATTAAATTGTCAATCATGTGTTGTGGGGAGGGGGGTGGGAGGGGGGTTCATGTTTGGGAACGCATGTACACCTGTGGTGGATTCATGTCAATCTATGCCAAAACCAATACAGAATTGTAAAGTAAAAAATTAAAAATAAATAAATAAATTAAAAAAAAAATTGTCAATCATGATTTGTTTGACTATGATACATAGTACATGCAGGGGATCACATATTGTTTTTCAGATTGTCTTTACTTTTCCTCCAATGTATACCAGATATTATGAATTCACTCTTTCACATTCTTCACCTAATGGATATCTATGAATCAAAAAGCTTGCATTTGTGAATTCTAATTATGCATTAATTTTAGGTCAGTGAGGCTGTGCTGGCAATTAATCTACTTATTGGAAAGAAGAATGCTAGAACTGATAAAGTTAGCCAAGCGGCGTTATCAAATATCCCAGAATTTGCTTCCATGGATCTTTTGTCTTCATACACAGATTATTTGCTTGGTATGTTTGGATGTTGGGCATTTTATATACATATAATGTATAATCAAGTTTCAAAGATTTAATTCTAGAGACTTGTTGGGTTTTAACTTTATTTTTATTTTATTTTATTTTTTATTTAAATTTTATTTTTTTACTTTACAATACTCTATTGATTTTGCCATACATTGACATGAATCCACCACAGGTGTACATGAGTTCCCAACCCTGAACTCCCCTCCCACCACCCTCCCTGTATCATCTCTCTGGGTCATCCCAGTGCACCAGCCCCAAGCATCCTGTATCCTGTATCGAACCTAGACTAGAGATTCGTTTCTTACATGATAGTATACATGTTTCAATGCCATTCTCCCTAATCATCCTGCCCTCTCCCTCTCCCAAAGAGTCCAAAAGTCTGTTCTTTACATCTGTGTCTCTTTTGAACAACAATGGTTTGGGAAACCTCTAAGACCCTGAAAGGGAAAATCTTAGGGTCTAGCTGCTAAAACATAGGGGCCCCCACTTGCTGTATGTACGTATATGTTATTCCATTCACTACTGCATTTCAGGTGCAGGGTTGTGTGGGGAAAAAGTGATATTTCCTGATGGCCTGTTTATTCCAGTTCACACATTTGAAATGAAACTTTGTGGGATTATTTATGTGAGAGACCTTCTCTGAGCCTCTGAAATGTGTGCCTACTCTTACACTCTGATTTATCTCCCTGTTTCTTAGTTCTTTTATATGTGTGTGTGTGTGTGTGTGTGCTTGTGCATGTTTAAGCTTTTTCTCTCATTTTCCCGAGGGCAGGGAAGTTAGCTATTTGATTTGCAAAGGGCGCTCCTTAGAGACGATGGAGACAATGGAAACAAGACAGGAAGAGACGGTGGAAACAGTGAGACGCTTTTTTTTCTTGTGCTCCAAGACTGCAGCAGATGGTGACTGCAGTGATGAAATCAAAAGATGCTGTCTCCTTGGAAGAAAAGCTATGACTGACCTAGATAGCATACTGAAAAGCAGAGCCATCGCCTTGCCAACAAAGGTCCATCTAATCAAAGCTATGGTTTTTCCAGTAGTCATGTATAGATTTGAGAGTTGGACCATGAAAAGAGCTGAGTGCAGAAGAATTGATGCTTTTGAACTGTGGTGTTGGAGAAGACTCTTGAGAGTCCCTTGGACTGCAAGGAGATCCAACCAGTCCATCCTAAAGGAGATCAGTCCTGATTATTCATTGGAAGGACTGATGCTGAAGCTGAAACTCCAATACTTTGGCCACCTGATGCAAAGAACTAACTCATTTGAAAAGACCCTGATGCTGGGAAGGATTGAAGGCAGGAGGAGAAGGGGACATCTCATCCACCCATTAGATGGTTGGATGGTACCACTGACTTGATCGACGTGAGTTTGAGCAAGCTCTGGGAGTTGGTGATGGACAGGGAAGCCTGATGTGCTACAGTCCATCAAGTTGCAAAGAATTGGACATGAATAAGCATGAGCACACACTACAGAAAATCACATATTACTTATACATAGCAAGGATTGATATTAATATTTGTTAAATGAATGAATGAAAAGTTAGTAGAATTTAAACTTAACCTTACTATATTTTTTAAAATTTGTAACTCTGCTGTTGGTTACAGTAAACTATATTATAAATCTGTAAGTCTTACCAGCAATAACATAAATGTTGAACAGTCACTTTATGTTTTTGCCCATTCATTCATTCAAAAAATATTGAGTGCTTTTTTGTGCTAAGCACTTGGATAGGTCCTAAGAAGCAAGGTACTGGATTTTTACTTCCAGAAGGATATTTTAGTAACAACAGTATCTAATTTTGCTTGGCATTGGGTGAGCATTGAGCCAAAGGGGATGAAAAGTGTTAACTTTAACCTGATGGGATGAGGTAATCTTCCTAAAGCCTCTGAAATCACTCTGGTAGGCCAGAGCTTACTGCTGAAGGGTTGAGTCAGCCTTAGCTGAAGAGTTAGTGTCTGAAATCATCTCCTTTGGCTCTCTCTTTCCTGAAGAATAGGTGGCCCAGACTATTTTCCAAACTAAAATGGTTTGCTCTGAGGTTAAACCATCAAATGGATTTTTTAAATGCTAAGGTATTGTCTTCTTATTTCTATTTCCTGGTGGGATTTTGCTTCATCAGACTTCTGGTCCATGACCTGGATCTCAGACAGGGTGCATGGTTTTCCTTAGAGACCCCAAAGGTAGGCTCTCAGGGGACTAAGCAGGGCAGTATGGCAGCAGGGGCTGGTCACTGCTTTTTTCTCCTGACACGGCTTGGCAACTTAGTTCTCCCTGCTTCAAATGCCAAGAAGGCAGTCCTCTTAGAAACACACATTATTGTTTTGCCACAAAGGGAATGCAGTATTAATAATGAAGAGGTTTCAGCTTATACCACGATCCTGTCAAACCACTGAATTTCTCTCGGCTTCATTGTCCTTAATCTGTTGACTGAGTGAATTAGATTTATTTATGAAGACTGAAATCTGAATTTTAAGACTGTGATTCCATCTACCAACATGGCTATTTCTTTTTCACAGTGGCCCCTTATTGCCTCAGATAGATCTGGTCTACTTTATCCTGCTCTATTTTCTCATGCTTTAAGTTTTTAGGACAGAGATAATAAATAAGTTAGATCTGAAATTCTGTGTTAATCAGTTATTGCCAAAATTGCAGTGTATACCCAACAACCCTAAAACTCAGTGGCAAGAATGACATGACTTCTTTCTTTTACTTGTCTCCTGTGTTCTGCATCAGGTTGCAGCCCAAGTTCTAGTGCACTTCACGTACATTTGTTATGAGACCCAGGGTAAAGAGGCAGTGACTACTTGGGGGCTGCTCTTCTCACAGTACAAACCAGAGCACAAGACCAAGCCCAAGCACAGAAGCACACTCAAGACCTCTCTTCACATTACATCCGATTAGTCACAGCAAGTCCTATGGCCAAGTACAATGTCAGTGAGGCATGGAATTAGACTCTGCCTGCAGAAGGAAGAGGGGTGTGAATGTATGTGGGATGATAATCCAAACTACTGGGCTTCCCAGGTGGCGCTAGTGGTAAGGATCTGCCTGCCAATGCAGGAGACATAAGAGACATGAGTTTGATCCCTGGATTGAGAAGATCCCCTAGAGGAGGGCATGGCAACCCACTCCAGTATTCTTGCCTGGAGAGGGACAGAGGAGCCTGGCGGGCTACAGTCCATGGAGTCTCAAAGAGTTAGACACTACTGAATGACTGAGTGCACACACACACAACCCACACTATGGCTCAGTTCAGTTCAGTCGCTCAGTCGTGTCTGATTCTTTGTGACCCCAAGGACTGCATCACACCAGGCCTCCCTGTCCATCACCATCTCCTGGAGTTCACTCAAACTCATGTTCATTGAGTCAGTGATGCCATGCAACCATCTCATCCTCTGATATCCTCTTCTCCTCCCACCTTCAATCTTTTCCAACATCAGGGTCTTTCAATGAGCCAGTTCTTCGCATCAGGTGGCCAAAGTATTGGAGTTTCTTCTTCAGCATCAGTCCTTCCAATGAATATTCAGGACTGATTTCCTTTAGGGTGGACTGGTTGGGTCTCAGCTGCCAGCCACCTAAGAAGAATTCTGAACTGCTGCATGGAAGGTCTGGAAAAAATGCTGTGGTGATCAGTTAGGTGTCACGCATGGGCCCACACAGTGGGGAATGGCATCTCCTAACGAGGTGACCTTAGTTGATCCAATTGGGCTAATAGTCTTCATCTCAGCGGTGCCTAATACTAGAATTTATGCTTTACTTTTCTGTTTCAGTGGTTTTGGTAGCATCTTCCAATTTTCAGTTTCCATTTTGTACCCATTAACACTCCAACTGTTGTACAAAGATACTAATTTGAAATGACCTGATTTTTAAAAATCTATTTTTCTTTTTAAATTATTTTTGGCTGTGGTGGGTCTTCGTTGCTACACAAGGGCTTTCTCTAGTGCAGCAAGCAGGGGGTTACTCTTCGTTGTGGTACATGGATTTCTTGTTGCAGTGGCTTCTCTTATGGCAGAGTGTAGGCTCCAGGTGCACGGGCTTCAGTAGTTGCAGAGTGTGGGCTCAGTAGTTGCAGAGTGTGGGCTCAGTAGTTGTGTTCAGGCTTAGTTGCTCAGCAGCATGTGGAATCTTCCCAGACCAGGGATCAAACGGATGCCTCTTGCATTGCAAGGTGGATTCTTAACCACTGGACCACCAGGGAAGCCCTGAAATAACCAAAATTTTTAAGCCCAATTCATTTTGTATTTTGCCTTACAAATAATACTTTTGCTCTCCAGTATTCTTCTAGCAGTCTGATCATAAATTACTGTTACAGTTTCCCTCACTTCAGTATTTGGCTTGGAAAGAAATATTGAATCCCCAACTGATTGCTTCAAATACCCAGATGGCAGTGAGGTTCATATTATAATAAATTACTAAAGGGCAACAACAACAAATAAAAATTGTTTGATTTTCTTTGTGTTAGCATACATTAACATCCAGGAGAAAACCTCTTCACTCATCTTACCTTCACTAGCATTGATCTGTACATAATGTGGTAAAGGATATTCATTGTTATTGTGTGTAGAGCACTATACATCTATTTCTGTCCAGAGGGAAGGAGGGAGAAGTCAAGAACACACCAAGGAGTAGGTCTCGCCACCCATAAACTTCTAATTTTTAGCAGTCGTAGCAGGCATCCACTTTGAAATGATATAAATGCATTTTTTAAGAGGACCATATTTTAAGCTAAAGCTGGACATAGGCTGGGTGGCCATTTGAGTTTATTAGGAACATTTTTTATTTTTTCTGGAAGAAGTACATGTGAGGCAGATACAAATGGACTAGAGGCATGGATACCAGGTAGAAGGGAAGCTGATTTTCTCAGAACTCTGAGCAGTTGACAGTCAGAAAGGCATGGTGACAGAATAGACCAGTCATGTGTGGAGGATGGAATAAAGATCATCTTGCCAGAACCAGAGAGCAATTGTATGATGTCTATAGAACAGTAAGAGAATTGAGTGATGCAGCCGGCCCAATTTACTGAGGTTTCTTTTACATTGTCCTGTAGGAATATAGACCCTGAAATGATGCTACTGGCAACATAGGACCATATTTAGATTGAATGCAAAAAACATCTACTCAATATCTACTTTGGGCCCCATTATATTCCAATATATTCCATCTTTTTGTCTTGATTTTCTTGTAGCCGTAATAAAAAATTCTGCTGAGATTAAAAATTATTAAATTCCGTAATATGTTTTGAATTAAAAGTGATATTCAGAGTCAGTGGTCCTGGATGCAGCCTCTCATAACTAAATACACTTGATATACAGAAAAATATAAATATGTGTCATGCCAAAAATGAATGTTGATGAACCTACTGTCAGAACATAAAGAGAAATCTATAGAGCAGAACCAAGAATCAACTAATCCTTAGTATTAATACATGCTTTGCCTCTTGAGATGGAGAAAAGCTTCCATCCTGGACAAAATGCGATTTGTCTTTACCGTTCTGCCTTGTCCCTGGCTCAGAGATATGGGTCAATGCCAACTAAAAACTGGGATGTCATTCCTCTATGCTATCCTGTTTTCTATTCCTCCGAGACACAAATTTCCCATACTGGTGGGGAGCTAGAAGGACACATTATATTAATCTGGGATTAATCCCAGATAATTATACCATGTACAGGTGAGAATGGAGATAAATTATTCATGCTAGCAACACTGGTTATGTACATACATGCATGTGTGTGCTCACATGCTGCACCAATTCAAATTGTCAACAATTCAAACAATGAGGGTACGATGAGAATTATCCTCAGTGAAGCAGAGGCCCCAAATCAGTGTAACCAGACAGTCCTGGCTGGAGGTGGTAGAAACCATTGCAAAGGGATGCTTCTCAATGCCGGGTATAAGGGACACTCCCTCCAAAATATTCTTCTAAAGATAAACTTACAGATAGCGCAGATAATACATGGACAAATTTTGGCCTCATTTTTGGATAGTAAAGACAAAATAATTGTAAACAAGAAAAAGCAAATTTTCTACAAATGAACAAAAACTAAACTGGTCTTATTTTTTCTCTGTGACATTAAAGACTACATAACATTGGCCACATAAATGTAGAGGTTCTTTTTTGCTTTTAATTTAGCTCAGTTTTTTGCACAGGTAGTTTATTCTCAGAATCATGATTCAAAATTAATAAAAGGGTATGGAGAGACTGTCTCCCTTCCATCTTCTCTGCAAGTGATTCAGTTCTCTTCCCCAGAGGCAAACAGTGCTGTCAGAATGCATGTGTGTGTGCCAGGTTGCTTCAGTAGTGTCCAGCTCTTGGCAACTATATGGACTGTAGCCTACCAGGCTCCTCTGTCCAGGGGATTCTCCAGGCAAGACGACTGGAGTGGGTTGTCAGGTCTTCCTGTAAGGGGTATTCCCGACCCAGGAATCGAACCATGGGGTGGATTCTTTACCAACTGATCTACCGGGGAACCACTAGTACCATATCAGTGCCCTATTCCTCGTATAACAAATAGCCACAAATTCAGTGACTTAAAGCAACACAATGTATTATCTTACAGTGCTGGTGTTCTGAAGCCCAACATAGGCCTTATTGGGCTAAAATTAAGGTGTCAGCAGGCTACTTTCCTCTGGAGGCATTAAGGGAGAATGTTTCCTTAATTATAGTCTCAGATTATGGTCAAGACCTAACTATGGCATAAATCCAAAAGTATCAAAGAAATGGTTAATAGTTTATACTACTTACAAATGAAAAGTTTCTTCAAGGCACACAATTATCAGAAAGAGGGTTAAATAACACGTGATAATTGAAAAGATGTATTTGCAAATAATATCACAGTTAAAGGGTTTATTTCTATAATAAAGAGCTTCTGTCTGTGTGTGTGTGTGTGTGTGTGTGCTTAGTCATTCAGTTATGTCTGACTCTGCGACCCGGTGGACTGTAGTCAACCAAGCTCCTCTGTCCATAGAATTCTCCAAGCAAGAATATTGGAGTGGGTTTGCCATCTCCTCCTCCAGGAGCTCTTCCTGGCCCCAGGATCAAACTCCTGTCTCCTACACTGCAGGTGGATTCTTTACCACTGAGCCACTAGGGAAGCCCAATAAAGAGCTTCTACAAGTATTTAAAGAAAAGACATGGACCCTTTTACTAGTTAATGGAAATCTATTTGGAATACGTAAAAAATAACAAATGGATACAATTTTAGTTTTTCCAAATGGCTATCCTATTACTGTATTTTTTTCTAATTTCTATTGATCTATCTATTTAGGATTTAATGCCACACTTTTAATTATAATATAATTATAAGCCTTATAATAGATATAGTATCTATTAGAGTAAATCCTCACTTATTACTCTTTCTTTTCAAAACTGTAATTCTTTTATGGCTTTTTTTTTCTACTTTGGAAACAACTTGTCTAGTTTAAGAAAGTTCTCTCATAATTTTATTGAAGTTGCATTACCGTTACATTTTATCCTAGAAATAACATGTTTTTATTCTGTTGAGTCACTTTAACCAAGAATATTGTATATCTTATATTTTTAGTTCATTTTCATGCCTTTTGAAAAAAAAAATGAGTCCCTTAGGTGTGTTTTAACATTTTCTTTAAGTAGATCTTATATACTTCTTGTTAGACTTATTTCTCAGATATTTTCTTAGTAGTAGTATTGCAAAATTTTTTCATTAGCTTTCTGTTGTTTGCTATTTTTGTGTATGGAGGCTATTGATAGCACTGTACTACTTAATTATCTTTATATATTTTTCCTCACTTTATCCTTCATGAACAAAGTCTAGTCAGAACATGTCTTCTGTAAAGGGCCAAATAGTAATATTTTATGTTTTGTGCTCTCTGTTGCAACTATTCAGCTTTGCTGTGTTAATGTGAAGGAACCATAGACAAAATGTAAATGAGCATGGCTGTATTCCATTTTTAAGGACACTGACATTTGAATTTCATATAACTTTCACATATCACAAAACATTATTTTAATTTTTTCAAACACTTAAAAATATAAAAACCATTCTTAGCTTATGGGTCATACATAAACATGCATTGACCTAATTTGGCCCATAAACTAGAGTTTCTCCTTATAGATCTAATTAATTCTAATTAGTGCCATCAAATTAATCCTTATATTTGTTCAAGTTTCCTTTCTTTTGGTAACACAAACAATGCTGCCATGAGTATCTTGTGCAGGACTCCTGGTACATGTATCTGAGTATCTGCATTTAAAATTTTATTAGCCTCTGCCCAGGAATTTGCTCTCACAAGTAGTATATAAGAATTATGGTATCTTCACATTTATTGCTTTCAGATTTTAGTTTCTGTTAATTGCTGGGGAATGTGAAATAGTATTTCATCTTAATTTATCTGATTTTTAATAATGCTAAAAATTTTGGCCATTTGGTTTTCCTTTTCTACAAGTTGACAGTTAAAATTCTTTGCCCATGTTTCTGTTGGACTATGACTTTTTCTTATTGATTACATAGTAGAGAGAAGATAATTTATGTGTTTTTAAACATATTTTCTCAGTCCATGGTTTCTTATTTATGATTGGTGTCTTTGTGATACAAATTTTTTTAATTGAATGCAATCCTAAATGTCAATATTTCCTTTATAAGTTGTGTTTTTCTTTTTTCACATATGGTTATTTTTCAAGGAAAACATAATATTTATATTCTAATTTTTTTTTTTACACTTTCAGATAACTACCAAGTTGTCTTCCAGACTGGCTGTACATTTTCTTACCTTAGTGAAGAGATACATGAGGATGTAGATTCTCAGAAAAAAAAACCAATTAAAGTGGATATTACATGGATTCTTCTGCTGCGCTACTATATTCACCTACAAAGAATTAATAATATGAGCAAATTGCTAGGTAGGCCTTTGAAAGAACATATTCTTTTCCAGTCATTAAGTCATGTTTCTTACTTAGAACTATAAAATACGTTTGACATCTTTCTGAGTGAACTCTCATCAGAAGATGGAAATTTCAGGGGTTCTTTGCTTGATATACAGGGACCTTTGAAAAAAAAAACAGCATTTCAATGTATTTAAAAATATCCTTAGAAGGAGGCATCCAGAGACTTCCCCCAAGACTACTGAAGTGCCGTGTGGCTCAAAACAGTTAAGAGTCAGAGTGACCCTAATGTGATAGCTTATAAAATTAACAAGGTGAAATCTTTGGCATTAAGGAGAGGAAGAATATCTAGTATTTAAAGAGAAAGACAGGATATTTAACTCTATGAAGTTTTGAGTTTTGTTTGTTGTTGTTTTTATTTTAAAATCATCGGTGCTCTCTAAAGAATAGCCAAAAAAAAAAAAATGTTATAATCTAAGTCACATTCTCTCCTCTTGTGGTTTTGTGATGATGTGTTTATCTGTGCCCATGAAATGGGTGAGCCAGAGTTGCTTATGAGGGCAAACAACTGGGAAAGACAGCTTGACTAAAGCAGCACCCAGTGATGGGGATATCAGCAGGGCAAAGAGGCCAAGTCACAGAGCAGCTCAGCCTGGTTATCAGAATTAGTGATGGGAGAGGCAAGCACTGGGAAAGGTGGTGGGTAAGAGGTGCATCGCGATAGGGCCAGTTCAGTAGCAGAGGAAGCGTATATAATCCAGCACAGTGGGCCCCAGTGATGCCCTCCTGTTATCGATTTAGCTCCCCTGGACTCACCTGCTGGTATCTCCTGTGTCAGTCATGCATATTTTGCTTCTTTCTGCTCTGGGCTTTCTTAGAAATGACTGAGGCCCAGCATATAGGCAGGATAGCCTGGAAGTACCAGGGACTGCACACATTCAGGAGTAACCTGCAACTGCTGAGGGAGGGAGCTGGTTGATAGATATTCCAGCATGCCAGCCCCCTGATGGAACAGTTTTCTGTGTTTTTTCTTAGGAGATCCTCAGCAGGACTGAGTTCTCCTTGTCCATAGCTGGAGCTCTTTCCTAACTTGCTGTCATTGACTCTTTTTTTTTTCTGTCACACATTTCCCATTCTCTCACTTGAGATCAGTTTTCAAATAAATTACCTGAACCTGAATTTTTGCTTTAAGATTTTTTTTGGCTGGGGATGGGGATCCCCAAATAAGACAGCTAGATTGAATGTTTTGTTTTGTTAAGCTTGAAACCAGAAGTAGGATCACACGGTTTTGAGGTGTGCTTTCCTTCCTGTGACCAGAAGCAATTCTGTTAGTGTATAAGCTTGAAAAATGGAGGAAGGTCATGGGCAGCCACTGGGTGAGGTGGGAATGTCCAGGAATGAGATTAGCAAGCAAAGGACAGCAATATTGAGACCATTCTGTTATCTAACATGATTCTATAGTAGTTTTTGTTTTTCCTTTAAGCATCTCTGAAGCCAGGATCTGGGATGTCTTTGCCAGATGACACTCTTCTCACTTCTCTTTTTAACTCTGGATTGATTTTGCGCCAAAAAGAAATGCATTTTTTCCTTAAAAGATTCTTACAGCTATATTCTTCATCTTGTATTGATGAATTTCCAAAAGAACTATTTCAAGTCATGGAAAATTCACCTGTTCTAGAAAAAGTCTTATATGATTCAGCAAGCAAGGTAATGTTTAAAACATTATATAATTATACATTTTTTGGAAGACTTAATCATCCTTTTATTTCCAAAAGAAGCATATTAACCTCCATACTGACACAAAGGTTTTTAGTTTCCTCAGAGGTTTTACCTGAGGAAACTTGCCACAGAGAAAAACCAACCAGACATGCTGGTTTTCTGTTTTCATATGTTCAGTTTTGCTGCTCTTATAAGCCTTCAAAATGTCCCAGACTTTTCTGTATTCCTACACATCACAACTTCTCTCAGAGTCATTTTGCCAAGAAGTTATACAAATTTCAATATAATACCCTATAAGGAAACTAGACTGAGAATTTCTCAATCTATACCCACTTTCTGTACCTTTGTTTTACATGTGTAATAAAAATCATTCATTTTTATTTTTAGGAATCATGAGTGTGCTAAGGGTAAATGGCAAGTTTTTAAGTAAATTAAAAGTTTGAAGATTTTGTAGGGGGAAGGAAAAGTGTTACTCAGTTGGATGGACTTCCCCAAAATATGTAATATGGAAACCTCTTTTAAGTTATCTATTGAAGAGACACAAAAGAGGGTCTTGAACAAGCTACTAGGGTCTTGAATAATAGTAATTTTTAAATAAACTCCCAAAATGGGTGGATTGGAAGATACTGAAAAAGTCTAAAGAGTTTCAGTAAAAATGGAGATTTGTTTCAAATTTGATATGTTCAACAATCATATGTTGGATACTAACAATATGCCAGACACTCTCAGGTGGTGGAGAAAGCAGGAGTGGATAAGGCATAGTCTCTGGTGTGGGAGTAGAGAAAGGTTGATAGAGTTAGCACAAAACAAAATGGCAGCACCTCACAGATGCTCTTTAAGAAAAACATGGTAAGGTTAATTGCAGAAAGAATACAAAAATAAAAATGTTAGTTCTATTGTCAACAGCATGTAAGGCTGACTGGCAAAGTATAAGTGGAAGGAAGTTATCTGAGAGATGATGAAACAGCTGAGTTTATGGGCATGAGGAATGGGAATGAAGAGATGGATATAAAAGATGTTGCTTAAGTAAAATTGAAAACAAAACACCTTAGTGACTCTATGGCAATGGCAAGAAGAGAAGAGGGAATGAGAAAAGTTTTATCTTATCATTTGGAACCTCTGTCTATGATCCCTAGAGCATGGTAACACCATTAGCAGATACAGTGGGGGCAGAAGAGTGAGAATGTTTGTGGACAAGGCTTGTATGTTCTGCTTTGAAATTATAGTAGAGAACCCAAGAGAACATAGTGTAAATTTTCAATATGTATTTGTGAAATGAATAAATCAAGTCATTTGCATAGAATTCTTTCAAAACTGGGGGGAAAAACCCACTGATTTATCTTGACTTTGGATTTCACCATATAGCCCTTTAATTTTTACAATTATACCCGTACCAGATGCATTCATGTTTTTGTTGTCAACTGTCCCAGAGAAGTGACCTGAAAATGTGGCTTGTTCCCAACAGGAACCTTTGCTCATCTTATCCTACTGGAGTATAGTAACCTTATGTTTAGGGCTTCCCTGATAGCTCAGTTGGTAAAGAATCCACTTGCAATGCAGGAGACCCCGGTTCAAGTCCTGGGTGAGGAAGATTCCCTGGAGAAGGGATAGGCTACCCACCCCAATATTCTTGAGCTTCCCTTGTGGCTCAGCTGGTAAACAATCCACCTGCAGTGCTGGAGACCTGGGTTCAATCCCAGGGTTGGGAAGATCCCCTGGAGGAGGGGACGGCTACCCACCCCAGTATTCTGGCCTGGAGAATTCCACGGACTATATAGCCCATGGGGTCACAAAGAGTCAGACATGACTGAGCCGCTTTCAATTTCACTTTCAACCTTGTGTTTGGGGGTAGATAATAAAATTTTTAAAAGATCGTTCTTTGGAACAAGAAAGGAAGGTGATTTTAAAAAGTAGTGGAAAGACCCACTAAGGAATATTTATGGATTCAGTTAAATGAGTCTCAACTGGGGTTATTGCCCCCAGGGCAGTGTATTGCAATCCACACAGGAGGATTTTTCAGATTACTTCCTAGATACTGGAAGTATTGAAATGCCCCAAACTCAATGCCCCTATTTCCTGTCTCAGATTCTAAGTCATTTGAGAAATAAAAGAGTAAGATATACTGAGATTAAAAAATATCTTACTTTATGAGTCATGCCGTTGATATTGTAGGAAATGGTTTATATTTACTGGTAAATGGTCTCCCTAGTAGTGATTAGCAAAGTTGACGGTTCTACCAGTCCAGGCTGATGGGTTTTGGTGGAGAGTGGGGGTCATTACAGGTCTCTTTAAAACCCGTGGGGCCAGAAACTCCTTTAAAATCTGTCGCATGAAGGAGCAGAGGATGTTCACTCCCTGAAAACAATATGCTCAGAAGAAGAGTAAAATTATGCATATCCAAAACTCTTTTTCTCAAATTCACCGATTAAGTAACTCTCTCTAGGGAGAGGAGCAGAGAGAAGGTGAAAAGGCCTGGGATGTATTGTTCATGTCTGGCCCTCCATCTGGCAGGAACCAGTAGAGTAGGATCAGATCATTTCCATCTAACACAACTGTCTGAGTCACCCCTCCTAGGACCTGAGACTGCCTTGAGGATTCCTTCCATGTGCCCCAGATACCTCAGGTGTTTTGGAATAGAAGAGAATGAGAAAGTTGAGAACTATCGTTTCAGTGGATGTATTCTTGTGAATATTTTATAAGAGTTTGAAAACTAATGTGTGTGATTTCTTAAACACTGTTCTGAAAGGAGCTTTGCTGAGCATTTCATTATTAAGGGCAGCCTATCATTACCCAGTTCCTAAGGATGGTGCTCCAAACATACAACCTTGAACACAGTATAAATACATATAGTATTTCTAATGCAGTAATGATATCAAAGAGTTGTTTCACTGTGTTTGCTCTTTATTTTGATATAATTAGTGGAACACTCTCCTAGAATAATCAGCCCTGGAGATCACTGTCACTTGCCTGACAGGTGCAAGCCACCTAATCATGTGTTCGTTTCACTGGGGTAGACAGCTAACGAGCATAAAGCCTTTTGGATTTTTTAAAAAGTAAACTCCAAGCTTGGCTGACTTTTATAATAACATTTCTGAGCCTTTAATCACTCAGGAGGCCATTTCAATCAAGCCCTTCCCATAGTTTTGTACTTAAACCTGTTTTTCCCCCACCAAGAAGTAGATACATTTCTAGAACCATCATATATACATGTCATGCTCATCAGCTTTGTGAGTGTGCCTGTTGTCAAGTCCACTGAAGCTTTATGATGGAAAAACAAAGACGCCAAACAAATTACATTAAAAATTCCAGAAAGGACATGATTAAAATGGTGCATAGTGCTGAGTTATTCATGTTTAGTCTGTGTGCCCGTGACAGACTGCGTAAGGTCAAACATTTGATTAGTGCAGAGTGATTTGATGATTATAGTACATGATGAACAAGAGTGCTTCTGGTTAAGTCTGTTGTTTCATTCCTTTCAAAGAATAAATCAAACATATCAAAAGTACCTGGTGTATAGCCCATTGACTAACTTATGTAATTAATCCCATTAGGAATTAGATATTGTGTTTTTTTAAAGAGAAAAGAAAATTAAATGCCTATATTAACATTGATTTCTGTTGCAGTTCCTTATTATTATGCTATTGTGTAAATAAACACTATATATATGTTGACATAGAAGGTATTTACTTTTTATTTTTTTCCACTTAGCTAGTTATTAAATATGAATTCTTTTCTAAAATAGTTGTCAGAGCTCTGAAAGGCACTCAAATATGAAAGAAAATGAACATTTTTTTTCCTGAATCAATTATTTACCGATTTTTTGGTGAACTGCCTGACATAAGAGTTAATAATTTTATTTATTGTGCATGTTGGTCATGCTTTTAGTATCCTAGTGCTAATAAATGAGGATTCTGGCTTATCATATCCTTTTATGATAGTCTCTAGACATTTTAAAATAGTTTTCACCTTTAGTATTACCTTTCAGTCAAGACATATTTTTTTCTTTTATCAGTAGACAACCAGAAAGGTCAGTGTATTTATTTCTCTTTTTATATTATTTTGAAGAACTTTGCATTGAGAGTCTTCAGTTGTATCTTGAATAGGCTTAGAAATGGAAGGTAGAGAGTCTTATAGAAACACCAGGCCTTTCTTTACAGTCACTGACATGTTCCCTTTGGTCACCAAACCTTTAGATGCCTTTGGAAGACAAGATTTAGTAGAAGAATTGCTTTCCAGTTACCACACTGTAATCTTGGGAATAATGAGAATTTAATTTTGAAAATAGTTTACACTCCACTGAAGAAAGTCCTTTTTAGAAGTGAGATATTATTATCATTATTATTATCTTTCTGGCTAGACTCTACTTTTGTTAGCAGCAATCATGCTTTACTTTTTTTTAGCTACCTTAAGGAACTAAGTAAATATTTTATGAAATCGCCAATTGCAGTCTATACATTTATGCTTCTTGAAAACTCCTGATTCAGTGACCAAGTTCTATCAAATGAGCTGGGCCCAGATTAACCAAGACTAAACTTGCAAACCAGCCATATTCATTTAAAGAGGGAATGAAAGTAATGGATTTTGACCTCTTAGAGCAAAAACTGTGTCTTATTTTTCATAAGGTAATACAAAGAAAATGCTGTTGGAAAGCAGATAATAAATTGTAACCAAACCATTAGTATATATACACCAATGAATAAACCAGAAGAAAAGTACATGTTCTTAGACTCTATGGTGATCTTGAGACTGAAGTGATAGCACTGATATTTCCCCTCTAGATCGTTACTCTTGGATATTCACCAAAGTGGAAGACATTTGTTGAGTCCACTGGGTTTTGAAGCATATTTTTTTTCCACAGAAGAATCTTCTTTGTGGTAATTGGGAGGTTTTTAAGACCTCCATCCATAAAGCAAGCTGAGATGATTCCCAGAGTTTTCCAGTATAGCCACTATTGAATGAAAATTGAATGAATGTCTTAAATATTGAATACATTCATTGCCAGCAATAAAGTGAATGTTTCTGTTTGTACCCCAGACAGGAGTAACTGATGCTTCTCTACACTCCGATTTATCATTAAAGAGCGTTAGCAGCCCATTGTATGGAGACGCTGTGCCATCAGTTGTGGCAACACAAGCTTTAAACAAAGAACTTTGTTTTCAGTGGTATATTCCTCCCCTGGAAAAACCTCCAAAGGAAACAGAACCTATGGTATGTAATATAATTACAAAGCTAAATCTTAGATTTGGATGTAAAGTTTAACGGAGCCATTATAAGAGTAGAGAATATCCTCTAATCATATAAACAGAAATGTATAGCAATTTAGAATCTATATTGTCTAGTAAAATAACTGTGCAAGTAACTAAGAAATCTTGAGAATGTCTGATTCCTGTTGATCATTTTCCTTTTTCCTGAACTTAAAGAGAAACTTTTCAGTGTATCACCATTATATGTGACATTTAATGTTTTCTTACAGTTATCCTTTATCACATTAAGGAGATTTTTTCCTACTTCCACTTTGATAGAAAGTTTTTTCGTGACTATTTTACTGTATCTATTAAGATGACTTTATGACTGATCTCTTTTAATATGGTAGTTGATTTTATATGTTAAATCAACCATGTGCTCCTGAAATTGGCCATGATGTATTAATTTTATTGGATTCAGTTGGCTAATGTTTCCTAGTGAATTTTTGCCACTGTTTTCAAGAGAAATGGGGCTTCCCTTGTGGCTCAGCTGGTAAAGAATCCACCTGCAATGTGGGAGGCCTAGGTTCGATCCCTGGGTTGGGAAGATCCTGTGGAGAAGGGAAATGCTACCCACTCCAGTATTCTGGCCTGGGGAATTCCATGGACTGTATAGTCCATGGGGTCACAAATGAGTGACTTTCACTCAAGAGTAATATTGGGCTATAATTTTCCCTTTTTGTGCTATCTTTGTCAGATATTTTCTGTATGAGGCTTTTGTTAGGCTCATAAAATTCATTGATAAATAAAATCATGGTTTTCTGTTCAGTGGTGAAGTTTGTGTAAGTTTGTGGTGGTAATATAATTGTTAAGTTGTGTCTGACTCTTGCCATCCCATGGACTGTAGCCTGCCAGGCTTCTTTGTTTATGGGGATTCTCCAGGCAAGAATGCTGGAGTGGGTTGCCATTTCCTTCTCCAGGGGATCTTCCTGACCCAGGGATCGAACCAGAGACTCTTGCATCTCCTGCATGGTAGGCAGATTCTTTACCACTGAACTCGATTCCGTTCAGTCATTCAGCTGTGTCTGACTCTTTGCTACCCCATGGACTGCAGCATGCCAAGCTTCCCTGTCCATCACCAACTCCCAGACTTGTTCAAACTCATGTCCATCGAGTTGGTGATGCCATCCACCGTCTAATCCTCTGTTGTCCCCGTCTCCTCCTGGCTTCAATCTTTCCCAGCATCAGAGTCTTTTCCAATGAGTGAGTTATTCGCTTCAGGTGGTCAGAGTACTGGAGTTTCAGCTTCAGCATCAGTCCTTCCAATGAATATTCAGGACTGACTTCCTTTAGGATTGACTGGTTGGATCTCCTTGCTCTCCAAGGGACTCTCAAGAGTCTTCTCCAACACCATAGTTCAGAAGTGTCAGTTCTTTGTTGCTCAGCTTTCTTTATAGCCAAACTCTTACATCCATACATGCCTACTGGAAAAACCATAGTTTTGACTAGATGGACCTTTGTTGGTAAAGTAATGTCTCTGCTTTTTAATGTGCTGTCTATGTGGGTCATAGCTTTTCTTCCAGGGAGCAAGCATCTTTTAATTTCATGGCTGCAGTCACCATCTGATTTTCGAGCCCCCCAAAATAAAGTCTGTCACTGTTTCCCTTGTTTCCCCATCTATTTGCCATGAAGTGATGGGGCCGGATGCCATGATCTTAGTTTTTTGAATGTTGAGTTTTAAACCAACTTATTCACTCTCCTCTTTCACTTTTATCAAGAGGCTCTTTAGTTCTTCTTTGCTTTCTGCCATAAGGGTGGTATCATCTGCATATCTGAAGTTATTGATATTTCTCCTAGCAATCTTGATTCCAGCTTGTGCTTCATCCAGCCAGGCATTTCTCATGATGTACTCTGGATATAAGTTAAATAAGCAGGGTGACAATAAACAGCCTTGATGTATTCCTTTCCCAATTTGGGGCCAGTCTGTTGTTCCATGTCCGACTCTAACTGTTGTTTCTTGACCTGCATACAGATTTCTCAGAAGGCAGGTAAGGTGCTCTCGTATTCCCATTTCTTTAAGAATTTTCCACAGTCTGTGATCCACACAGTCCAGGGTTGTAAGTTTGGAGTAACCCTTTTTCTCAGATACTTGCTAAGAGTTTATCAAAGTAAAGCATTTATGTTTTGTTGAGTCAATATAAGACTAGAGATATAATTATCCATTGTTAGAGGCAGTCTTTAAGCAATAGTACTAACAGTGTGCTGGTTTTCAGAGCTGGTATCAGTTCTGGTTGGGCTAATATCTGTTCTAATGGTAAGTGCATGTGTCAAAACAAGTTTTAAGTATTTTAACTGTCACCCGTGTGACAGAACGTTGGGGTTTTCTATTTCTTCTTGAGTCAGTTTTGTCTAAAGTTTCTGTTTTCTAGGAATTTTTCCATTTTATTTAAAATTTCTCTCATCTTTTTGGATGAGGCAATGGCTACCCACTCCAGTGTTCATGGCTGGAGAATCCCATGGACAGAGGAGTCTGGTGGGCTACAGTCCATGAAGTTGCAAAGAGTCAGACACGACTGAGTGACTAAGCACTCATGCTCATCTTTTTAACCAATCAGTGTGTTTGTAGCTGAAGTGCCCCTTTTGAAACCTTATATTGCTTATCTGTGCATTTTTTCTTGGTTATTGTCACCAGAGATTTCTCATTAATTAATTTTATTTCATTAATCCTATATATCTTTCTTCTACTGTTTTTTTTTTAATGTGTGTATGTGTTTTCTTTTCCTAACTGACTTCTTGAGATAGATGTTTAGCTCAATATTTAGTCCTTTCTTTCTTAATCTATGCATTTAAGGCTATCAGTTTCTCTCTAAATTTTGCTTTGGCTTCATCCTACAAGTTTTTATTATAGTATTGTCATCATCTTTCAGTAAAAAATAACTTTTTAAACTTCCAATATGATTTCTCCTTTGACTTACAAGTCATTTCAGCATGTTTCTGAAATTACAAACTATATGAAGTTTTTCTAGTTATCTTTTGTTATTTATTCCTAGATTATTTTGTTCTGTGTTAATAAAAAATATTCTATATGATATTCTATATGAAACTTGCTTTTTTACCAGGAAATGTTTATTGTGTAAATATTCCATTGCTCTTAAAAAGAATGTGCTCTCCTCAGTTGTTGAGGAAGTGTTGATATATGTGTAATAGGTCAGTCTGTGTAGTCTTATTCAGGTACTCTGTATCCTTACTGACTTTTCTATTTTTGTTTCACTTCTTATTTTTTTTAAATCAAGAACTGTTGACCCTTGAACAACATAAGAGTCACGGTGCTGGCCTTCCACACAGATAAAAAGTCTATGTGTAACTTTACAGTTGGCTTTCCACATCCACATTTGTGGATTCAGCCAACCATGGATTGTGTATAATAGTATAATAGTACGTATTTATTGAAAAAAATTCTCATAAAGTAGGACCTGTACAATTCAAACCTATGTGTTCAAGAGATTTTACCATTTAATTCTGTCACTGAGATTGTTGTTGTTTTAGTTTTTTCTTGTAGTTCTGTCAAATTTTGCTTTTGTAATCGGAGGCTTTGCTCTTAGGTACAATCAGGTTGACAAGTGTTGTGACTTCTTGGCGATTTCAGTATTTTGTCATTTTGAAGTGACTTCTGACCTTTTCATAAGAATGCTTTTTTCCTCATAAAGTCTGCCTTGTCTGATATTACTAGAGGAAAATTACTTTCTCATGGTTATTATTTTCACAATATTTCTTTTTCCAGCCTTTTGCTTTCAACCCTTTTTTGTCCTTGTGTTTTAGTTGTATTTTTAAATAAAAATATATGCTTGGATATCTTAAAATGCAGTCTGATAACATTGTATTTTGACTAGCAAAGGTAATCCAGTCATAGTTAATATAATTGCTACTCTGTTTGTTTTGAAATCTACCATATTATTTTAAACTATTACTTCTCTCAGTTTTCTTTCTCTCATTTTGGAATTTATTATTTTTCTGATTTATTTTTACTCTCTGAATTTTGAAATTATGCACGCTTTTGCTGTGCTTTTGGTGGTTACCTCTCAGGACAATATACATACTTACCAATTTTAAAGTCAATGAATAATGTCTTTATTCCTGTAATGACTTATATTATTGTACATTTTCTTTTTAGTAACCAAGATAATATTATTTTTATGTTATACAGGAGTTATTTTCCTTTAGAATTTTCTATATATTCAACATTTGCTTTGCTTTCTATTCCCTCTTGCATTTTAGACTTTCCATTTAGGATCACTTCTTTCTGTTGAAGTATATACTTTGAAATTTCTTTTGGTGAGCATCTTCTGAAGGCAAACACTCTCAATTTTTGTTTGCCTGACAAATGTCATTGTTTTACATTATCTAGGAAATAAATTTTTATGGAGTAGAGAATTCAAGCTTGGAAATTATTATCTTTTAGAACATTGAAACTGTTACTTACTCATTTCCAGTGTTGCTCTTAAGAGTCAAATTGCTGTTGCTTTAAAAAATATTCTGACTTCTTTGATGAACCACTTTGGAGGCTGTCTTTGCGCAGTTTTACTAGGAATGGTCTTCTTTTTATTTATTTTGCTTTTGTTAGTGTAGTGGTTAAGAACACAGGTTCTAGAGCCCTCAGAATGGGACAGATCAAACGCCTGTTTTGAATCCCAGTTCTGTTATTGTACTTAGTAATTTTGTGACCTTTGGTAGATGAGTTAAGTTTTCTGTGTCATGAGTACCCCAGAGATAATTGTGCAAACGTGTTAGTCACTCAGTTGTGTCTAACTCTTTGTGATCCCATTGACTGTAGACTGCCAGGCTCCTCTGTTCATGGAAATCTCCCAGCGAGAATACTGGAGTGTGTTGCCATTCCCTTCTCCAGGGGATCTTCCTGACCCAGAGATTGAGCCTGTGTCTCTTATATCTCCTGCACTGGCAGGCGAGTTCTTTACCGTCTGACCTACCAGGAAAGCCCTAATTGTGTAAACGTAACCTAACTTATATGCAGAGTACATCATGAGAAATGCTGGGCTGGAAGAAGCACAGGCTGGAATCAAGATTGCCGAGAGAAATATCAATAACCTCAGATATGCAGATGACACCACCCTTATGGCAGAAAGTGAAGAGGAACTAAAAAACCTCTTGATGAAAGTGAAAGAAGAGAGTGAAAAAGTTGGCTTGAAGCTCAACATTCAGAAAACTAAGATCATGGCATCTGGTCCCATCATTTCATGGCAAATAGATGGGGAAACAGTGGAAACAGTGTCAGACTTTGTTTTGGGGGGCTCCAAAATCACTGCAGATGGTGATTGCAGCCATGAAATTAAAAGACACTTACTCCTTGGAAGGAAAGTTATGACAAACCTAGATAGCATATTCAAAAGCAGAGGTATTACTTTGCCAGCAAAGGTCCGTCTAGTCAAGGCTATGTTTTTTCCAGTGGTCATGTATGGATGTGAGAGTTGGACTGTGAAGAAAGCTGAGTGCCAAAGAATTGATGCTTTTGAACTGTGGTGTTGGAGAAGACTCTTGAGAGTCCCTTGGACTGCAAGGAGATCTAACCAGTCCATTCTAAAGGAGATCAGTCCTGGGTGTTCATTGGAAGGACTGATGCTGAAGCTGAAACTCCAATACTTTGGCCACCTCATGTGAAGAGTTGACTCACTGGAAAAGACTCTGATGCTGGGAGGGATTGGGGTCAGGAGGAGAAGGGGATGATCAAGGATGAGATGGCTGGATGGCATCACCGACTCGATGGACATGAGTTTGGGTAAACGCCAGGAGTTGGTGATGGACAGGGAGGCCTGGCATGCTGCGATTCATGGAGTTGCAGAGTCAGACACGACTGAGTAACTGAACTGAACTGAACCTAAATAGTAGTTATTATTTATTATTATGTAACTTTAACATTATTACACTATTTTAAAGTTTAATAACTTCAAATATACATGTGATACACTCGGTAAACATCATTTTTAAAGCACCTTTTAAAGTGTACCAGCAATATTTCCCTAGAGATACTTCAGGTGCCAATGTTGTACAGAAAAGAGAGTATAATCTGAGTAACCAGCAAAACTGAAGTGTATAGCAAACAGGAGAAAAAACTTAATTCTTCTCTGAATGCTGTTTAAAAATTTGTATCACAAGCATAACTCATTTTAATGTTTATTATCTTTAATTCTGTATCTTTATCCACGTCTATGTTCTTACATGTGTATAGATGTTTGCAATAGGGCTAACTGGGGAGCAGGAGGAGAGGCGGGCAAGTATTTGGGAGCAGTTCAGTATCAGTGCCTGAAATCTTTGGAGTCGGACCAGTGATTCTAATTCTGGGAGAGTCTTGAAGAGGGGTCCAGCTTTGAAAAATGGGACAATTGTTCACTATCACCTTTTGCAGAGGAACCTTCCACTATAGCATTCTTTTGATTTCTGCTGTCTCTAAGAAGGGCCTCGGGCTCTTTCCCATGAAACATTTCCCATATATTTTTGCCCTGTTCAGCTCTTTTTATCTTTTTTTTTTTTTTTTTTTGCCTCCTGCAATGGACTGCTCCTGCACTTCCCAGCTCTTGAGTGCTGTCCCCTCTAGCGGTGCCTCTGGTAGCTTCTGCTGCTCCTTGACTCATGTGACCTGTGTCAGATGATAAAACCTCTAGAGCCCACCCTTTCTTTATTCTCAAGCACAGCTTCTCCCAACAGCCCCTCCATTCTGCTTCTCTAGGATGGCAACCTAGGGCTAACTCCGTGTCTGTTATATATTCCTCCTACCCATACAAAAAAGAGAAACTTTAACACCTCACTTCCCAGAAACATTTAAAGCTGTTTCTCATATTTTGAAAGTACTCACCTTCCCACTCTTTCCATGTTCAATCCTTGCCAGATATTCCATATGCATTTTAAAATAAAAAATCTGTGGTCTCTTTCAGGGGAATTTAGTGCAGTAGTTTTCAAATCACCATTCCAAGAATCCTCATGGGTCATGGAGTCAATATAGTGGGTCATGAGTAGTATTTTTTTTTTTAAAGAAATTAAATATAAGAAGGCAATATCGGAATGCACCACATACAGTAAGTGGAAGTGTTTTCTGAAACATTTGTTTCAGGATAGATTCTGTTAAAAAGAGCATTTCTAGATTGACGTTCAGCATTCTGAAGAATTTGTTTACTGGCTGACAAGAGAACCAACAGAGTGATAAAAGAGGATTTCCATTCAGAAAGGGTTTGGAAACAGAAGGCTGACATGGTTGGGAAACAGATTGTTTACCCCAACAGTTAGTTTTAAAAAATGAGGAACAAAGCAAAAAGTTCATTTCACAAGGCTATAGAAATATCACATCCCTATCAGTTTAGGGCAGGATGATCTGGGGGAGTTAATGCTAAGACTGCATCTGTGGCTGATAATTAGAATAACAAGGTTTCATGCATCAACAATCATGTCTGACAATTAGCATGGACCCATGAACTGGTGTCAGACAGAGATTAGAAATGGAGCACCAACTAACAAATTCTAATTTAAACAGGTTGCTTGAGTAATTTTTGAAAGCCATAAGCAAAGACACGGAACACACAGTTTTCCTATCTTAGTTCAGGGACATTTTTTTTCCACCTTTGACAATAAATATGTATGTATTGGGTCGTGATAGAAGATGCAGTGGCTGCCATAAATCTCAGCTACACAATCAGGAAATGCGGATTTAGGAGAGCTAGATGTTCTCAAACCTAAGAGTCTATGTTTTCAGAAGATAATGCTGAAATTTGTTTGATGATTTAAATATTATATGTGAGCATTCATCTATTCATTATCTTAGACCTTCAGTGTAGAGTTTAACGTTAGAAAAACTGGGTGAAGCTCATGAAACCCTACGAGATGATACAGGTATTCTACTTCATTAACTTCACAACAACTCTACTGGATAGGTACAGTTGTCCCTCAGTATCCACAGGGGATTGGTTCAGAAGACCTTCAGATACCCACCAAAATCCAGAGATGCCCAGTCCCTTATATAAAATGGCAGGCATGTGTGCTAAGTAGCTTCAGTCGTGTCTGACTCTTTGCAACACTATGGACTGTACCCCACCAGGCTCCTCTGTCCCTGGGATTCTGCAGACAAGAACACTGGAGTGGGTTGCCATGCCCTTTTCCAGGAGATCTTCCCAACCCAGGGATCGAACCTGCACTTCTTATGTCTCCTGAATTGGCAAGCAGGTTCTTTACCACTAGTAACACCTGGGAGGCCCCATAAAATGGCATAGCATTTGCACATACACTCTGCACATCTTCTGTATACTTTAAATCATCTCCCCATTACTTATAAAACCTAATATGTTGTAAATGTTATGTAGATAGTTGCCAGAACATGGCAAATTCAGATTTTGGTTTTTGAAACTTCCTGAATTTTTAAAAATATTTTTGATTCACAAGTTGTTGGATCCATGGATGCAGAAACCCTGGATTATAAATTATGCTATCCTATTTAACAGAATTACCTTTAGTAGAATATAATAGAACCACACATGTTATTCACTGAAACTTCTTTACAAGCAAAGCATCTTTTGAACCATTTCAGTGTCTCCTAAGGATAATTACTGAAGAGACTGCCAGAGCCTATCATTCTAATGAACCTCCCAGACTCTGGCATTAAAAAGCATTGTGAAGAATGGCTGATTTAGACAGAAGACTGCAGGTTAGCCTTAAGGAGATATAACCATGACCAAAGGTTTGATGGTCCAAATTTGTCTCAAAATTACACTTTAGGGCCTTTAGCTTTAAAGCACCTCATATTCTTGCTATTTTTAGCACCCAGGGTAACTGGTAGGATGCTTTAGATCACAAGCCAGCCTATTTGAGGTTCAGAATGAGATTGGAGTTATGTTTATAACTTGATCAAGCTCAAGGAATGCAACCCAGAGCAAGTAGGGCAGGGGAGGGTCAATAAAGCTTCAGTAGCGGGCCCTTCCTTTTGGCCTGTGAGACCTAAGCTGGAGGGATGCAAATGACTGCAAGGGCTATTGTGTTGAAGGCAGTTGCACAGCCCAAGGCATGTTCTTCAGAGGCCATGGAAGTGGTAGGCAGACAAGCAGGATCAAGTTAAAGAAGTCTGATCAGGCAAAGCTTGCCAGAATCCATCTGGCAAGTGAAAACACAGATTTGTACAGAGCTAAAATAGTTCTTGGAGATAAGTTTATTCAGAAGCCCAACAAGTCTGGGAACAAGAAATACAGAGCTAGTGCTCTTTTCTGGAGGTTTTTATACCCCTAAGAAGAGCAAGACACTATTTCAGGGTCCCAAACAAACAGGCTATGCATTCAAGACAAGCTGAGGCCTAGCTGGAAAGTAAAGGATGAGTTAGGATTCCTGGGAAAACTAACAAGTCTTAGTGAAAGCAGAAGCTCAATGTTATTAACTTGGATATTAGGAGTGCTATAACTAAGATCATAGAGATGCCCAGGACCTCCCCTGAGCTATTCTAGATTCTGGGGCTTGTTGCCTAAGTGGTTAACTAGAGTTGCTCCTGTGTATGGGGCCCAAGATTACCACCAGCTTCTGGGAACTGGGGAAGACAAAAGCTGGATAAGTGAGGCAGGAACTGGCATCTGATAGTCCCTGGCCCTTGCAGAGTGTGGTCAGGAACCAATACCACCAGCACCCCTGGAAGCTTATTAGAAATGCAGAATCTTGAATCTCACTTTAGACTCACTGAATCATAATGCATTTTACTTGCACATTCTAAAATGTATGCACTTTCAAGTTTGAGAAACACCAGTCTAAACTGGTGCTACCAATGCACTTATACTCTAATGATGACTCTCCAAGAAGTATTCTATTGCCAATCCATATAGTGGGCTCCACTGGTAACCTCTGATTTCTTTTGGTCCCACCCAAGTCAAATGTCAGAACTGAAAGGAAACTAGAATATCTAAGCAACATTCTCTTTTTACAGATGAGAAACAAAGTTCCATAGGGGTAAAATAACCAATGTCACAGCTCATTAGTGACAAAAAAGACTGCAAACCTAGGTCTTTTCATTTTAAATGTTAATTTCTCTATAAAATGCATATAACTAATTACTTACTAACTAATTAATAAAGCATTTATTGAGTGCATACTGTGTGCCAAGCATTTTGTTGGGTGATTAAGACATCAAGATGAGGAAATTACAGATCAGCTCGATCTAATGGAAGTGGAAAGTAAATTCTTCTTTCACTGTTCCTGGGCTGTAAGGACAAGACAATTTTTTAAAAAAGTGAAGTATAATTGATTTCTAATACTATATTAGTTTCAGCATAATGATTTCATATTTTTATACATCACAAAAGAATCACCATGAAAAGTCTAGTTACCATCTGTCATCATACAAAGTTGTTACAATATGATTGACTATATTTCCTATGTTGCATATTATATCCCTCTGACTTATTTATTTTGTAACTGAAAGTTTGTAGCTGTTAATCTCCCTCAACTATTTCACTCATCCCCCAACCCCTCTCCCTCTGATGACCAGAAGTTTATTCTCTGTATCTATGAATCTGTTCTGTTGTGTTTCGTCATGTTTTTTAGATTCCACATATAAATGAAATCTTGTCATATTTGTCTTTCTCCATCTGACTTATTTCACTTAGCATAATACCCTCTAGGTCTATCCATGTTGTCCCAAATGGCAAGATCTCAGTATTTTTATGGCTGAGAAATATACAATTTTCATTGGCATGTATATAATTTTGAATTAGTATTTTTTGCAGAGGTGGGATTGTTGGATCCTATGGTAAATCTATCTTTAATTAAAAAAATTTTTTTTCTATAGTGGCTGTACCAGTTTACATTTCTACCAGCAGTGCTTCAGAGTTCCCTTTTCTCCACATCCTCATCAACACTTGTTATCTGTTGTCTTTTTTATAATAGCTGCCCTTTTAGGTGTGAGGTGATATCTTTCTGTGCTTTTGATTTGCATTTCCCTAAAAATTTTTGATGCTGAGCAATTTTTCACGTGCCTGTTGACCATCAGTGTGTCTTCTTTGAAAAAAATGTCTGCAGTCCTCTCAGATGTCCAGTTTTTAACCAGGTTGATAATTTGTTGCTTTTTTTTGAGGTTGAATTGCCTGAGTTCTTTGTATAGTTTGAATACTAATGTCTTACCAGATATATAATTTGCCAGATTCAAAAAAATATTGCTAAGGCCAATATCAAAGAGCATATTACAGATGTTTTTTTCTAGAAGTTTTATGGTTTCAGGTCTTACATTTAAGTCTTTAATCCACTTGAATTTGAGTATTTGTATATATAGTGTGAGAGTAGTCCAGTTTAATTCTTTTGCATGTAGTTGTCCAGTTTTCTGAGCACCATTTATTGAAGTAGTCATTTTCCCGTTGTATATACTTGCCTTCTGTTGTAGATTAATTAACCATATAGGTGTGCGTTTATTTCTGGGCTCTCTATTCTGTTTCATTGATCTCTGTGTCTGTTTTTGTGCCAGTTCCATTCTATTTTGATTGATATAGCTTTGTAGTAGGATTTGAAATCAAGGATCATGATATCTCCAGCTTTGTTCTTATTTATCAAGATTCAGTTCAGTTCAGTTGCTCAGTTGCATCCAGCTCTTTGCAATCCCATGGACAGCAGCACACCAGGCTTCCCTGTGCATCACCAACTCCCAATGGCTACTCAAACTCATGTCCATTGCATTGGTTGCTATCCAACCATCTCATTCTCTGTCGTCCCCCTCTCCTCCTGGCGTCAGTCTTTCCCATCATCAGGATCTTTTCCAATGAGTCAGTTCTTCACATCAGGTGGCCAGAGTATTGGAGTTTCAGCATCAGTCCTTCCAATGAATATTCAGGACTGATTTCCTTTAGGATTGACTGGTTGGATCTCCTTGCAGTCCAGGGGACTCTCAAGAGTCTTCTCCAACACCACAGCTCAAAAGCATCAATTCTTTGGTGCTCAGCTTTCTTTATAGTCCAACTCTCACATCCATACATGACTACTGGAAAAACCATAGCTTTGACTAGGTAGACCTTTGTTGGTAAAGTTATGTCTCTGCTTTTTAATATGCTGTCTAGGTTGGTCATAGTTTTTCTTCCAAGAAGAAAGTGTCTTTTAATTTCATGGCTTCAGTCACCATCTTTTATTATTTTTGCCCCCCCCCCCCCAAAATAAAGTCTCTCACTGTTTCCATTGTTTTCCCATTTGTCCTAGTTCTGTGAAAAAGATTCATGTCAATGTATGGCAAAACCAATACAGAATTGTAAAGTAAAATAAAAAATAAAGAAAGAAAGAAAAAAATAAATAAATAAATAAATAAAAACGGAAAAAAAAAATAGCATTGCACAAATAAAGTAAAAAAAAAAAAGAAGAAGTTAAAAAAAAAAAGAAAAATTCCATTGGTATTTCAATAGAGATTACATTGAATCTGTAGGTTGTCTTGGGCAATATGGTCGTTTTAACAGTTTTAATTCTTCCAGTTCCTGAACAGTTTCTCTCTCCATTTGTTTCTGTTGTTTTCAGTTTCTTTTTATCAATGTCTTATAGTTTTCTGAGTGCAGGTCTTTCTTTTACCTCCTTGGTTAGATCTATTCCTAGGTATTTTATTCTTTTTGATGAAATTGTAAATGGGATTCTTTACTCCTTATGATAGTTCATTGCTAGTGTATAGAGATGCAACATATTTCTGTATATTAATTTTGTATTCTGAAATTTCATTTATATTTGTTCTAATAGTTTTTCTTGTGGTATCTTTAGGATTTCTATATATAGTATCATGTCATCTTCAGACAGTGACAGTTTTACTTCTTTCTCTAAAATTTGTATACCATTTATCTTTTTTTCTTGTCTGATTGCTGTGACTAGGACTTCAAACACTATATTAAATAAAAGTGGTCATAGTGGGCATTCTTGTCTTATTCCTGAACTTAGAGGAAAAGCATGATGTTAGTTGTAAGTTTGTCATATATGGCCTTTATTATATTGTTGAGGTATGTTCTCTTTTATACTCATGTTGTTGGAATTGTTTTCATCATAAATGGATGTTGAATTTGTCAAAAACTTTTTGCTCATCTATTGAGATAATCATGTAGTTTTTATTCTTCAATTTGTTAATGTGGTGCATCACATTGAATGATACTGAGTCATCTTGCATCCCTGAGATAAATCTCGGTTGATCATGATGTACACACAAGACAATTTTAAATATAGTATTCGTCAGTGTTTGTAAAAAGTCACATCACTTTTTTTTTTCATTGAAAAAGTCTTTTCAGAAGTGAATAAGGAAGCATTGGAAAATTTTTCATGGGTGTATTACCTCCTGAAGAATGCAGTCCTGGATATGTAAGGTGATATAACTTTACCCTGAGGGTAAAAACAAGTTGGGAATAGAACTAAGCACTGTTCTGAACTGAAAACTAAGTGGATTAGATGAGAACAGGCTGGGGGATCCGATGAGAAGCTGGTTTGGGATTAGCAGCAGATCTAAGAGAATATGGAAAGCGAGGTGCTCAGATCGGGTTAAGGAGCCAGGATGACAATGGGGCTACACAGGACAACAGTAACGCTCCAGATACTGCTTGAAGCACTTCGCATGGGCTTAGTCCTCACGCCGATCCGCTGGGTGAAGACTGCCAAATCTCCTACTTTACAAATGAGAACACAGAGGCATAATGTTTTAATAATTTTCCCAAGATCACACAGCCAGTATGTGGTGGAGGCAAACCCAGGTACCCTGGCTCCAGAGCTCAGGCTCACAACAACTCTGCGAGTTTAGTGCTTTATTATTTAATTACAGCCCTATTGTATTCAAGTTAATTTTGACTTCAGGCTTTTATACTTTGAATCCAATTATCTGTGCCAGGCTTCAGTTAAGTTCAGTTAAAGAAGTCTTCAAATTGTGTTGCAAAACCATGGACAAGTATCAGTTTTAGGAGGGAGAGTGTCATTTCCATAATCAGGGGTTAAATATAAAGCATGGCTTCTATTTAAAATTTTCAACTAACATGCTTTGGGGAATTTGATTAGTTCTTAGCAGATTAATGGAAATTTCAGAAATATAAAGATATTAACGTGTAGCAGGTATATGACTGAGTTGCTTGCTGTGCACCTGAAACTATCACACCACTGTTCTTCAGCTGTACTCCAACACAAAATAAAAAGTTAAAGGAGATGCTGTAAGCACTACTAAAAAAGTACAAGATATCGCTCCTGTCCTCAGAGATTTTATATGCTAGCCTGGGAGTCAAGGTTAACAAACACAGACTGAGAGCAAACACCATAAAGCACTGTGAGATCTTGAGCTAATCTCTCGGATTCATTTCATTTTCTTTTCAGAAACGTTTCACCAAATTTTCCAAAGTTTGAAAAGTCAAATATTTTTAGTAAGTAAAAAAGAACAGTTCTCTGTCTAGCTCTCCTTCTCCGTGAATCTGTCTCCTCAGATGTAATTGCTTCAAACTCTTTCAATTGTTTTGTTTGGTTGTTTTGCTTTCTCCCATTTAACTAAATTATGTGCTCAGGTAATGATTTCTCAAGTGATCAGCCTTACATACTCTTCTTCTCTGCACATTCTCCTAACTGAGACCTATCACAATTCTTAGACCATAGTCAGTGTTTAGATTATGACAAGGTAAATATCACTCACTGCTGAGCCAAATAAGGTATTATTTCCTTTCTTGTCTTCTTTCCTGCAGTGGGGTGGGGGAAACCTGCCTCACTTTTGTTTCACTTAGTATTCTCTGTATTTTAGAATCTCTTATTCTTCCTAAGGTTTCAAATAACTATACAGTCCTTCTCCATGTGGACAAACTCATCAGCTTGTCTCTTAGTTCCTTTTTTCTTTCCTTCAGAGACATGCTTCAAACTGGACCAATTACTTTCATGGCTCAGATATCATCTTCAGAACCCATTCTCCATCCTCCTAATAATTCCTTCCTGTCTGAGTTGGATTCCCTCGCTCCCATGTTTCTCTCTGTCTTGGCTTGCTCTCTCATGTTAAATGAACACATCTTCCATCTTCCCGAGAAAGAATGTGCTGGAGGTTCTGGTAATTCAGAGCTCACCAGACTCCACAAATTGCATCCATGGAAGGCTCTAGTAAAGAATAAAGCATGGTAGGATGAAGAAAGTACAGATAACCATTAGAGAGACTCAGGTATCCAGGAGGAGCTGCCTGGTCCTCTCTCAGTTACACGGGATACATGCTATCTGTGGGTCATGAACCACTGAAATATGGTGAGATATGTTGGTTTCAAGAAAGCTGCTGTCTTACTTGGGAGGATTCTTTCATAAGTCTCTGATCATGTAGTCAAAACCAGACTGTGGGGCCAGACTCAATGAGAGAAGTGATGATAAAAATAGACTCCAGATGTAAGTAATCAACATGTGTATTTTCTACCAAAAAAAAAAAAAAAGTGCTGGTAAGCTGGCACAGGCAGCCTCCTGGTGTGTTTCACACCCAAACAAAAGAGCTGTGTTAATTACTTGCTAGTACATTCAGTTCAGCTTTGGTCAAGGAGCAGTTCCATGATTTCAGTCCTCTGAGATGGTTTCCAAGGTGGTGATGGATTGAGATTATTCCTGCACTTACATAGGAAGTAAAAGACCTTATATACCTGACAAAAGGTCATCATCTTAACACTCAATTCACTGTTGTCTCAGCATAGAATTCTAGGTTGAAAATTATTTTCCCACAAAACGTAGGAGGCACCCACTGTCCACTCCCTCTGGGAATTCTGCTTTGCTGTTGAGAGTTCTGTTCCCTTTCTGATTCCTAGTTCTTTATTTGTGACGTCTTTCCTCTGCAAACTCTGGAGATCTCCCCTCTGCCCCCTGTGTTCTAAAGTTGCGTGGTGCACCTTGGTGTGGGTATTGTTCTGGATCCTTAGGGTGCCTCTTTCAATATATGAAGTTTATTCTTTGGTTCATGTAGCTTTGTTTCTTTGATAATTTGCTCCCTCTAATGATCTCTGCACTTTTTGGAATTTCTGTTTTTCACATATTGAGCCTATTAGATTGAGTGTTTACTTTTCTCATCTTCCCCCACGCCCCACCATTTATGTTTTTAAATTTAGGTTTATTTGGGAGGAGATATATTTAACTCTATATTTCAGTAATCTTTTATTGATTAGTTGTTATGATCATATTTTTTTTATTTTTATTTTTTTTTACTTTACAATACTGTATTGGTGTTGCCATACATTGACATGAATCTGCCATGGGGGTACATGAGTTCTCAATCCTGAACCCCCCCTCCCACCACCCTCTCCATATCATCTCTCTGGGTCATCCCAGATCATATATATATATATTTTTTTAATTTAAGAGTGCTTATTCTCTGTTCCATTTTAATAACATTGTGTTCTTATTTGGTAGATGCAACATTGGCCTTTTTCTGTCTAAGGATATTAATTATGGTTTCATTGACATTTTCTTCTGCACTCTGTCCTGTATCTGATTCTCCAAGTCCCTTTATTACATTAGTTCTGGTCTCTACCTTTCATTTCATGTCTAGTGACCCTTGGCTGTTCACTCATGTTTGAGAAAATGAGAATCATGTTTAGTCAGGCTTATGGACTTTTGGCTTCACTGCAGTGTAACTGAGCTAGCAGTTTCATTGGAGGATCCTGGAATGTTAGATCTGAAGTTCTCTTCTCTTCATCTGGTAAATTTTTCCAAAGAGGATCTTTTAGATTCCTGCTTGGTTTTCTACATTCTGGGTAGGGGCTAGAGTGGGATAAAGGGATGCCTCTTGTTCAGAATAATGACTTTCACTTATCAATGTTTTCAATTCAGCGTTTCATTCCTGGACTTTCATTAATGTCCTTCCTGAGCATAGATCTTCTTTTTCTAAAATTTTTAATTGGAGGAGAACTGCTTTACAATATTGTGTTGGTTTCTGCCGTACATCAACATGAATCAGCCATAAGTATACATATGTCTCCCTGCTCTTGAACCTCCCTCCCACACCATTCCACCCCTCGAGGCTGTCACAGAGAACCTGATCTGAGCTCCCTGCATCACAGAGCAAATTCCCACTGGCTTTCTATTTTACATAGGGTAATTTTTATGTTTCAGTGCTACTCTCTCAATTCGTCCCACCCTCTGCTTCCCTCACTGAGTCCACAACTCTGTTCTCTATGTCTGCATCTCGTAGCTCTTCTTTGATTTAACCTCAACAGTGAGAAAAGTGGAAGAAGTTCAGCCAGTGTAGAAGAGGCAGAAAAGGAGGAAGGGAGTCTCCTGGTTGCAAGAGCTCAGAGAAGGGATGGGAGGGAGATTATTCCTGAGGCTGTTGAGGTTCTTGGTCATGCTTGTCATCGGCAGCCCCTCTGAGGCCAGGTGGGACACCACCTTTCCTCTCTGCTGACTCGGCTATGCTCTTCCAGATGCTTTCACAGCGTTGCTTCCGTCTCTCGTCTACTTCATTTTCTCTTTTGCTTCTGTCTTTGTGAATTTATGACTTTAAGAAATTTTTTTATTCTTAATTCATATTGGGAGACTGCAGGATCTTAGTTCCCTGACTCCTCGTAGGGATCATACCTATGCCACCCAGGGTGGAAGTGCAGAATTCTAACCACTGGACTGCCAGGGAATTTCCCACATCCCTTTACGCTCACTTTAGTTTGACTGGAGAGGAACCAGAGGTAAATGAATGCACTTAATTAGTCAATTTTGATCATCAACTCTGGGGCGCAGCTTTCTTACATCTAAAATGAAGGACTTAGAGTGGACCACCTCTAAGCTTCTCTGAATCTCAAATGCTGTGAATTCATTATAAAGAGGTGCCATAGAGTGTAGGACTGATTCTAAGAACTGTCAAGAGTTCAAACATTAGGTAAATTACTAAAGCATGAGTCATTAGGAGAAGTTTCAGCTTAGAGGTGGGGACTGAAAAATTGTGTGTGGATTGCATGCACAAAGAGAAGAAGAAGGGAATTGCCTGAGTGAACAAAAGTTGCCAAGACCACCGGTGGGGAAAGGGGCATATTGAGAAGGAACAGGAAACCAAGTTGGATATTCACCAGGTATATATTAGAACTTGTTGCAGAGGACCTTCAAAGGCTAAAATTTAAACTTAACTGCAGTAAGAAATGTCAGTCTTCAAAAATAATATAATCTTAGTACCAACTAGCATTTATTTTCATCTCATAATCTTTGCACAATTCTTATGCATATCATTTCTCTTTAAAATGAATTGGGGGGAAAAGCCTCATTTTTTCTCTTTCAAAGAAAAGCCTTTTAAAGTATAATGATATTGTTTTGAGAACCAATGCTGTAGTTTTTGAGGTGGAGTGTAATTTTGATGTCACATTTGAGATGTCTTTTCATTTTCTTACAGGTTTTATTGTTGTATGCATATAATATGAAGCCCCTGAATATTTCTGATGTTGCGTCTACTGCTTGCAACAGTGTGTACGTAGGCTCTTTCTGGGTTCCACTAAAAAGGCAAGTAAAGATGGATTATCTGCAATTCTAACCCTCTTTGCTGATGTTTTCATAAGGTTGGCTGTTTCAGTAATATACAAGGTAAATCCAGGAAAACTTTTGGAAGACATTTTTGGAAGAATCTTCCTTTTACTTAGAGAAGTATGATATTTCAGTGGTTAAGAGCATGAACTCTGACTTCAGTCTGCTTTGGTTCACATGCCAGTTGTGGCCTTCCCTATCTTAGTATCCTTGACCAGGCCACTTAACTTCTGTGTGCCTCAGTCTCCTTATCAATAAAATAAGAATAACAATAGGACCTAGTATTGCTGGAGTATTGTGTTGGAGTATTGTCCTAGTATTGTGGAGCTTCCCTGGTGGCTCAGAAGGTAAAAAATTCGCCTGCAATGTGGGAGACCTGGGTTTGATCCCTGGGTTAGGAAGATCCCCTGGAGGAGGGCAGGGCAGCCCACTCCAGTATCCTTGCCTGGACAATCCCCATGGACAGAGGAGCCTGGTGGACTGCAGTCCATGGGGTCGCAGAGAGTCGGACACGACTGAGCAACTAAGCACAACAAATTATTGGAGTAACAGTTCCTAGTACTTCATAAACAGATCACAGAGAGTACAAAGATGTTGTCTGTAGTTTTGCCTGTAGTTTAGGGTGTGTTTTAAAAATAACTTAATGTGACTCTGTATTAAGTTGTAATTAAGCCCAAACTCCATCCCCATCCTAGCCTCATCCTCCCCTCTTTGCCCCGTCCTATACGTGGGCCAATCCTGTCTGCTCCCCCATCAAAAGTCTCTGCATCAGCCACATTATTTACCTCCGTCTTCACCCGACAGTGGATGGAGACTCTTTCACTCATGCCGGGGTTCTGTCTCTTCTGATTTCACCTTATTCAATTCCTTGTTTGTTTTCAGTTTTTTTCTTTGCTTAGTTAATTTAGTTGTGATTCCACTATTTGTTACTCTTGTGACCTTAAGCCTAACCCATTCCATTTTCTTATTTCTGAGATGGAAATAATACTTTGCCTACCTTTGGGGGTTATTGTTGGGATCAAGACAGACGGTATATGCATATGCGTCACATGCATGTATAATATATGCATATACTTTGTAAAACCAAAAGCACTGGGCAGATGTCAAGTTTCTTCACAGCCTCCTGCACCTGTCAGCCTTGGCTCCCCCCACCCCCGTTCACCACCTACTAAGTGCTCAGTGAACGGAGACTTGGTGCTTCTCCGTCCTTCCGAGGAGAGTCTGGTTCCTGCTTCCTGATTTCCATTTGGAAAGACTTCCTGGCCTCACCATGAAAGGGAATAAAACAAGAGATGTTTCAAGAGCTGGCATACTTTCAATTATTCAGTCAACTTTCTTTTCTTTTTTTGTTTATTTTCCAGTGAAATGGCAGAAAATCTTAGACATAAGACTATGCTAGCACCATTAAGCCACAACATTGGGAAATCATGCTCCTACCTTTGTTGTTGTTCAGGTCACTAAGTCATGCCCAATTCTGCTCTTACCTTGTACATCCAAAACATAGCAGGGTTTATTTTTTAAAACTGCATGATGAAGAAGATTATAATTTCTCCGGAACAGAATGTAATGAAACTGAGAGTATTCTTCTTTTTAAACTACAAAATGCTCTTGATTTGGGGGTGTTTATGATCAACAGTAGGGTGACTACAGTTAGGGACACACCCCTGTCACTGAGGCTCTTATAGGGGACGGTAACTGACAAATGTTCATCTGATTCATCCCTTGGTGATACAGTGAAAATAGACTATTTCTCTCACCCAGGGTGGAGTTCCTTGTGTTTCTATTGGGGGGTGGGGGACGGTCAAGACAAGGGCAGTCTACAAGGAGTGGCTCTTGTTAACCATCCTTTAGAAGGCAAAGTAAGAGGATGCTGTGGAACACTGGGGAATCGATGTTCTTGCATTTGTTCCTGATGTCATTTTGGTTTTTTGCATCATCTACTTCTTTCACATAAAAATTTCCCTCCATCCCTGGATAGAGACCTGTGGATCCATGCACATTTATGCACACACCTGTTCTCTGCATACCTGGATCCTAGAGTCACCAGGAGCCCTGCAGGTGGCTGTTTGCTTCCTTTCACTGTTTCATTGCTTTTCCAGCTTCTGACCTCATTTAGTTAACTCCTGCCTTCGGCACCTCCTCAAGTCACTGGACTGTGACTCCAGAAGCTTTCTGGCCTCAATGTAATTACCACTGTGTCTTCTGCCCTCCCCCTTGGCTTTTGCTTTTCCTTCTTTCTTGATTCTTCTCCCCACTCCCCACATGGTACACGTCCCTGTGTGGGCTCCTTGATTGGTCTCTTAGAGCCATGGCTGACTTGTCCTAATTCTTAACTTCAGACCAGCCAGCCAATTGGAGATGGTACTGAGTTTAAGCAGGAGTGGTGTTTCTTTGCCCATGTAGATATTTATTTCCTTAATTTTCATCTTAAGCAATATCTTGGCTGTCTACATTTCTTTCCTCACTATGCCTTTGTGCTTGTGCTTGTGCTGCTGTGCTTAGTCATACCCATTTCCTTGCAACCTCGTGGACTGTAGCCGACCAGCTTCCTCTGTCCATGGTATTTTCCAGGCAAGAATACTGGAGTGGTTGCCATTTCCTCCTCCAGGGAATCTCTATTATGCCTTTGCCAGTTTGTAATTATAAATCTGACTGAGTGTATAACTAAATCATAAACATCATACAGACAAGAATCACATCTCTTGGCTCATGTCTCTTGAATGAAGGAATAATTGAATGAGTGATGTTTGGGGGTGGGGGCGGTTGCCAGCAATCTAAGTGTTAAATAACTAAGGATTTATTTTACACATATTATTGATTCTGGGAATAGAATGCCTTTCTTTTAAAATAAAATGCTTATGTGTTTATTATTTTTAGAGTTATTTCAGTTCATGAGAAACTATCTAATCTTATGCAAATTGCTGAAATATCATTGCCAACAACTCCTAAAGTTACTTCAAATGAAAATTTACGTGAAGTAGAGGAAACAGAGGAAAAATCAGTTGATGCAGAAATGGAAGTAAGTTAAATGGAAAATTATATTGCAGGATGGATGCCATTATCCATAATCATTTAAATTATTTTTTACTTTGTCAGAGCAGAACTAAACATAGATAACTTAACATTATCTACATAACTAAACATAGATCATGTGGTTCTTCTGGTCTTTACTTTCTCTACTTAGAGAACCAAATATGACCCAACTTTTGGACACATAAGTAATGTTTTCTTCAAAGCTCTTCTAATACTAAGAATCAGATGGTAATGAAAACAAAGCCAACCAAGAGAAATTATTCAGATATCACCATGGCTCCTAAGAAACAATGCTCTATAGCTTTATAATGTTACTTTTAATTTTTTACCCTAATATTTGAGCATTTTTATTATGCAAATAATATGTGAAGAAAAATTAGAAAATATAGATAAGCATATATCTTTCAGACTTTTTCTGCCATCTGTATTTTTCTAACCAGAAAAAAAAGGCATATTATATTAACGTTATAATGTGTTACTCATCTGATTACAGAGTTGAGTGGTTTTGTGATGACTGATGTTCATGCTTTGGAGGAAAGGGTTATTTCTGTTCTATTCCTTCTGTGTTCTAAACCCGTTGAAAAATGCGACACAGGAAATGGATACTGTATATGGAGATGTCAAAACATCAGCACTGTTGTTGATAAAACTGATTAGCAAACATGGCAAAGGATCTATGGCCAAATAAGCTTATTACCACTCCACCCCTGAATTAGCCAGACTTGCCCACCTAGTCACGCAGTTATCTAGCTTGCTTGTGTGACCATAGCATTTCCACCACTCCCCTCCTGCCCCTGGAAGGCTGACCACCTGGGGGAGCAGAGAATAATAGTCCTGTCGGCAGGGTGCCTCCAAAAATGTAAGCAAAGATTGCCTTGATGGGACTGAGCCTAGCACACCCTGTTGCTTTTCTCAGACTCATCAATCAAATAAGTGACTCTGCTCTCCTGGCTGGGTCTGAAAGAAGCTACAAGTGTCCCTCCTTCTCAGGAGTGGAGTGGAAGTTCCTAATCCTCTATGGAAAAATGAGAGAAGCAGAGAATGTGTGTCCTCCCCTAACCACTTGCTCTTTGAATTTCCATTTGTACATTCATCCAGTTTCTTGAGATATATGTTCCCTAGTTACTGCAGCAATTTTTTTTGAAAGAAAAAAAATCAAATAGATGGACAAGGTTTAAAATGAAAAGGGACAGTCTCCTGTCCAACATGTCCACAACCTGCAGTCCTGCAAGCAGTCCACTTGCAATTCTTTCAGCTGTTCCTTTTGTTATTTAGTTCCAAGTCTATAAATAATTTGCAGAATCAGTTGTGAAAAACAAGGCAACCAATACAACTTCAAATCCAAGTGAGTCCACTGGGCTCCATGGCTCCTCACACCAGCCTCCAGGCTGGCAGAACATCCATTCTCTGGAGCATCTCCAGGCACTGGGCTGTGGCGAAGAAAGGGAACACATCATAGCCTGGCTCTGCAGGTTTACATCATGTCACTTCCTCTCACATGTCATTGGATGAATAATTCACAAGCCATGCCAACAATTCTGCTACCAACTTGGCAAGAGGAAAGCCAGAATAGTTGATGAATAATGCTAATGAGAGCCAAAAGTAATTACTTTCCTCCCTTGATATATCAATTCCATATAGTATCTATTGATTTTACTGTGATGTGTAAGGACTTGAATCCCTTATACTTCTCAACTGTTCCTTTCCCCTTCCTTTCTAAATACTGTTATATCACAGAATTTAATTAAGCCATCATTCACTGTTTACATTATTATAACCCTCTAAACAGTGTTCACAGTTTAGAGGGTACTGTAGTTATTTTCCTTTCCTGTAGAAGGTTTGATTTTTCCTCTATCTGTTTTTCTTCTTAGCTTCTCTCTGATCATTACATGAGATCTGTCATGTTCATCCATAAACTTTTTTACCTAAGCATAAATACTTATGTCTCAACTCTTCTTTCCCTTTCTAGAGGCCCCTCTCTGACTCTGGTTAAGGACTGGTCACCCCCAGTGCCGGTAGCACAACTCTAATTCTGGGACCTCCCTCTGCTGCTTTTCTGTTTGAATTCCCAGCCACTTGGGTCCCATATCTGTTTGACTTCTCTGTTAGCTTTTAGGATCTTTCGTTTATTTTTGAACTGCTGAATCTTTTTTTTTTTTAAGTACTTTTTGTTAGTTTGATATTTAATTGGTTACCAATAAGAAAATTTTAATTCTTAAAGAGTATTATTGGTATGGGCTCACTTTGTCTTCTTGTTTACCTCATCTTCACACCAATTATGGGAAAGTGCAAAATGTAGCAACTCTCCTGATCTTTGGAATATACATCTGGGTGTTTTTCAGTCTAAATTTACCACTGAAGTGAATGAGTGCATTTTTCTCTGCTGTAAAAGCACCAGTCCAGCTGTAAGAGGATTATCAGGCAAGAACAGTTAGTCTTTGCAAAGAAACAGCTTTCCAGAGTTTGTATCACCTGTGCTCTGTGCCTACATTTATCATAGAACTGATAGCTTAGAATTTTAGTTGCACACCCTTTACAGGTCCTCAAATGTTATGACACAAATTACCAGATCTTTAATGATAGCAATACTATCCTGAGAAATTACAATAAATCTCCTGGTAGATCAGATACCTCAAGCTCATGAGATTCATATATGTAATTCTTTTCCTAAAGTGCATTGTTGCCCTTTCACATCTGTTTTCAAGAACTCATTTTTAAACTTCTTTCATAAATCTCTTACAATCATAGTTTTTTAGTCATAGACCAAACTTAAGAGGTTGCTGTCCCTGAGCCATACCTAGACTACTCTTTGCTGAAATTGTCCTTGAATCCATTATTATATAGTTCATAAAAGGAAAGTGATTGTATTTCTCCTGAACCCATTTGTCTTCCCAGCTGACATTGTCTGAGACAGGAGATTGAGTGTCCATAAGAGTAAGCATTCTAGGTTGTGCTCTGTCACTCAGCTTTACTACCAAGGGTTAGTCACATAATCTTCTCTGGGACTAGTTTTCTCCTTGTCTCTAACCATGATCTTTTCACTCAGATACCACTGAGATGAAGAGATGGCTCCTTGGTGAGAATGAGTCCTCAGAATTTCCCTGGGAGTCAGATGTCAGTATCAAGCTCATCCCCATGAGCCCAGCTCCTGAGTCAAGAAGTTGACTATGAATACAAACAAATTAGGAATAAACAGGGAAAGTGGGGGCATTTGGCAGGCAGAGGGGAGAATCCAGATGACCCCCCTTGCCTGAGTCAAGTTTTGCATCTTGCTTTTATGTCCTGACTACAGTGATATATATGAGTGACTCAGTTCTTGAGAAGAAGAAACTCCTTTCAGTCCTGATGTTCTCGTCTATATTCTTGTTTTATTCTCCAACTTAAAAATGTTTCTTCAACTTTAATTAGGGCATTTTGAGATGTGTTCAAGTTCTGGTAGGTATTTATATATGTAGGAATGTCACAAAGTGGGGAAAAAACTAATATTTTTAGTGTAGGTGAATTAGCAAACAAATTAATTCACAACATTTGAAAGTTGTGAAATATAACGTTTTATTTTTTCCAATATACTAACCAACATATAAGGGAAAAAAGCACCTAGGTTCTGGGTTATATCAAATAAATTCCATTGACTAAAATCTGCTGGTTCGTTGTCATGACAACCTTCACTTGGAGCTAATTAGAATTTAACTAGGACACTTGAAGAGATCGATTCTGGTTTGGAATTGGACAGGATTTCATAACCTCTATAATCTATTTACTTCTATCACAGTATAGATTTTTGGTGGGTTGTTAAACATAAAGGTTCAGAAAATGTGCCTTTGGTTGATACGGGAGGTAGTGAATCTTGTTGATATTGGAGGTAGTGAATCTTGTTATGTTTCTCATTCCCTTCTTCTTCTTCTTTTTTTTTTCTTTTTCCCCTCCAAATCCCTATGGTCTGGAATAAGCCAAAAACTTGAGAACACAGATATTAATTTAAGATGTTTTGGGAGGGCTATAGAACAGGTGTTCCAGTCACTTCTGGCTTGAAAACATGTCCTTCTTCCAAAATGAACAACACTGGCTCTGAATCACTGGTTTTTTTTAACCTGTCATTCTTCACTTTATGGGGTATCTTCAGGGCATATCAGGTGCTTTAAAGCATAGGAAAGATACACACCATTCTGATTTTAAGACAGAAACACCTTTTTGGAATAACAACATAGTGATACAAAAATCCTAAAATATATTTACCAGGTCATCTAAAATGAATTTTGTAAACATGTGTGGGACACCCGATTATATAAGGCAATTAAAGTTAGTTAACATATCCCAAATATCAAAGTAATGTGAAAACATAGAACAAAATACAATTAAGCATTAGCATGAATTAACACATTATTTTTGAGAGACTGGTATGTGCAAAAATTTTCTAGGCTTGAGGAGATAAGAACATACTGAAATCAGTACAATTAAGTCCCTATCAGGAGGAGCTTAATCACTGGCTGAGTATGGTCATAGGTACCCAGATGTTGTTCATAATGAGCCCAGCTGCCTGGTGGCCCTTAGCAAGAAAAGTCTGGCATTCAAAGTAACATAAATTTAATATTCAAAATAGTTGAAAATATGTCTAAATCTTTATGGAGCCTCACATAAGAACATCCGAGAGGGAATCCTTTCATCATATACAGCATAACTTCTTTTAAATCTCCTTTTCCCAACTGCCTTATGTTTGTGCCTCCCTGGCTTCCATGGCTGCTCTCTAACCTCTGAACCTTTCTCTCCAGCCCAGGTGGTGCTAGTGGTAAAGAATCCACCTGCTAATCATGGAGATGGAAGAAATGTGGGTTCTCTCCCTGATTCGGGAAGATCCCCTGGAGTAGGAAATGGCAACCTACTCCAGTATTCTTGCCTGGAAAATATGAACAGATGAGCCTGGCTACAGTCTACAGGGTTGCAAAGAGCTGGACATGCCTGAGCAACTACACATGTACTCCCTCCAGCTCAGTCTGCATGGAGTGTTTTGTCTCCTCTCACCTTCCCACTCTGGCTCAGCTCTTGATTACTGAGGTCGCCTTGTCTCTCTGACACCTTCCCGTTGTCCTGTTTCCTCCATTCTGGCTGCTACACTTACACAAAAGGGCAAGGTTGTTAGAATCCTTCCTTCTCAATGGGGGGACTGTTGATGGCAACTATTCTAATTTATCATTTAAACAAATCTCATTCACACAGGGGTGTGTGTGTGTGTGTGCGCGTGTGTGTGTGTGTGTGTGTTAAAAGAGAAAGCTGAACTAGACTTTGTCCTTGCTTCAGTAGCTCAGGCAACATTCTATTAGCCTGTAGACTGAAATAAAGACCATGTTTCTTTGCACCCCCAAATACCCTGTGCCCCCTTACTATTGTATATTGTTTTGGCCATTATCTCTTTCTGTGTCTCTTCCTATCTCTTGACTTTGAATTCCTTTGCTCGGGGGTCAGCTTCATCTTTCAATGTTCAATACCTCCCCCAGTAACTGACACATAGTGCTTCTTCAGTAGTTGCTCATGAAACTTCTCACTGGAGACCTATGGAGAGCGCCTACTCCTGACCAAGGATCCAGCAGGAGATGAGATGTGAAATCATGGAGCTGGATGTTATATCAGGGTGTCAGGGGTGCAGGGTGAATGTAGGGCCCTGGGAAAGCAGGGCTGGGTGAGGGGTGGGGGTTGGAGAAAGTGGGGGCAGCACCCAGAAAAGCATCCCATGACCCATCCTGAGATTTGCTAAGATAACCCTGATGGCATGTGGAGGAGGGATGTGGAAAGCAAGAGTTTGGAGGATGGAAAGCAATTTAGAATTTTTTTTTTCATAAAACTGGTGAATGACCATGAGAATTTCAAAGTCAAAATGTTGGCTCTGTTAGTTTTGTAATAACTCAGAGGCCCACCAACTCATAGAATCAACAGATGCTCCTTCTTAAGGGGGAAATGGCAAATATTGAGCAAGAGACCGTCTGTGCCCTCCCAGCCCCCCTTGCCAACTGCAGCATTCCTCTGGCAGCCTTCCCAGGAATTGATGAGCTTGGTGCTTCCCTTGTCTTCATTTCTAGGCAGAAAGGTCACAGGAGGTCCCTCACAGCCCAACAGTGAATCAGCCAGTTTCCGACATGTGTACGTGGTCTACCTGAAATAACACCAAAGAAATAGAACGTTGTTGAGGCAAAATTTCTGTTCACTCTGTGTTGAGACAGACCATGGAAGGCATTTATCAGGAAACATGGTGTCTCCATCTGTTATGTGAAATGTTTAATGGATACAGACAGTGTCATTTTGCTTGATAGCTCTTGATGAAATCATGACAGCGGCCCATCACAGCTATTATTGCAACCTTTTGTATCGAAAGAAAACAGACTTTAACCAGTTCTAAGAACTCAATTAGAAACATAGAAATAAGGACAAATAAGAATATGTAAGAACGCACTCCAGGATGTGTGTTGCCCCATCTAGGAAAGGGGACTAGACTGCAGAGTTCACCACAGAGAGCTGGTGACCCCTGATGAGTGCTGGATGTCCTGCTGCCTTCCGTCATTTCTGGTCCCATGAATGCTGCCCTGCTTCTGGTCACGGTCGCTTCCTGCCCAATTTGAGAAGCCTCCTAGCTAATTGCTTTCTCTTATCTCTTCCTAGTCTAGCTAACCTTTAAACAGTGGCCAGATGGCCAGAATTATTAATATTTTCTTAAAGCAATCATTATCCCCTCAGTCCAGTGCCTCTCAATTTCCTAAGCAACAAAATCCAAATTCCTTATATTTACATGTCCTGTTCGGAGAAGGCAATGGCACCCCACTCCAGCACTCTTGCCTGGAGAATTCCAGGGATGGGGGAGCCTGGTGGGCTGCTGTCTTTGGGGTTGTACAGAGTTGGACATGACTGAAGCGACTTAGCAGCAGCAGCAGCACATGTCCTGTTATAAGTATACCTCTCAGTGTTATTCCTCACCACTCTTATCACCAAGCTTCCAATACACTTCTGTGGTAAAGACCATACCAGGCTCTTTATGTTCCTTGAATATCTGCTGTTACATTGCTTACATGGCTCCCTCCATCCTTGTCCCCATCCTTTGCCAGCTACTACTTTCTCATGTCTCAATTCCCTTTCTCCAGGGAATATTCCCTGTTCCATATACATATTACTCTCTCTCCCATCTCTAGGCTCTTATAACATGTCATAGCTACCCATGTTCTGACCATGCTCCACTTGGCATATTATTTAGTCAAGTATGAATCTTTTTTTTTTTTCAGCTCTTATATACTTTGTGAGGACAGGGTCTATTTCTTTATCTTTGTGTTCCACAGTGCCTAGTAGAATGCCTCAGATATATTTGTTAAAGTGAATAGAATTAGCTATAGCTTTGGAACTCCAAATTTTGATCTTTTCTATGTTTGTGCATTTGTTAAAACTTGAGTTCAATTGTTTCTTTACTTTAAGGCTTTTAGCCAGCCTTGCTGAGTGTTAATTTAAAACTGAATGCACTTTGATCATTTTCATATTTCTGGATGTTAGTACATGTACGTACTAATACTACTGAAATAAAAGCAAATTGTTGAAAGATGTGAGCAACACTGTGAGATAAGCACAGTTTATCTCTGACAGTCTTATAATCATGACTCCTTTAGTTGTAAGTAAAGAAAAACTATCAGTACTTACACTAACCCAAATGAAATAGGTTTGGTAAGGAGGCAGTGTTTGGCAGGGCATGGTCAGTAAGCTCTTGCATAACCAAGGACCAGGGACAAAACACAGCAGACCCCACAGAAAATGAAACTTGGAGAGTCAGGAGCCAAGAGTGTACACAGACCCACAGGGGCATAAGTTCTCCATTATCTCTGTTTCCTCCTCTTACTCATTATGCATCTAGTCCATGGGCTGCCTTTTCCAACGCCTGTTGGGACCTCTCAGCTCATACAGCCAGTACTGCTGACAGCTCTCTTCTGTTGTCTTTCCTTATGTAAAATCACAATGGTGGAGAATCTGATTGGTTCAACCCTGCTTACAGGTTGATCTCTCTTGGGTCCAGTGTCCACTCAGAAACACAGCTGTGGCCATACAGTGGGGCCGCAGCAGTGTCCTCAACAATGGACTGAGGATGATACTGACTCCTCTTTTTTTCTTTTTTTCACATAAAAATTTTTTTTTACTTTATTTTACTTTACAATACTGTATTGGTTTTGCCATACATCAACATGAATCCGCCATGGGTGTACACGTGTTCCCAATCCTGAACCCCCCCTCCCACCTCCCTCCCCATACCGTCTCTCTCGGTCATCCCAGAAAGCCCCAAGCATCCTGTATCCTGCATCGAACCTAGACTGGCGATTCATTTCTTATATGATATTATATATGTTTCAATGCCATTCTCCCAAGTCATCCCACCCTCGCCCTCTCCCACAGAGTCCAAAAGTCTGTTCTATACATCTGTGTCTCTTTTGCTAAATTCTAAATTCCATATATATGTGTTAGTATACTGTATTGGTGTTTTTCTTTCTGGCTTACTTCACTCTGTATAATCGACTCCAGTTTCATCCACCTCATTAGAACTGATTCAAATGTATTCTTTTTAATGGCTGAGTAATACTCCACTGTGTATATGTACCACAGCTTTCTTATCCATTCATCTGCTGATGGACATCTAGGTTGCTCCCATGTCCTGGCTATTATAAACAGTGCTGCGATGAACATTGGGGTACATGTGTCTCTTTCAGTTCTGGTTTCCTCAGTGTGTATGCCCAGCAGTGGGATTGCTGGGTCATAAGGCAGTTCTATTTCCAGTTTTTTAAGGAATCTCCACACTGTTCTCCATAGTGGCTGTACTAGTTTGCATTCCCACCAACAGTGTAAGAGGGTTCCCTTTTTATCCACACCCTCTCCAGCATTTATTGCTTGTAGACTTTTGGATCTCAGCCATTCTGACTGGTGTAAAATGGTACCTCATTGTGGTTTTGATTTGCATTTCTCTGATAATGACTGATGTTGAGCATCTTTTCATGTATTTGTTAGCCACCTGTATGTCTTCTTTGGAGAAATGTCTATTTAGTTCTTTGGCCCATTTTTTGATTGGGTCGTTTATTTTTCTGGAACGAGCTGCAAGAGTTGCTTGTATATTTTTGAGATTAGTTGTTTGTCAGTTGCTTCATTTGCTATTATTTTCTCCCATTCTGAAGGCTGTCTTTTCACCTTGCTTACAGTTTCCTTTGTTGTGCAAAAGCTTTTAATTTTAATTAGGTCCCATTTGTTTATTTTGCTTTTATTTTCAGTATTCTGGGAGGGTCATAGAGGATCCTGCTGTGATTTATGTCGGAGAGTGTTTTGCCTATGTTCTCCTCTAGAAGTTTTATAGTTTCTGGTCTTACGTTTAGATCTTTAAGTTTGAGTTTATTTGTTTTATTTTGAGTTTATTTTTGTGTATGGTGTTAGAAAGTGTTCTAGTTTCATTCTTTTACAAGTGGTTAACCAGTTTTCCCAGCACCACTTGTTAAAGAGATTGTCTTTAATCCATTGTATATTCTTGCCTCCTTTGTCGAAGATAAGAAGGTGTCCATAGGTGTGTGGATTTATCTCTGGGCTTTCTATTTTGTTCCATTGATCTATATTTCTGTCTTTGTGCCAGTACCATACTGTCTTGATGACTGTGGCTTTGTAGTAGAGCCTGAAGTTAGGCAGGTTGATTCCTCCTCTTTTTAAAAAATATTTATTTGTCCTTGCCAGGTCTTAGTTGCAGCACACGGGGCTTCACAACTAAGAGTTCACATGCCACAGCTGAAAGATCCTACATGCCACCACTCTTCCCCTTCATTTGCTCTTTCCAGTTGTTTTTTTTTTTTTGGTCAATTCCCAACTGTTCATCTTTTCTTAAACCCTTCGTGAGATCTAACCCTCTTTATTCCAGGGCTCTCTTCTCAGAAAAAAAGTGGTCTTCCAAAATCTTATTTTGGTATAAATTCCTTTACCTGTTATTCTGTAATATATGAATTTTAACGGTGAATTTGCAGGGAAAAATCCTAAAATAATTTATTATTCATCCTTAAATCTTATATTTTGTGGCTATTCTGTATCTTTTCAAGTAACCATAATTACTTTAAAGATTGTAACCTCTGAATACCTCTAAATTTCATCCTGGGAATTAGGGTTAGAGAATGATGTAGCAAAAGACAAATGAAACAAATAACTTGTAACTAAAATACCCAGTATTTTACCAATAAGATCAACCTCACTATGTTGTCTTTTATTTCTAGAACATGATTATTGTCTGTTGCAATGAAATAGTATCTTTGTTTTTGGGTGATGAAATGGCAACTCCACTATCTGAGGTATGTATCTCTTTTAAAACTATATCTGATTCTCTCACAAGTATGTTGTTGCTATGGAAATGGAAATGCAGAAAACATCTATTATGAAAGTATCAAGGGCCTAACCCTCCTTAATTAATGTGAAAAAAGTGATAAACATGAGTTTATAACAGCATGTTATTTTGGTTAGACATATTTTTTGTTAGAAAATAAATTAGTACAGAAAATTGTGAAGAGGATAATCTTAAAATCATCTCAAACCCTCCATTCAGATAATAACCACTATTAACATTTTAGAGAATATCTTACATATTTTTCATATATAATTAGACTTTAGAATTTTTACATCAATGGGATCATTCTGCACACACATTTTTTAACTTGTATTTTTTTTTATTCAGCAGTAGTGTTAACGGAGATATTTTTTGTGAAAAGTCTACCCTGTTCAATTTAATGCCTACATAATAATTTCTTTTGTGTATTGTCATGTCAGGCTTTATTTATATAATTAGATCTTTATTCATGGGTCTTGAAGTTGATGGATTCTAGTACATACTTATTTCACCCTTCTGCATTACCCGTCCTCCAAGTTAATTGTTAGGAATAGGATTTTGGAGTAAAAAGCATATACCCATGGTCCTTGATTTACAGTCATTCAACTTATGATTTTTTAACTTTACAATATTGTGAAAGCAATACCTATTCAGTAGAAACTGTACTTTGAATTTTGAATTTTGAACTTTTCCCGGGCTAGTGATATGCAGTCTGATACTTGTAATGCTGGGCAACAGCAGTGAGCCACAGCTCCCATTAACCACATGATCCCAAGAGGAAACAATCCACACATGTAACAACCATTCTGTTTTTAACTTTCAGTACAGTATGCAATAAATGTGCATAATAAGTATGCATAGGCTACTCAACACTTTATTGTAAAGTTGGCTTTGTTTTAGATGACTGTGTCCCACTGCGGGCTAATGTATGTGTTTTGAGCACTTTTAAGGTGTGCGCTAGGTAAGCTCTGATGTTTGGTAGGTTAGGTATATTAAGGATATTTTTAACTTGAAATATTTTCAACCCACGATGAGTTTATCCATTTATTGTTTCTGTTCAGTTGCTCAGTCGTGTCCGACTCTTTTCGACCCCATGGACTGCAGCACGCCAGGCTTCCCTGTCCTTCACCAGCTCCTGGAGTTTGCTCAACTCAACTCCATTGAGTCAGTGGTGCTATCCAACCAACTCGTCCTCTGTCATCCCCTTCTCCTTCCTGCCTTCAGTCTTTCCCAGCATCAGGGTCTTTTCTAATGAGTCAGCTCTTCGCATCAGGTGGCCAAACTATCAGAGCTTCAGCTTCAGCATCAGTCCTTCTGACGAATATTCAAGATTGATTTCCTTTCAGTCAGTTCAGTTCAGTCACTCAGTCATGTCCAGCTCTTTGTGACCCCATGAACTGCAGCATGCCGGGCCTCCTTGTCCATCACCAACTCCTGGAGTCCACCCAAAACCATGTCCATTGAGTCAGTGATGCCATCCAACCATCTCATCCTCCGTCATCCCCTTCTCCTCCTGCCCCCAATCTTTCCCAGCATCAGGGTCTTTTCAAATGACTCAGCTCTTTGCATCATATTTCCTTTAGGATTGAATGGTTTGATCTCTTTGCAGATCCATTTATTGACCCATTTATTGGGACAACACAAAGAGTTGGATACTTTTCACAACCCCTTCCTAAATCAAGAAAGATCTGTATACACCTTATTGTGGTTGCTGCTGCTGCTGCTGCTAAGTTGCTTCAGTCGTGTCTGACTCTATGCGACCCCATAGATGGCAGCCCACCAGGCTCCCCCGTCCCTGGGATTCTCCAGGCAAGAATACTGGAGTGGGGTGCTATTGCCTTCTCCTTATTGTGGTTAACCATATATAATATAAAATTTATAATTTTAATCATTTATAAAGTGTATATATCAGTGGCATTAAGTACATTCAAAATGTTGTGCAAACATCTCCTCCATCCATCTCCACAGATTTTTCACCATCCCAATTAGAAACTTTGTACCCATTAAATAATAACTCCCATTTCCTCTCCTCCCCAAGTTCCTGTTCTACTATTTGCCTGTTCTGAATATTACATATAAATGGAATCATACAATATTGGGTTTTTTGTGGCTATCTTACTTCATTTGGACTTCCCAGGTAGCGCTAGTGGTAGAGAATCTGCCTGCAAATGCAGGAGACATAAGAGATGCAGGTTCAATCCTTGGGATGGGAAGATCCCCTGGAATAGGAAGTGACAACCCATTTCAGTATTTTTGCCTGGAGAAACCCATGGACAGAGGAGCCTGGTGGGCTATAGTCCATGGGGCCACAAAGAGACGTAACTGAGCGACCAACACACATTTCATTTAACACAATGTTTTCAGAGTTCATCCGTGTTTTAGCATGTATCAGTACTGCATTCCTTTTTAAGACTAAATAATATTCCATTGTATGCATATACCATATTTGTTTATCCACTCTTCTGTGGATAGATGAACATTCGAGGTGTTTCTACCTTTTGGCTCTTGTAAATAATGCTACTGTAAACACGAGTGTATGCATATCTAGGTACATACCTAGGAGAGGAATTGGTGGCTCATATGGTAATTCTGTGCTTAACTTTTTAAGGAACGCCCAACAGCTGCATCATTTCACATTCCCATCAACAGTGCAAGAGGATCTAAAATCTCCATTTCTTCACCAACACTTATTTTCTCTTTTTTGAAAATAGCCATCTTAATGGATGTAAAGTGGTACCTCGTTGTGATTTTGACTTGCATTTCTCTAAAACTAATTTAATTGAGAATCCTTCATGTGCCAATTACCCTTTTGTATATCTTTGGAGAAACGTCTATTCACTCCTTTGCTCTCTTTGAATGGGCATAGACAATTTGGTGTATAATTGTAAATGGCCACAAGTTTTCTCTCCTATCTGCAGTAGTGAGAGGCCCAGTTTACCCACATACCCATCCACACTAGTTCTCTTCCTCTTTCTCCTCTCTCTCTCCCTCCTCCTTACACCCTTCCTCCCTTCCTCATCATTCTCTTCTTCTAACTGTTGTACATCTAACAAGTAAAAAATGACATTTTCAGTTATTTTATATTTATTAATAGTAAGGCCGAATATAGTTCATATTTTGTTGGCAGTCTGAGTTTCTCCTTTTGTGGAATGGTGTTCATTCATGTAACTGATCGGCAAATACATAGAGTGAGTTTCCTAGGTGTCAGGAACTCGTTTATAGACCCTAGAGAGCCTGCTGTGAGCAAGCAACAAGGACCCCACTCTCTTGGAGCTGCTATTTTTTTTTGTGGAGGGAAACAGTAAATAAATAAATAAGATAATACCACACTTTGTTAAGTGCTATGAAGGAAAAAACAGTGAGATGTTAGAGTAGGGTTGGCAAACTGTGCCCAGTTGGCACAGTTACTTGGCCAACTGCCTGTTTGTAAATAAAGTTTTATTGGAACACAGCCATGTTCATTTGTTTACCAGTGGGTCTAAAGCTGCTTTCAAACTACAACAGCAGAGCTGTGTGGTTTTGACAGAGACCATATAACCCACAAAGCCTAAATCGTTTACTATCCGGCCCTTTACAGAAAAAGCGCACTTATCCCTGTGATAGAAAGTAACAGAGAATGGGTCAGCAGGTTAGATAGGTGATAAGGGGAGACTTCTCTTAGGAGATTACATTTCAGTAAGTCTTGAAACATTACACTGTGTCCTACCACTAGTGCTTTTGCTTCTCTGGAGCAGGGGTGATGCTATCTCAATCTTTGGTGAATTCTTATGGTGCCTTGTACAGGACATCACTTGGTTACTGTTTCTTGAACTGAATTAAATTCTCTTTAATTTTCAATACCTGAAATTTAATATCTGATTAATTTTTTTTCATCTGGCCATTCATTCTTTTTCCATTTTTTTTAAATTAAGAACTTAATTTTTTATTGTGAAAATGTGTAGAATTACTGCAGCAAGACCATTAGTAATTAAAAAAATCAGTCTTAAATCTCATTTTGTACAAACTGTGGTTTACAAGGTCTTCCCTGGTGTATCAGATGGAAAAGAATCTGCCTGCAATGCAGGAGTATGTCACAGAAAAAAATTGATTTTTTAAGACACACGATTTATAACATTAACGGGCTTTGGCTCCTGACAGACTTGGGTTGAAATCCCAGCCTTGGATCTTGTTTGACCCAAGGCAAATTATTTAACTTCTCTAAGCTTCAGTTTTCTCAGATATAAAGAGGGATAATAATACCAATAATGCCTCACAATCGTGAGGATTGAAGTAAATAAAGTATTGGGAGTAGGGTCTAGTGCAAATAGGGGTTTCTCAGGTGGCGCTAGTGGTAAAGAACCTGCTTGCCAATGCAGGAAACCTGAAAGATGCACGTTCAATCCCTGGGTCAGGAAGATCCCCTGGAGGAGGGCATGGCAACTCCCTCCATATTCTTGCCTGGAGAATATCATGTACAGAGGAGCCTTGTGAGCTACCGTCCATGGGGTCACAAAGAGTCGAACTTGACTGAAATGACTAGCACAGCATAGCTCGAGCAAATAAATGTTTAGTAAATTATTAACTATTTCATTGTCATCATCATCTTTACCATGGTCCTGCGAAGTATGTTTGAATTCTTCAAGCTCTAGTCAACTAATTTCAACTGATTTTTAAGATACAATTTGTTCTGAAACATTGACAGAAACGGAAAGCAATGGTGCTAAAGATAGGGAGAAAACCAGGAGTCATTTTCTGTTCCTGTAATATAAATCACTGTTGGATCTTAGAGAAATTCCATCAAGGTGCAAGATTCCAACATGAGATCCCAATCTTCAGTCTTTGGTCCAAGAGAAGGTGCCTCCAATTGACCCCATGCTAACCCCTCCACTGAGAGCTAGACTTACCTGATAGTGCTGGATGGACCATGGGCATTTACAAGCTTGTTCCAAGAAATAAATTGTCAGACAAATACAATTTCCTGCCTTTTTTTTTTTTTTTGGTCACTGGGATGAGATCTTGCTGTTTAGTTCCTTACCGAACTTACCTATTATAATTGCCTTTGCTTGTATTGCCTCTTCTTGATTAAACTAAATATTGCCACATAGCTTGTGACAAAAAGAACCTGCAACTAGCAAGGAAATGAAGTAAGAGAATGAGTGCTCCATGTTGACCTTCTTAGCACAGAATGCAAATGACAATTGGGTATACTTTTGGTGTGCCAGCAATGAAGCTATCCTTTTATTGCCTACATAAGTTCAAATTACTACAGTTTCCAAGTTGTCAGATAGGAATCAAATATGATGCTGAAAATATTCTTTCCGCTCTTGCTGTGACTGACTGTGGGGAGGACTAAGTCATCTTACACAACTCTCTGTTCGTTGGTAATTATTGACTTCCAGCTGTATGCAGAACATTGTTGCAGCCATTTTGGGAAAATGCAGTTGGCCACAACATCTGATAAAGCATTCCTAATTTCTAGGCCTCTTCCTGCTCTAAGCAAACACAGCTCCTGGCAAACTGCTTAGCCAGTTAAAAATTCAGCTGCTGTGGAGTTGCTGTGTGTTTATACACAGAAGACAGCGGAAAAACTAGGTGGATTTTCAACATACCCTTTGAAATAAGCTATGCAGTTTTTCTGGGTGTTGGATGGGGTTGCATGTGTCCCAGTTTATGTAGGAGAGCTTCCATATCACTTTTTGGGAAGCTGTTAAGTCCAAGAGGGTAGTGTTATGCTTTTTAACTTCCTTTGGCTAATTCTGTTACATGACTGTATACCTCTTGGTTTCTTTTTAACAAAATTTCCCAAATGGTAACAAAGACAATACCATCTTTAAACTGTCATTTACAGCATGGAGAACAAGCTATTCTATATATTAAGTATTTAAAAATTAATTATATTAATATAACTTCTTTTCATTGAGAGTTGCAGGGTTTTTTGGTACCAGCTAAGAGCTGTCTGAATAGATTTTATGGGTATCAAGAATTACATCTTTCTTCTGTGAGACATTATCATTCTGTCCTCAAGTGAAGAGTATCCTTTGTATGTAAGTTCATGAGACATCCACTTAATATTCTTATATTCTTTTGAAGACAATGCCGGATGACATCATTTCCACACTGCTTTTAAGACACGGCTCTGACTTTGATTCCATCTGCTCACTGTTCACTTCCAACTGTCAAATTTGGCTAAGGGAAAAAGAAAGCCCTTAAGAAAAGGCCAGGCTATTAATGTGCTCTTCAAAATGCTAAGAAAAGGCTAAGCTGTTTATAGCATTTTCAAAACGCTCATCTCTCAGAGATTTGCCAGCAACAGTGTCAAGGTGAAACAGCTCTCACTCATCCAGGAACCAAGAGCCTTTGTGTTCTCTGTGCTCAAAGCACTGGTCCCACTTTTGTCAGACATGCAGTTGGGGGTATAATGATACTTGGATGTAATTTAAGCCAAAATATAGTCATGAACCTGATATTGTGTATTTACTGGAAAATTGGCGAGAAGTGTGTGCACTGCTTGAGAAAGCAAGCCTGGCTTCATTTCGGATACAGCTGTATTTCAGAATCAAGGGGACAGTTTCCCAAAGTTGAGTCACTTCGTATAACCTCAAAGGTGGTGAGAGGCAAGGACATTATTAGCAGATCTGTTCATTGCTTTCTATCTCACTGTAAACTAAATTAAGTGCTTAGTTTTCACTCGCTTCATCCATTTTTTGGTAATGGTTTTGTCTTGATTAAAAAACTGGTCCCTTAACAGTGGGATTATAATGCACTTTAGGGGGATGCTGATTTTTGCCCCACATTTCTGAGTCAGTGGACAGATCTTTTGAAATGTTCTGAATTAGAGTTCTTTATATTCAAATAAATCTACAAAGGAGGAACTCGTGTAAATTTACCCATTTTCCTTGTTATACTTTGGACACCAGCCTTTTTGAGATTTTTGCCCTTATTTCCCCTGTCTCTCAGGCAGCTGATACTGCCACTATGTTCTCTTCTCAACCACCTGTGAGAGCACAGCATGGTGGAAAGAGTGCTCTACAAACACTCGAGCCCCAGTGTTATTCCTGTGGACAAGCCATTTGTCCTTAAAGACCTCAGGTCAATTCCGTGTTGTTGAAGATCTCAGAAGCAATGTATTTCAGCAGATAAAAGCATGATTTGATTCTTAGTTCTACCATCTATTATGATGTGATGGTGAGCTACTCACATTTCCTTCTCTGCTTCAGCTCCTTATCATTACTTTGATGATAGCTCCTCCTCGGGTAGGATTACATTAGAGACAGTGTGTAACACATCTGATATACTGCCTGTCAACACCATGTGTAAGCTTCCAATACACTGTAGCCATCTTTTTTTCCCCCAGACTTAAAATAATGGGAAATGAGTCATTTCTTCATTTGATCATTAGTAACTCTGCATTAGTGACCTTTGGCCTATCTGAATGCTTGCAACTTTTCAAAAGAGCAAATAGACATTTAATATAATCTTAATATTATTTTTCAACAATTCTTCATTATAGACTCACATGAAATAAAAATATAACATAATAATGTAGTACAGCGTGAAGCTATATTACAGTATCACAGCCAGGATATTGACATTAATAAAGTCAGACTACAGAACAACTTCATCACAACAGGGACCCCTCCTGTCGTCCTTTTATAGAGTCACCCCCAACTCTCACACCCCGCCCTGTCCCTGACTGTTGACAATGACTAATCTACTCTCCATTTCTATAGTTTTGTCATTTCAAGAATGTTGTATTAGAACCATACAGTATGTCAGCTTTGAGGACTGGTATTTTTTCCCTCTCAGCTTAATTTTCTGGAGAACCGGTACACTATGCTTTTGATGAACAAAAAAATCCATATAAATATTGACACATTTTACTTTGGCCACACAATTAGCATTAGCCCAAGAGTGCCTGAAGTGCACACAATATGGGTTTAGATGTTCAGAGAGGCTCAGGGTGGATCCCACTCTGTTTGATTCATCTTCTTACTGCCTCTCCTCCTCCTCTTCCTCCTTCTCTTTTCTTGCCCCCTTCCCCTCCACATCCTCTTATTAATACTGACAGACCAAAGGCTGATTGCTCAAGTTAGAGATACTGAAAAAAAAAGCTAAAAAGAAATACTTTATGTGAAATTGCTTTGTAAATTGTATGCTCTGCTACACTTCTTATCAGAAATTGCCAGTCAGTGGTGGCCACGCTGTAAGAATGGTTGGCAGCTGCTTGCGGTGTGTATGGATGTGAACAAAGGAGTTAGCATGAGCAGTGTTCCCTCCACACACTAGAGCTCACAGGGCTACCCTCTAGTTTCTGCTGCAGTGGGAGCTGCTGACCAACAAAGCCCTTCATGCTTTCAATCTCACCAACAAAGTTCCCTGAACAAAATGCCAACATCAGTTCACATTCTTTGTAAGTCTTTGCTCTGAAAAAGAGCCCCCTGTTTAGAGTTGCCTGATGTTAAGCTCACTGAACTCCTTCATAAAAAAAGCATCAAGAAATGCCAAGTATTGTTCAAACTCTGGAGTTTTCATTTCAGTCTCCCAGGTCAAAAGCCCATAAGCAGACCAGTCACAGCTATTCAGGAGGGAACCCAGCGTCAGCATTTGTACCCAGTTAGAGCGTTTCTTCCTGTAACTTTGTTGCTGAGAGCGAATGACCTGACCTTCAAGTGGAGTCAAACCCTTACACTGATGGAATGTCCCCTATCCAGAAATACAATCAGGGGAGAGCAAGCTTGCCAGAGTGTACGTGTCTGAGTCAGGATAGCTTAGGCTATGTTCTATGAACAAATGCCCCGTGAACTGGCAATAAAGGTTTATTTCTCATAAAAGTCAAGGGGAGGGCAACTCACCTTCAACTTGTAACTGTGCTGTCTGGACTACCTGGCCTCCCAGTCAGAGGAGAAGAGGGCTGGGGGATTTTGCAAGATGTTTTTAAGTTGGGTGATTATAGATATTCAGGTTTGCCTGTAGCAGTCATAGTGTCAGTTCAGTTCAGTTCAGTCACTCAGTTGTGTCCGACTCTTTGCGACCCCATGAATCGCAGCACTCCAGGCCTCCCTGTCCATCACCAACTCCCAGAGTTCACTCAGACTCGCGTCCATCAAGTCAGTGATGCCATCCAGCCATCTCATCCTCTGTCGTCCCCTTCTTCTCCTGTCCCCAATCCCTCCCAGCATCAAAGTCTTTTCCAGTGAGTCAACTCTTCGCATGAGGTGGCCAAAGTACTGCAGTTTCCGCTTTAGCATCATTCCTTCCAAAGAAATCCCAGGGTTGATCTCCTAAAGGATGGACTGGTTGGATCTCCTGCAGTCACAGTGTATACCTGTTGATTTGGTGTAATAGCTGATATGGTTGGTGGTGGTTTAGTCACTAAGTTGTGTCTGACTCTTTTATGACCCCATGAACTATAGCCCACCAGACTCCTCTGTCCATGAGATTTCCCAGGCGAAAATACTGGAGTGGGTTACCATTTCCTTCTCAGGGTATCTTCCTGACCCAGGGATTGAACCTTCATCTCCTGCATTGCTATACAGTGAGCAAAAACAAGACCAGAAGCTGACTGTGGCTCAGATCATAACTACTTATTGCCAAATTCAGACTTAAATTGAAAAAAGTAGGGAAAACCACTAGACCATTCAGGTATGACCTAAGTCAAATTGATTTAGATTATACACTGGAAGTGAGAAATAGATTCAAGGGATTAGATCTGATAGAGTGCATGAGGAACTATGAATAGAGGTTCATGACATCGTACAGAAGGCAGTGATCAAGACCATCCCCAAGAAAAAGAAATGCAAAAAGGCAAAATGGTTGTCTGACGAGACCTTACAATTAGCTGAGAAAAGAAGAGAAGCTAAAGGCAAAGGAGAAAAGGAAAGATATACCCATCTGAATGCAGACTTCCAAAGAATAGCAAGGAGAGATAAAGCCTTCCTCAGCGATCAATGTGAAAATTTGAGGAAAACAATAGACTGAGGAAGATTAGAGATCTCTTCAAGAAAATCAGAGATATCAAGGGAACATTTCTTGCAAAGATGAGCACAATAAAGGACAGAAATGGTATGGACCTAACAGAAGCAGAAGATATTAAGAGGTGGCAAGAATACACAGAACTACAGATAAAAGATCTTCATGATCCAGATAACCATGATGGTGTGATCATTTACCTAGAGCCAGACATCCTGGAATGTGAAGTCAAGTGGGCCATAGGATGTATCACTATGAACAAAGCTAGGTGGAGGTGATGAAATTCCAGTTGAGCTATTTCAAATCCTAAAAGATGATGCTATGAAAGTGCTGCACTCAGTATGCCAGCAAATATGGAAAACTCAGCACTGGCCACAGGACTGAAAAAGGTCAGTTTTAATTTCCATCCCAAAGAAAGGCAAAGCCAAAGAACGTTCAAACTACCACACAATTGTACTCATGTCATACGCTAGCAAAGTACTGCACAAAATTCTCCAAGCCAGGCTTCAATAGTACATGAACCATGAACTTCCAGATGTTGAAACTGGATTTAGAAAAGGCAGAGGAACCAGAGATCAAATTGCCAACATCCACTGGATCATCGAACAAGCAAGAGAGTTTCAGAAAAACATCTACTTTTGCTTTATTGACTATGCCAAAGCCTTTGAGTGTATGGGTCACAACAAACTGTGGAAAATTTTTAAAGAGATGGGAATACCAGGCCACCTGACCTGCCTCCTGAGAAAGCTGTATGTAGGTCAAAAAACAACAGTTAGATCTGGACATGGGACAACAGACTGGTTCCGAATAGGGAAAGGAGTATGTCAAGGCTGTATATTGTCACCCTGCTTATTTAATTTATATGCAGAGTACATCATGAGAAATACTGGGCTGGATGAAGCACAAGCTGGAATCAAGATTGCCGGGAGAAACATCAATAAACTCAGATACGCAGATGACACAACCCTTATGGCAGAAAGCTAAGAAGAACTGAAGAGCCTCTTGAAAGTGAAAAAGGAGAGTGAAAAAGTTGGCTTAAAGCTCAACATTCAGAAAACTAAGATCGTGGCATCTGCTCCCTTCACTTTGTGACCAATAGATGGGGAAACAATGGAAACAGAGATTTTATTTTGGGGGGGGTTCCAAAATCACTGCAGATGGTGACTGCAGCCATGAAATTAAAAAGCGCTTGCTCCTTGGAAGAAAAGCTATGACCAACCTAGAGAGCATATTAAAAAGCAGAGACAGTACTTTACCAACAAAAAGTCCATCTAGTCACATCTATGGTTTTCCCAACAGTCATGTATGGATGTGAGAGTTGGGCTATAAAGAAAGCTGAGTGCCAAAGAACTGATGTTTTTGAACTGTGGTGTTGGAGAAGACTCTTGAGAGTCCCTTGGACTGCAAGGAGATCCAACCAGTCCATCCTAAAGGAAATCAGTCCCGAATGTTCATTGGTATATTAAATAGCTGAAACTCCAATACTTTGGCCACCTGATGTGAAGAACTGACTCACTGGAAAAGATCCTGATGCTGGGAAAGATAGAAGGCAGGAGGAGAAGGGACGACAGAGGATAAGATGGTTGGATGGCATCATCGTTGCAATGGACGTGAGTTTGAGTAAGCTCCAGGAGTTGGCAATGAACAGAGAAGCTTGGCATGCTGCAGTCCATGGGGTCACAAAGAGTCAGACATGACTGAGTGACTGAACTGAACCGAACTGAACTCCTGCACTGCAGGCAGATTCTTTACTGCTGAGCTACCAAGGAAGCCCAGTAGTTAATATACTTCCCTTTATTCTCAAAAGAGTCCCAGTTTAGGCAATAAATTAAGGTGACCATTTATAAGAGCTAGCATGGAATCTGTGTCATAATTTCTACTCAGATCCTCTTGGCCTCACCCTAGTGTGCAAGGATGTAGAGAACCATGGAGGAACAAGTATGTACTTTATTTGCACTAATAACTTCTGGCACTGTAGGCATCTGCAGAAATGCCGTGAATTTTTTTAAACCCTTAATTCAGTAACTTCAATTACCAAAACTCTGTTGAGAAGATGATATAAATATGATATTCTTCTGAACTAAGCTGTCTCATTTAATCGCACGTTTTGGTAGGTTGAATCATGCTCTCCCTCCAAGAGATGTGTACACCCTAACCCCTCAGTCAGTCAGTCAGTCAGTTCAGTTGCTCAGTTGTGTCCAACTCTTTGTGACCCCATGAATTGCAGCACGCCAGGCCTCCCTGTCCATCACCAACTCCCGGAGTTCACTCAGACTCACGTCCATCGAGTCTGTGATGCCATCCAGCCATCTCATCCTCGGTCGTCCCCTTCTCCTCCTGCCCCCAATCCCTCCCAGCATCAAAGTCTTCCAATGAGTCCACTCTTCGCATGAGGTGGCCAAAGTACTGGAGTTTCAGCTTTAGCATCATTCCTTCCAAAGAACACCCAGGGCTGATCTCCTTCAGAATGGACTGGTTGGATCTCCTTGCAGTCCAAGGGACTCTCAAGAGTCTTCTCCAACACCACAGTTCAGAAGCATCAATTCTTCAATGCTCAGCCTTCTTCACAGTCCAACTCTCACATCCATACATGACTCCTGGAAAAACCATAGCCTTGACTAGATGGACCTTAGAATCCACTATTTTATATGACCAGACAGACTTTGTAGATCAGGTTTGGGATATTGAGGTGGCAGTGATTATCCTGAATTATTTGCATGGGCCCTAAATGCAGTCCCAAGTATCCTTGTCAAAGGGAGGCAGAGGGAGACTTGACAGCAGAAGAGGAGATGGCAAAGTGATGATGGCAGCCAAGATTGGAGAGATGTGCTCTGAGGGTGGAAAAGGCAGCCATATTCCAAGACAGGTGGACTCTGGAGGCTAAAATAGGCAAAGAAACAGATTCTTTGCTGACAGCCTCCAGGAGGAACCAGCCCTGCCTCCACCCTGACTTTAGTCCCATGAAAATGAATTCAGGTTTCTTATCTCCAGGACCGTAAGAGAACAAACTTGTATTGTTGTAAGCCGCAGGTTTGTATGTTACAGCAGCAGTAGGCGGTTAATCCACACTACACTCTGAAGTTCATTTAGAATGTGACTTTAGGTTTCTATTTCTGTTTAGATTTCTATTAAAAAAATCTTTACATGAGAGAAATGTAAGTCATTTGCCCAAGGTCCCTTAACTGGTTAGCATCAGAGCCAGGTTTTATACCCAGGCAGACTGGCTTCCCAGATCACGTTTCTAACCACTGTGAAGCACTGCCTCTGCTCTACTGCTCAGCTGCCCTTGAACTCTGCCTGCAGTGCCTGTAACACGTGAAACACCCCTGTCACATGCAGCCTTTCCTCTCACATCCACCTGACTCCAGTCCCCTGCTCCCCTCATGGGCTCTGTGGGGCCCCTGGACTTGTTTTCAGCTCCTGCTTTTGGGGGAAAAATTTTTTTTTTATGTAAGATTCTAGGCGTTCCATAGGGAATTCCTCAAGAAAAGTTAAGCTGCAGGCAAAATTATTGAATTTCTTCATATTCAAGTAATGGGAGGACACTATTTGAGGGAAGATATTATTTCTGAATCTTCTTCCTACTCCTTAGTTTCTAATTCTCTTCCTCATACTCCAGAGGGGGAAGTGTTCCTGAGGGTAATCAAATGAAGTGATTAATAGAAACAATACTGGGAATATATTGTTTGTTTTACCATGACCCAGAAAATAAGTCTCTAGAAATCTAGTATAAAAAATTTCAATACATTAAATCTCCCATCAGCTCATATTGGCTATATACTAGTATGTGTTTTTCTGCCATATTGCCATTTGCTTAACAGCTTCCCTAGTGGCTCAGATGGTCAAGAATCTGCCTGCAATGCAGGAGACTCAGGTTCAATTCCTCGGTTGGGAAGATCCCCTGAAGAAGGAAATGGCAACCCACTCCAGTGTTCTTGCCTGGAGAGTCCCATGGACAGAGGAGCCTAGCAGGTATAGTCCATGGGGTCGCAAAGAGTCAGATACAACTGAGTCAGAAGCAACTAACACACACATACAGACACACCCACACACACACATGCACACACACACACACATACACACACATAGAGTTAACCACTGAATTAAATATTTATGCCTTTGTGGCCCCTGAAGAACTTGTTTTCCCAGCTGTGGGAATGTGTGGACCAATAGCCTTCAATTCCAACACTCTCCAGGAATCCATGCCTAAAGGTATGGCCTTTATCGGTGGGGGCGGGAAGCTGTCTGTATCTAATTACTGGTTGATATGGTGAAATGACCCAACGCCCCCAAACCACAATTTAGGACAACTCTAAAGGGCCACTGCAGCTTCACCACTCCCCATGGGGTTGGCATGGGGTTTGTTGTGACCACATTGCAGCCCATCTTCTCTCTCTCTGCTGAATCTTGCTTTCTCTCCTTTCCCCTTGCGTGTTGATCCCAAGGGACTGCCCTGATAAACTTCCTAAAAGCTAAGTTCCATCTCAGGTTCTGCTTCCCAGGAACCTGAACCACAAAATGAGTTAAAAAATAAATAAAAAGTGAAGATTCCCCAACTGGTGATGAGTTAGTAAGAGTGCTCAATTAATCTTTATTTATTGGAATTGAAAGAGTTCTAAAGGAACTTGGAAACATTCTTGCTGGTTTAAAGTTTATTTTCTAGTGTAGAAGTGAGGGGAAAACATCATACACAAGTCACCCACTCATGATTAAAAATACATTCTACGGTGTGACCCAGAGTTCAATCACATTTTCCTTTGACCTCCATTTTCACAGTTAATTTACAAATGAAATAAAGTCTGTAAAGCAAAGATTCCAGCACATATCTAGTCCTCAATAAACACAGGCTTCCTTTTTCAGAGAAACACTTTTTTCCCAGAGTTAAAAAAAAAGACTATAAAACTTTAAAACCATCTTCTGAAAATAAAGACAATGAGGTAAGAGCAATGTCATCACATATAGAACAATATCAGAATTCATACATCTCCACAGAGAGTGAGGAATAGACACTCAGTTTTACTGCACATTGAGAATAAGCATTTCTTTTCAATCACCTACCCCAGAACACTGTTCCTTTAATTCTTCCTCCAACCCCTGATTATAAGCACTGAATCCTTGGCCATGAACTTGCATCTGGCCTTTATGCCTTATGCACTTCATTTTGGTTATATAACTCTTGCTTCCTGTTCTGATTAGAGTTTGATGTTTTGAAGGGGATTTGCCCTGTTTGAGACCCTTTGTTAGTTCTTTATTTGGTGAAAAAGACTTTGCTGGAGTGAGAGAGCAGCCGTTCTTTCTGCACAATAGGGGTCAGGTTTCAAAAGCTCTTTTCTCTGGGACTTAGACTCTTGAGTTCTCAAAATAAGCCTGGATATGTACAGCCTAAACTTTTTACTTTTCTCTTAATGGTCTCTTTTGGTCTTATAGAATTGTTTTTCTTAAATAGTTCTGTATATAAAGCATATACTCATGATGGAGCTATTGGTGCCAGTGCTATTATTTTTCATCACATAGTGCCTTGGCTCAGCCTGAGGTAGGGTATGAAGGGCAGGCAATGTGTGCAGAAGGGCTACCAGGGAGGAGGAGGAAGAGTGAAGGAAAAGCTCAAAGGCATTCAGTGGCTAAACACTGCCCTAATCTATGTAATGGCATATACAAGTCTTATAGGATTTCCGGACACTAGCTGATTCTACAGTTTTCTGCCACCAACTGGATGCCCAGAAAGTCAGTTCATTTCAGACACTACTATGAAGAGTTAGCACATACTCCCACAGGTGAAGGGCTCAGTCCAAGAATGCCCCCACTTCAGATGCCAGCTTAAATGAGGTGCCCAGATTACCCACGCTTCTGCCACAGCAGATACAAATTCAGAAGTTCCTCCAGTGTTCACTAAGGTTCGATAATTTGCTATAATAACTCACCGAACTCAGGAAAACACTTTGCTTAAATTTCCTAGTTTATTATCCCAGGTGGCACTAGCGGTAAGAACCCGCCTGCCAATGCAAGAGACATAAGAGATGCAGGTTCAATCCCTTGGTCAGAAAGATCCCCTGAAGGAGAGCATGGAAACCAGTCTGGTATTCTTGCCTGGAGAATCCCATGGACAGAGAAGCCTGGCAGCCAGTAGTCCATAGGATCACAAAGAGTCATACACTGAAGCAACTTAGTATACACGCAGCATGCACCAATTTTTTGTAAAGGATACAACTGAGGAATAGCCAAATAAAAAAAGATGCATTAGGGCAAGACATAGGGGTTGGGAGGAGCAGAGTTTCCATACCCTCCTTGGTTGGGTACATCACCCTCCCAGCACATCAGTTTGTTTACCAACCAAGTAATTCCTTAAAATGTTTGTGAGCATTTTGTTTTCTGTTTTGCCCTACTTTGTGTCATGTAGGACCTTAGCACCAGGACCAGGGATCAAACCCATGCCCCCTGCAATGGAAGCATGGAGTCTCAACCACTGGACCTCCAGGGAAGTCTTCATCATGGAGTTTTTATTGAGGTCTTATTATATAGGCATGGTTGATTTAATCATTGGACATTGGTGATTGAACTCCATCTTCAGTTGTTCTTCCCTCCTCAAAGGATGAGTTATTAGACTGGAAGTTTACCTCTCTAATCACATGGTTGGTTTTCCTGGTGACCAACCTCATCCTGAAGCTATCTAGGCATCTTTCCTCACCTTAGTCATCTTATAAGCATATGAAAGAAAATTTCCAAGGTTTTAGGAGCTCTATGCCAAAAACCAAGGACATAGACCAAATATTTATTTATTTTTGTGCCATAACTTTAAAGTATGGACATCACCTAACATTGATTTTTGAACATATATCCCAATGAATGTAGTCTCCCTCAATATTAGCTCCTCTCATGGAGGTGCTTTTCATGTATTTCAATAAAGAAGCCATTGTCCTAAACATTTTTGGCATCTACTTAGATGTGAAAGTGGAGACAGGGCTCCTTATGTTGCTGAAATATTTTTGGCTAGACTGAAACCTTTGGTTTCCTGATCATAAGGGGAAGTATGTCTGAGCAAGAATTGCCCTTTATTAAAAGGTGAACTCTACTCAAGAGCTCAAGGAAACACCATGCATAGGCAGGGTTCAGTGGTTGTAGAGTGTCAGTACAGTGATGGTGATGGGCATGATGATTTAAGAATAGATCCTATTCTTAGGCAGTACATCTATTGAACCAGTTTTTGGAACATATGCTTTCTCTGCCGTAATCTTCAATTTTTAAATTTCTTCTTCTCTGCAAAATGTCTTTTTAACAATGTTATTTCTTTAAATTTTAAAAGATTTCTATTATCTTACTAGTCTGACTCTTTGATCCGATATTATGTTTTTTAAAAAAACTTCTTTTCTGTTATATTTAAATTTTATTGATACAAAAATTTGGTTGATGAAAAAGATAATTTTGTTCCCAGCAAAGTGTGAAATTTCTATGTTTGGTAGAGTTGTTTACAAGCCTTTCTCATATTCCTTAGAATTAGGTGCTATTTCTGTTAGACTGGGGAGAATAACATTATTGGTGGTAATGGGATCCGCTTGGTCATATAAAGTATAGAGAAACCAAATACAACTGTTAATAGTTCCCTCTCATCTGAAACTTTTATTAGTTGGGTCACTAGTCATTCATGATATCAGCTCTTAAGTAAGCTAGTATCGCATTATCCTTTCTACTGTGAAATGCATCTTTTTTCCCCAGTCCAAAAAAAAAAAAAAAATCCAATAAATCACTAACTTCAAAGATTTAGGTGATATATAAAGAAGATATAGAAAACATGGTAGGAAAAGACAGGTGAGAATGCTATATAAAAATAGTATTTGTTTTCCTACCTTGAAGCTATTCTTTTTATGGCTGTGACTCTGTGTTTTAAGGTTCTTGAAAGGACACAAAGTTAAATCCATCTGTATCACAGTGCTTGCAATTTTTCATATCCCACTTACCAATTATGCTATGCTGTGCTTAGTTGCTCAGTCCTGTGCAACTCTTTGTGACCCCATGGACTGTAGCCTGCAAGGCTCTTCTGTCCATGGGATTCACCACGCAAGAATACTGGAGTGGGTTGTCATGCCCTCCTCCACTTACCAACTATAAGAGTTCAGTTCAGTTCAGTCTCTCAGTCGTGTCTGACTTTTTGCAACCCCATGAATTGCAGCATGCCAGGCCTCCCTCTCCATCACCAACTCCAAGAGTCTATTCAAACTCATGTTCATCGAATCAGTGATGCCATCCAGCCATCTCATCCTCTGTTGTCCCCTTTTCCTCCTGCCCCCAGTCCCTCCCAGCATCAGGGTCTTTTCCAATGAGTCAACTCTTCGCATGAGGTGGCCAAAGTATTAGAGTTTCAGCTTTAGCATCAGTCGTTCCAGTGAACACCCAGGACTGATTTCATTTAGGATGCACTGGTTGGATCTCCCTGCAGTCAAAGGGACTCTCAAGAGTCTTTTCCAACACCAGAGTTCAAAAGTATCAATTCTTTGGTGCTCAGCTTTCTTCACAGTCCGACTCTCACATCCATACATGACCACTGGAAAAAACATAGCCTTGACTAGATGGCAAAGTAGTACTACTTTGTTGGCAAAGTAGTGTCTCTGCTTTTGAATATGCTATCTAGGTTTGTCATAACTTTCCTTCCAAGGAGTAAGTGTCTTTTAATTTCATGGCTGCAGTCACCATCTGCAGTGATTTTGGAGCCCAAAAAATAAAGTCTGACACTGTTTCCACTGTTTCCCCATCTATTTCCCATGAAGTGATGGGACCAGATGCCATGATCTTCATTTTCTGAATGTTGAGCTTTAAGCCAACTTTTTCATTCTCCTCTTTCACTTTCATCAAGAGGCTTTTTAGCTCCTCTTCACTTTCTGCCATAAGGGTAGTGTCATCTGCATATCTGAGGTTATTGATATTTCTCCTGGCAATCTCGATTCCAGCTTGTGCTTCATCCAGCCCAGTGTTTCTCAGGATGTACTCTGCATGTAAGTTAAATAAGCAGGGTGACAATATACAGCCTTGACCTACCCCTTTTCCTATTTGGAACCAGTCTGTTGTTCCATGTCCAGTTCTAACTGTTGCTTCCTGACCTGCATATAGGTTTCTCAAGAGGCAAGTCAGGTGGTCTGGTATTCCTATCTGTAAATCTAATTGTTTAGTGGTTATTTGGCTTTCTTCCTTTTTTCTTAGTCATTAACACTTAAAATCAATGAAAAGGCAACTGACGTTGGGCTGAGAGAAATAAGCAGAGGTCTCAAAGTAGGTGCTCAGTAAAAAACTTAGTGAATTAAGAAAACTCATAGATATTTTGAAGACAAAACATTTTTTCTTTCAATCAAGGAAAATAGAGCAAAGGAACAAAAGTAATAAATCTTTCATTATGGTAAAATCTAGTTTTCATGCTGAAACTCATATAAAATACAGCATTGGCAAATAACCTTTAACTCTCCAATGGCTTTTAGAACTCCTCTGAACAAGTTCAAGTCCAGGCCAGATTTTATTGAACCCCTTCAGTGTGCTCCACGTTGATTAACTTCCTTTCCTTCCTTGTACTGTTTCATACTTTTATCCTCTCTAGGCAGGCAAAATCATCATCTTGTCTTTGATATTGCTCCTTGAATCATAATCTACTTGAACTAAATTACAGTCTGCTATCTATCAAGGTATTTTTTCCTTTATTTCTATAAAATCTTTCCTAATCCAGGTAAAGAAACCAAAATTCTCTGTTATCTTATCCATGTCAATTTGGGCTCAAGACTTTACTAAACACATACAGTACTTCTCAATAATTATATGATTGCCAATATTATCGCTGTTGAATGACAAATAAAGAAATTTATAATTTCACTTGGAACCTAACTTTTCCTGAGAAATTCTTTAGGGAAAACCCAGAACCGTCCATAAAATTTCTGAAAGCTAATACTGGAGAAGTGTCCAAAGTGCCACAGAGACCATGGGAAAAATTTTTAATCAAGGAGATGAAAGCTTTGTTCACTGTAAAGTATTATGCACTAATGAAAGAATTGAAAAAGACACAAATAAATGGAAAGATATTATGTGTTCATGGATTGGAGAAATTAATATTGTTAAAATGACCATATTACTCAAAGAAAATGAAAGTGTTAGTCACTCAGATGTGTCTGACTTTGTGCGACCCCATGGACTGTAGTCTGCCAGGCCCCTCTGTTTATAGGAATCTCCATCTGTTACTCAAGACAGTGAAGAATCTGCCTGCCATGTAGGAGACTGTGATTCAATCCCTAGGTTGGGAAGATTCCCTGGAGAAGGGAATGGGTACCCACTCCAGTCCAGTATTCTTGCCTGGAGAATTCCATGGACAGAGGAGCCTGACAGTCCACGGGGCCGCAAAGAGTCAGACCTGACTGAGCAACTTTCACTTTTTCCTAGAGTAATGAAAATAAAAACAAAAGGGACCTAATTAAACTTGAAAGCTTTCGCACATCAAAGGAAACCATAAACAAAGTGAAGAGACAACCTATGGAATGGGAGAAATTATTTGCAAGTGATGAGACTGACAATGGATTAATTTTCAAAATATATGAACAACTTATACAGCCCAATATCAAAAAAACATGTTCAGTTCAGTTCAGTTCAGTCACTCAGTTGTGTCTGACTTTTTGCGACCCCATGGACTGCAGCATGCCAGGCCTCCCTGTCCATCACCACCAACTCCCGGAGTTTACTCAACTCATGTCCATTGAGTTGGTGATGCCATCCAACCATCTCATTCTCTGTTGTTTTGGAAAGATACTCTTTAAACTGCTAACACTGATTACTTCAGAATTAAGAAAGCATGATATTACTAATTTCCCCAAGTCTTTATTATCTGAAGTTATAGAAAGTATTGGAATGCTTTTGTCATTTTTTAATCTGATCGAGTGAAGAAAAAGAAATGAAAATCAGCCTCTATTTTTAAGTTCATTGTATTTTCTTCAGAATAAAAGTTTCATTTAACAAGAAGACAAGACATTAATAAAACTTGTCCTCTAGTTTCTTACAAGGATTCAGGGCCCCAAGGCTTTAATTCATGGTGACCATTCTACATGCTGTTTGCTCATACATCTTCACAAGTATCTAAGTCTGCATGAAGTGCTTTCCCAGAAACAAGTAAACACTTGTTTTCTTTCCTTTATGTTTGATCTTCCCACTTTCCTTCTTGCCCTTCTTCTCACTTAAATAACCAGTGTGCCATGACCCCAGAAACAATCTTTATTTTCCATTTTTCAGATGACTTTGGCTGCACTAGTCCTCAACATGGTAACCATGTGTTTCTTTCAGAAAGAAGGAACTCCAAACATAATTCACTTTACTATGTCAGAATTTAAACTCAAAATGAAGGGGAGAGATTTGTCCACTACGCAATGTGTTCTGAAGAGAAGTGGTTCATTAGGAACTGGACTAAAATTCCTAAACTTGAAATCATATGCAATGATTATATAAAATCAAATGAGGCATATTTCTAGAAATGTCTACCATTTTATAGTCTCATTTTTGTAGATTTACAGTCATGAATCTGTATGCCACTTTTATATATTCATAGATATGAGTCTTATTAGGATAGAAAATGATATATAGGACATTTCAGCAAAGTAGAGATGTGAAATTTTGTGTCTTATCTTAGGCAAGAGTTAAGAATATTTCACATAAGATCATTACCTAGAATTGGTGTTTGTGTGTTTTGAGAATGTTACTTCAGTCAACAGTTTGAAACAATGCATTTCATGAACGCTTTTATGCTTTTTCTCAGGTCCCATTTGATGTCTCGCTGCCATCTATATTCAGTCTGGAGAGACTTTTTGATCTTGCTAGTGGCTGTATCATATCAGGAGGAAGCCTTTTCAACTGGATGGTGTCAATTATTCCCTGAACATCCTTTGTATGTTAGCCTTATAAAGGGATTGTTATTACTTTACTTGGTTTGTAATAAACTTTCAGAGCTATCCTCTTATACTAAGCAAAATATAATTGCTTTTTTTATACCAGCAAAATTTATCTAAAAATCATAGTTATGAGTAATGTTTTCAATGATATTTGAATTAAAAGACAAAGCTGTTGCTTATTAAAAACTGTCTTACAGAGCCAGTCATGGAAAATATGTTTGTTCACAGTGCAACTATTCCCACTTTTGTATAATGTTGAGGTTGTCTTTGGATGCACCCATACAGCAAGACTGAAATTAAGCCAGTGGTTCTTGAACGGGGCAGTTTTGCCTCTCAGGTAGCATTTGGCAGTGTCCAAAGATATTTTATTATTTTTATTACTATAACTCCAAAGAGAGTGGGCTTCCCAAGTGGTAAAGAATCCATCTGCCAAGGCAGGAGACACAGGAAACACTAGTCATATCCCTGAGTCAGGAAGGTCCCCTGGAAAAGGAAATGGCAACCCACTCCAGTATTCCTTGCCTTGAGAATTCCATGAACAGAGGAGCCTGGTGTGCTGCAGTCCATGGGGCTGCCAAGAGTCAGATACAACTGAGTGAACATGCAAGCACTCAAAGAGCATACTACCAGCATCTAGTGGGGAGAAGCCAGGGATGTTGTGAAATGGTCTACAATGTCCCGAAGAGCCCCCACAACCAATAATTATCTGGCATAAATTATCTGTGCCAAGGTTGAGAATCTTCTTAATAAATCTCAAGTCAACTCAAAGTAATCAGTCAACTTCAGAAGTTTGTAGGTGTGGCTTGAGAAGAAATCTACATTGAATTAGACTTTTCATATTTTATACTTCTGAGAGATAGCATTGCATAGAACATGAACTATGGAACTGTATAGACATGAATTTGAATAGTAACTTTACTCCTTGCTAGTTTTTCTACTTTGAGAAAGTAATACATTCTTTAAGACTTCCTTTCCTTATTTATAGACTGGGAATATTAATAGAATGGCTGTGAGGATTAAATTAAGTGATATGATTAAAAGGTACTCCAGTAACTGAAGTATTTTTTTTGTTTAATATTTTTATTACAAATCATAGGGATGCACTTAATGAACCGTGTATATTTCCTTTGAATTATGGATTAAGAAACATGTCTAGGAATGGGATTATTTTTAAAATTTTATCATATTTTGTAATGTTGTCCTCCCAATTCTTTACCCAAATTTTAAAAATTTATTTTAATTGGGGGCTAATTACTTTACAGCATTGTGGTGGTTTTTGCCATACATTGACATTTGTTCCCCATCCTGACCCTCCCTCCCACCTCCCTCCCCAATCCCATCCCTCAGGGTCATCCTATTGCACCAGCCCTGAGCACCCTGTCTCATGCATCTAACCTGGACTGGTGATCTGTTCCACGTATGATAATATACATGTTTCAATGATAGTCTCTCAAATCATCCCACCCTCACCTTCTCCCACAGAGTCCAGAAGTCTGTTCTTTACATCTGTATCTCTATTGCTGTCTTGCATATAGGATCACCGTTACCATTTTTCTAAATTCCATATATATGTGTTAATATACTGTATTGGTGTTTTTCTTTCTGACTTACTTCACTCTGTATAATAGGCTCCAGTTTCATCCACCTGATTAGAACTGATTCAAATGCATTCTTTTTAATAGCTCAGTAATACTCCACTGTGTATATGTACCACAGCTTGCTTATCCATTCATCAGCTGATGGACATCTGGGTTGTTTCTATGTCCTGGCTATTATAAACAGTGCTGCAGTGAACATTGGGGTACACGTGTCTCTTTCAGTTCTGGTTTCCTCAGTGTGTATGCCCAGTAGTGGGATTGCTGGGTCATATAGCAGTTCTATTTCCAGTTTTTTTAAGGAATCTCCACACTGTTCTCCACAGTGGCTGTACTAGTTTGCATTCCCACCAATAGTGTAAGAGTGTTCCTTTTTCCTCTGCACCCTCTCTGGCATTTATTGTTTGTAGACTTTGATAGCAGCCATTCTGACCAGCGTGAGATGGTACCTCATTGTGGTTTTGATTTGTATTTCTCTGCGTCTAGTCAAGGCTGTGGTTTTCCCAGTGGTCATGTATGGATGTGAGAGTTGGACTGTGAAGAAGGCTGAGCGCTGAAGAATTGATGCTTTTGAACTGTGGTGTTGGAGAAGACTCTTGAGACTCCCTTGGACTGCAAGGAGATCCAACCAGTCCATTCTGAAGGAGATCAGCCCTGGGATTTCTTGGGAAGGAATGATGCTAAAGCTGAAACTCCAATACTTTGGCCGCCTCATGTGAAGAGTTGACTCATTGGAAAAGACTTTGATGCTGGGAGGGATTGGGGGCAGAAGGGGAAGGGGACAACAGGGGATGAGATGGCTGGATGGCATCAGTGATGCTATGGACGTGAGTCTGAGTGAACTCCAGACAGTTGGTGATGGCCTGGTGTGCTGAGATTCATGGGGTCACAAAGAGTCTCGGACATGACTGAGCGACTGAACTGAAATGAACTGATAATGAGTGATGTTGAGCATCTTTTCATATGTTTGTTAGCCATATGTATGTCTTCTTTGGAGAAATGTCTGTTTAGTTCTTTGACCCATTTTTTGATTGGGTCGCTTATTTTTCTGGAATTGAGCTTTGTCAGTTGCTTCATTTGCTCTTATTTTCTCCCATTCTGAAGGCTGTCTTTTCACCTTGCTTAGAGTTTCCTTTATTGTGCAAAAGGTTTTGAGTTTAATTAGGTCCCATTTGTCTGTTTTTGCTTTTATTTCCATTACTCTGGGAGGTGGGTCATAGAGGATCCTGCTATGAGTTATATCAGAGAGTGTATTGCCTATGTTTTCCTCTAGGAGTTTTATAGTTTCTGGTCTTATGTTTAGATCTTTAATCCATTTTGAGTTTATTTTTGTGTATGGTGTTAGAAAGTGTTCTAGACTCATTCTTTTACAAGTGGTTGACCAGTTTTCCCAGCACCACTTGTTAAAGAGATGGTCTTTTCTCCATTGTATGTTCTTGCCTCCTTTGTCAAAGATAAGGTGTCCATAGGTGCATGGATTTATCTCTAGGCTTTCTATTTTGTTCCATTGATCTATGTTTCTGTCTTTATGCCAGTACCATACTGTCTTGATGACTGTGGATTTGTAGTATAGCCTGAAGTCAGGCAAGTTGATTCCTCCAGTTCCGTTCTTCTTTCTCAAGATTACTTTGGCTATTCGAGTTGTTTTTTTTTTCCCCTTCCATACAAATTGTGAAACTATTTGTTTTAGTTCTGTGAAAAATACTGTTGGTAGCTTGATAGGGATTGCATTGAATCTATAGATTGCTTTGGGTAGTATACTCATTTTCACTATATTGATTCTTCCAATCCATGAACACGGTATATTTCTCCAACTATTTGTGTCATCTTTGATTTCTTTCATCAGTATTTTATAGTTTCCTATATATAGGTATTTTGTTTCTTTAGATAGATTTATTCCTAAGTATTTTATTATTTTCATTGCAATTGTGAATGGAATTGTTTCCTTAATTTCTCTTTCTGTTTTCTCATTGTTAGTGTATAGGAATGCAAGGGATTTCTGCATGTTAATTTTATGTCCTGCAACTTTACTATATTCGTTGATTAGCTCTAGTAATTTTCTGGTGGAATCTTTAGGGTTTTCCATATAGAGGATAATGTCATCTACAAACAGTGAGAGTTTTACTTCTTCTTTTCCAGTCTGGATTCCTCTTATTTATTTTTCTTCTCTGATTGCTGTGACTAAAACTTCCAAAACTATGTTGAATAGTAGTGGTGAGAGTGGGCATCCTTGTCTTGTTCCTGACTTTAGGAGAAATGCTTTCAATTTTTGACCATTGAGGATAATGTTTGCTGTGGATTTATCATATATGGCATTTATTATGTTGAGGTATGTTCCTTCTATGTCTGCCTTCTGGAGGTTTTTTTATCATCAGTGGATGTTGAATTTTGTCAAAGGCTTTCTTTGCATCTATTGAGATAATCATATGGCTATTATTTTTCTATTTGTTAATGTGGTGTATCACATTGATTGATTTGTGAATATTGAAGAATCTTTGTGTCCCTGGGGTAAAGCCCACTTGGTCATGATGTATGGTCTTTTTAATATGTTGTTAGATTCTGTTTGCTAGAATTTGGTTAAGGATTTTTGCACCTATGTTCATCAGTGACATTGGCCTGTAGTTTTCTTTTTGTGTGGCATCTTTGTCTGGTTTTGGTGTTAGGGTGATGGTGGCCTCATAGAATGAGTTCGGAAGTTTACCTTCCTCTTCAATTTTCTGGAAGAGTTTGAGTAGGATAGGTGTTAGCTCTTCTCTAAATTTTTGGTAGAATTCAGCTGTGAAGCCATCTTGTCCTGGGCTTTTGTTTGTTGGAAGATTTCTGATTATAGTTTCAATTTCTGTGCTTGTGATGGGTCTGTTAAGATTTTCTATTTCTTCCTGGTTCAGTTTTGGAAAGTTATACTTTTTTAAGAATTTGTCCATTTCTTCCAAGTTGTCCATTTTATTCGCATATAATTGCTGATAGTAGTCTCTTATGATCCTTTGTATTTCTGTGTTGTCTGTTGTGATTTCTCCAATTTCATTTCTAATTTTGTTGATTTGATAGTAGCTGAAGTATTAATAGTCATCATGCTAGGACTTGTTTCCCTGCCAAACTGGAAGAGGATCAGGCATCCTGACCCACTTTGTTTAATATCAGAGAATGCTTTACACAAGTGTTTCCTACATACAGGCTCACGAATGGATATTCATGGTAAAATGAAAAAATAAGGAAACGTAAATACATTTTTTCTAAAGTTAAATGTGTTCAGTGAACTACTCTTTATTTGAAGATGGATTTTCTGCTTACTGTTCATGTTAAAATAGTCTTTCTTTTTAATTTTTTATTGGAAATTGAAATATAGTTGACTTACAATGTTGTGTTAGTTTCAGGTATACAGCAAAGTAATTCACACACATGCACACAGACACACACACACACAAACATGTATATATTAACATACATATATATATTAATTTTTTACATTTTCTTGCATTATAGGTTTTTGTAAGATATTGAATAGAGTTCCCTGTGCTATATAAATAAGTCACTGGTGATTATATATTTTATATATAGTAGTGTGTCTATTTTAATCCCTAACTCCTAATTTATCACCCCTGCCCACTTTCCCCTTTGGTAGCCATAGTTTTTTCTATGTCTGTGAGTCTATTTATGTCTTATTTAAGTTCATTTGTATAGTCTTTTGGATTCCACATATAAGCAATATATGATATTTGTCATTGTCTTATTTCACTTAGTATAATAATTGCTGGATCCATCCATGTTCCTGCAAATGTCAGTATTTAATTTTTTATGGTTCACTAATACGCCAGTGTGTGTGTGTATATATATATCTCCACATCTTTATCCATTCATCTGTCGATGCACACTTAGGTTGTTTCCACGTCTTGGCTGTTGTAAATAGTGCTGCTATGAACACTGGGGTGCATGTATCTTTTCAAATTATGTTTTTCTCAAGATATATGGCCAGGAGAGAGATTGCAGGATCATATGGTTGCTTGATTTTAGTTTTTGAGGAACTTCCATATTCTCCATAGTGGCTGTACCAGTTCACATTCCCACCAATAGCGTATTTTCTCCACATCCTCTCCAGCATTTATTATTTGTAGACTTTTGGATGCTGGCCATTCTGACTGGTGTGAGGTAGTTTTGATTTGTATTTCTCCAGTAGTTAGCGATGTTGAATATCTTTTCATGTGCCTTTGGCCGTCTGTATGTCTACTTTAGAGAAATATCTTTCTAGATTTCCCACCCACTTTTTGATTGGATTGTTTGTACTCACAAGAATTAGGATGATGATGCATGTGGGATGACTGACTCTGGGTCGCAGATGAGGGAAAAAGCACATTAGCAGTTCTGCAACTTGTCCAGTGGTCCCGTTCAGAGATAGAGCCAGGATCTGGCTGGAGAATTTGGACTCTTTGTTGCTGACCTGGCTTCCCCAGCCCTTTTTCCTACTCGACTGCTCTGGAAAATTTGAAAATCAAGGGAGAGGAAGACATAGCTGAACCTCAAGCTAGAACTGGAATACCTATTGGAGAACACCCTGGAAACAGTTGAAATGCACTCATAGACCTGAATAAGTAACTAAAGAAGTCATGAAGTGTCTCCAGTGTGATCTGTGCCAATATATTGATTTCCTTTGAGAAAGGTAGGTGCCTTCCTACTATTGGGCTTCCCAGCTGGCTCAGAAGGTAAAGAATCTGTCTGCAATGCAGGAGACTTTGGTTCAATCCCTGGGTTGGGAAGATCCCCTGGAGAAGGAAATGGCAACCCCCTCCAGTATTCTTGCCTGGAGAATTCCATGGGCAGAGAAGCCTGGCGGACTACAGTCCATGGGTTCACAAAGAATCAGACACGATTGATTGACTAACACTGTACACTTCCTAATATTGCTGATAATATTTCAGCACATTTTTTACGTTCTCCCCCACATTTAGTAATGTACAGATGCTGTCATTCTTGGGTGTTGTTTTGACTGAGAGAAATACTGTCTGAAATGGCACCGACGCTGCAATCACAGTTTCCCCACTTTAAGCCATCATTCCAGAAATTCCCCATTTCTTCTAACTTTCTGTGTAAGGCAGTGAGGAAATGTGATGAACTGGCTGAAGTACAGACAAATAGAAAATTCAAAATCTACTAGGATGAAAGATGTGTTTGTTTCCAGAGATGTCTTTCAGAGTTTTCTTTAAAGACCAAATTACACAATTTGCAGCTGCTTTTTTTCCCCCATGTTACATACAGCATTTACAGATGCTTTATAGCAGGCACCTGCAATGTTTTCTATTTAATTATAGCAGAATGACAGGAGACAATGTGAAATGGGAAGAAGAGAAGGAGAAAGGGGGGGAGGGAAGAAAGGAGAGAGAGAAGAGGAGCCAGTGCCAGCAGCTAAGTGGTGGATAATAAAACCCCAGCACTCCCCATATCTTTCTCCGTATCAATCTCTAAGAGATTGCTTTAGAAATTGACCACCTGCTGGCTATTCAGAACCTTAAATGCAGTAGTCTCGGTTCAGTACACATGTAGGCACTTTCCATATTCCCCAGCCCGGTTGACTTATTCCCCTTCACTGAATTGCAGAGGGAGAAAAATGGTACATTTCTGGAGGATACTAGAAACTTGGCTTCAGCCTCTGGTCTGCTTTGCCCTTTTCTTCCCTCCTGGACAGCATTATACAAATGACAGAGCAGCTCAGATGACAGAGCGCAGGGCTTCCAGAACTCTTCAAGTGCTTCCTGGTGCCCTGATCATGTGGCTCTTAACAGTGCCCAAGAGCACATAGCTCTGCATTGTTATATTCACAGCAAGGTCTTATGAATTTAGCTCAAGGGTGTCATAAGTGTGTAAGCCCACCCCACAGTCCTTTGGCCTTCATTTGGCTTGAGACTGTGTACGTCATTGTTGGGTGATGTATCTTTTAAGCTACAGGGTGTCCACAAGGCCTGGAAACTTGGGTGAGATATACATAAGATCATCATGGACATCTTCAATCCATAGAAAAATAAAATATTATTCTAAAGTTAAATATTATCTGTGTGTGCATAGGATTGGACAAGCCACTAACTGGGAGTTAGGGAAGAAAATAGTGAATCCAGAAGTCCAGTGTTTAACCACCTTTCCTCATTTTCTCATATTTGAAATGCTCATGATATATCCCTGAAAGAAGCTCCCACTCATATGCCCAAGGAAACATGTAAAAGTGTTCACTGATGCCTAGATTACAATAGCAAAACAAAAAAGGAAACCTGCCAAATATCCCTCATATGAAGAATGGATAAATAATAGTGTAATCATACAGTAGACTATTACAAAGAACTTATAAATGAATGAATAATAGACTACTACAGAGCATCTGTAAATGAATTAAAGAGACATACCAATCTGGAGATGCTTCAAAAAGTAGGTTGAGCAAGAGAAAAAAAATGAAGTGACATAAAAATATATATAGGAGATACCATTTAAATAAAATTTTGAAAATAAGCAAAATGACATAGTGCATAGTATTTGTGGATGTATAGCTATATGCTAAACTTTTTAATGTCAAGTTAAGTATAGATCAATACTAAATTCAAGTTTGTGGTTCCATCTTGGATGAAGGGAAAAAAATGAGGCCAAGTAAGAATTCCCCAGAGATTTTACCTGCAAAATTTTCTTTCTTAAACTGCTGCTGCTAAGTCGCTTCAGTCGTGTCTGACTCTGTGCGACCCCAGAGACAGCAGCCCACCAGGCTCCCCTGTCCCTGGGATTCTCCAGGCAAGAACACTGGAGTGGGTTGCCATTGCCTTCTCCAATGCATGAAAGTGAAAAGTGAAAGGGAAGTCGCTCAGTCGTGTCCGATTCTTATCGACCCCATGGACTGCAGCCTACCAGGCTCCTCTGTCCATGGGATTTTCCAGGCAAGAGTACTGGAGTGGGGTGCCATCGCCTTCTCCGCTGTCATATTGGTTTCTACTTTTTTGCATACACGATATATTTCATAAATTAAAAAGAAACACATCATTTACCTTCCTCATCTTGTTGGCCAGCAAGTATAATATAGCTATGGGCTCACCTATTAGTAAATAACTCTTAAATGTAAGTTATGACTCTGGTCTCATTATATAACTGCATTGTTCACATCTAGTTCCATTATTTGGGGTTTTAATGAAAGCCAAAAAAATTTAAAAACTAATGTCAAACTATATAAGGTGCCAATTTTAGAAAACTCAGCCCATGAAAATATTAATTTTTATTATAAGATAGTAGAGCCTCAATAAATGTTTAATTAAATTGAGGTGGATTACCAGTGCAATTCTTATCTAAGTTCCCTAATTATACTTTATTTGATTTTCCAAAATGAGATAAATGCCAAACTTTTCACATGATTGCCTAGTTATACAAAATGAGGTTCACTTGTAAAATCTACCTGCTGTCCATAACTTAAATGTTTTAAAATATATATAAAGGAAGAAGTTTCTCCTTGCTAAAGATCATTTCCTATTTCTACCTTATACTTCAGTAAAGCTTTATGAGTTGCAACTTTGACACTAATATTTCCATGGCAACAGATTTTTTTGTCATAAACACAGGCATGATTAAGAAGAAGACTTTAATGACAGCAGTTTTCTTCATAATTAAATTCATTACTTAAAATGCTGGGTTAAGAAGTGTAGGAATTTTATTACAACAAAGACGTTTTCAACTGGAGCTTTTAAGACGACACAAAATTAATTGCTATTAAATTGCCTTTGGTAATATTTGATATTTAAGATAACATTTATACATTTTGTATTTAATAGCTTAGAATAGAACACGTCTAAAACCATATTCTGCCCAAAGGCTAATCACCCTGAACCCTCCATTTAAATTTTAGTCCACAATGTGAAAACTCAGTTGATTTCTAAGTATTCCACAACTTTTCTAATTTAATTCTCCCCAACAAGATTCACAGGCATTTCTTGACCTGATTTCTCTACTTGTCATTATAAAAGCGATTCAGAACTGATGGAGAGGATTTGCAAAATACCAAAAGGTACAAAGTGGAAAATAAAAGTTACTCAGAAATCCTCTGAGTTTTCTCTACTGAGAAACAACCAATGTTAGCATTTAAATGTTTTTCCTATAGTACATCTGTCTTCCCTGATAACCAGGGTTGGGGGGAACCTTCAGACTGAAAAGTATCGAGATTTGTGGCAACTGTCCCTATGTCCTACGGTTTAGCTCAGATGGGCTTTTTCAGAGTCTTGACTGGGAATATTTCTGAGTTGGGAGTATTTAATCCTGGTGGTTGGGATGAAATGCAGTTAGAAAAATTAGGATGTAAGTGAATCCAAAGGAACTGTTGAATTGTTTGGAGTTCTCATTTCAAGTAATAAGGTGTATGGTAATGGTCTATAGGAGGGGGAAAAAAGTCCTTTGGAGGCTGTTAGTTTTGTTCTTTGGAGGCTGGTCATTTAATTCTTTCAAGGATGCATTAGTATTTCCCTGACAAATACTATACAAACTATACTATACAATACTATACAATATACAATATACTAAACAATATACAATACTATACAATATACTGTACAATACTATACAACACTATACTATACTATACAATACTATACAAACAGCTCATTCATTCATGGACCCATTTATTCATCTGATGGATTTTTTTCTGGGCCTTTGCTTCCTGGCAGAAATGTCCCTTCTCACTCTTTTTATTTAAAAAAAGACTTATCAAGTGCCCTCTGTATGCCAGAGACTGTGCACTAGAGGAATGCCACTTAGGCAGTCCCTGCCTTCAAAAACTCATATCTAATGATGCCAGCTCTTCTTTCCAGATTCTGCTGGGATCTCTCCAACCATGAACCCGTATTTTAGCTTCCCTCTGGTGTTTCTCTGTCACAGGCACTCTATCCTATACATGCTTATCTCCATGTCTGTTCCCCTCCTTGAGGTCACGGAGCAAGGTAGGTGAATTCTGTCAGCTACATATTGGCACTTGCCATCTACCTCTACAGGACTTCCCAGGTGGCTCAGCCAGTAAAGTATCTGCCTGCAATGCAGGAGACCTGGATTCGATCCCTGGGTCAGAAAGATTCCCTGGAGAAGGGAATGGCAACCCACTCCAGTATTCTTGCCTGGAGAATCCCTTGGACATAGGAGCCTGGTGGGCTACAGTCCATGGGATTGCAAAGAGTCAGACATGATTGAGCGACTAACAGTTTCACTTCACCTACCTCTATAAGGATTAAATCATGTGCTGCTACAGCTGCTGATTTTCAAAACCCCCTGAAAGGAGTTTCAGGGTAGAGAGCAGAAATGAAGCACTCTGTGCTCAGGGGGAAAACTGGCAGAACAGGTCTTCAGAGAAGAGAGATATTTTCAGGAGCTGATTTTATGAGCCCAATTCTTGTATCTCTTCATATCTAGAAAAGCACTTAAATCCTTCATAGTGACATCTGCTTCTTGTGACTAGCAGAAAACTTCTGGAAAAAAAACATGTGCTTTATTGCATGTATTCCCACTTCACCAGAATCACATGTATACTGACCTCCCCAGTAGCTCTTTGGAGCAGTTTCTCAGAGCCATCTGAGGTGTTGTATCCCAGGCTATAGTCCTCATTTTTTTCCCAAATAAAACTTGACCCACAACTCTCACATTGTACAATTTTTTTTAAGTCGACAATTTCAAGGAAACCAATTTATTTTTCCATTGTTTATGGGAGTTTCTCATCAAGTTTTGACTTACATTTCTTTGACTAAAACTGAAGTTGGATTTTTTTTTCACATTGTTATCTGCCCATTGCATTTTTTTCTGTTCTTGTATCTTTTTAGGACCTTTCCCCAGTTTTTTACTTGCATGTTCACGTATTTTTCTCTTGTTGACTTCCAAGATTCCTCACAATCAAGACTTTTCACCCTTTTTATATGTCTTGTATATTTTGGTCAGGTTTTCATTAGCCTCTCAGTTTTCATTTATTGTTGTGATAGTTCTTATTTTTAAAACTGTGGTAGTCAAATTGAGAGCATTTAGTTTTACTTAGACTTGTTCAAAATGGGATTTAAGGGGACTTACAAATAAGAATTTGTTAAAACCAGATAAGAAACATGAGGCCAAGAAAACAAATAAAAAGAGAAAAGTAAGATGGAGCTAGAAGTTGTGTTAATTTCTTGAAAAAAGATGCTGCTACAAGCTTTAGTCTTACTAGTGGTCAGCCACAGAGATAGCTGTGTGCTTTCCTGCAGCATATGTTGGCAAGTAAATACAACACATTACAAGATCAACTTTGTAATGAGGAGAAAGCAGACCATGGAATTTGAAGAAGTGCTGCTGTTCCTGGTACTAATTCCAGAAAACAGTTTTTGCTGAGGATCCTCATGAGAATATCTTCTAAATAAACTATGTCTTCAACAGCAGCCTACAGTAAAATACAACACATTTCATGGATTATTTCAAGGACCGTAGACTTCTCTTTCAAGCGTTTTTCATTTATTTTATTTTTGCAAAACCGTATCCATTTCTGATTAGTTAGTTTACAACAATTTGGCAGGCATGTAGCTAGGGACGGATGTCAAGGAAGGGATATTTTTATTGATCTTAAGAACAGTTTCATTTTTGTCTGAGGAAAAATACTTCAGTGTGTTCCCCCCCCCCACCCCTTAGAGCAATTTCACTGGTTAAAAATATTTTCTGAATATATTTGGGGTGACCTGGAAAAACACCCAAATGGCTATTTTTCAAAACTTCAAAGAATGATGCTCTGAATTACTTGAAGTAAGTTGGTTTATCAGTCTTGACACTACATTTGGAATGAACACAGGAAGCAACCAGCACTGCAGCCATCAGGCAGCCACAAATATATTGTTCTACATGAGGTGCTGTAAGTCAAATTCTAAAACAGAGAAAAGAGAATTGACTTTTGCAAGAGCTGGGTAGACATGCAAGTACTCTTATTTTGTGTGCTTTTTCTGGATTGAAGGGAAATAATTTTTCTTACATAAAAAGTTAACTTTTTGCTGATTGAGGGTTATAATTTTTTTAGACTAGTGGATTCATAGGTTTAAAAGAACTATAGAGGTTATTCAGTTGAATTATCTAAGTTTAATCACCTTTGAAATGTCTCCATCAAGGAACAACCAGCACCCACTTAAGTAGCATCATAACCTCGCTGTGAACCAATACATCAGGTCATGTGAGTTAAAGTCTTGGTTTCCCTATTTACCATCCTTATGAACTTGAGCAAGTTTCTTAAACTTTCTGAACTGTTTGCTCATCTGTCAACTGGGGACAGATAAAGCACCAAAATCAGTGGTCTAGCAGATACTGAATACTCAAAAACAGTGATCTCTTACTATCATTACCATTATCACATTCTTATATTATTATATACACCTTCCAGGAAAGTTCAGTTCTGTCTAAAAAGACCAGAATTTTGTGTTTCTAGTAATAAGGGGAGTTCATTTCTGACAATAACAGAGTAGCGTTTATTGAATGACCATCTACTCATCACAATTTTGAATTTTCAAAAAACCCAGCATAAACAATTATAAGATCTGAATTAAAATAACTGAAGCTCCTGGGAAATGACTGGAAATATGCAGATACTAATGGATACATGATTATTGCAATAAGAGAAACCAACTAGGTGAGATCCACACTGGACAGCTTTTTCCTTGAGGACATGCCTCATTTTGTAATGAGGTTGAGGAAGAGAGTTCAGGAAGAGGAAGAGAGCTCAGGAAGAGGAAGAGAGACTGGATTAAGGATTCAGAGGTCAGAGTGTGGAATTGCCAGAATTTCCGGAATTAAGGAGGGATGTTCCAGAATACAAGGAGGCAGATGGGGTGCCCCCTGTCTGTGCACAAATTCTCCTCAAATTGTTGGCTGACTACCAATCTGCAGGTGCTCACAATGAGACCACAGGGAGTCCAGTGGAAAGCACCAGCGGAAAGGTCAAAGCAGTGGTCCCCAACCTTTTTAGCACCAGGGACCAGTTTCCCAGAGGATGATTTTTCCATGGACCAGACGTGGTGGGGTGGGGGTGGGGGAATAGTTTGGGGATGATTCAAGTCGATTACATTTATTGTGTGCTTTATTTCTATTATTATTACACTTTTGTTGTTTAGTCACTCAGTCGTCTCCAACTCTTTTGAGACCCCATGAACAGTAGCGCCCCCCCCCCAGCCCGGTTCCTCTGTCCATGGGATTTCCCAGGGAAGAATAATGGAGAGGGTTGCATTTCCTCTCCAGTTGGTACACTGTGATATATATAATGAAATAATTACACAACTCACTATAATGTGGAATCAGTAGAAGCCCTGAGCTTGTTTTCCTGCAACTAACTGGTCCCATCTGGGGGTGATGGGAAACAGTGGCTATGGCTCCCCAGTGCTAGCTTCACCATCTCAGCTCCACCTCGGATCATTAGGTATTAGATTCATAAGAATGTGCAACCTAGATCTCTTGAAGCAGATGTCTAGTGCAACCTAGAAGCAGTAAGGTTTGTACTTCTATGTCCCTGCTGATCTGACAGGAGGTGGAGCTCAGGTGGTAATGCAAATGATGTGGAGCAGCTGCAAATACAGACAAAACTTCACTTGCTTTCCCACAGCTCACCCCCTGTTAGGCAGCCTGGTTCCTACCTTGGGGTTAGAGGAATTGTTGCTCAGGTGCTCAGACCCTTGGGTTAAAGATTCTAAGCAGAGATTTCATCTAATGCTTGATGCTGGAGAGAAAAGGTTTGGAATTCAAGCCCAGCAAAGTAAGGACTTACTAAATTCTTTGTGCTTTTCATTGAAATCCTAAGAGGGCTACATGTTAAAAATAAAGATGCAGGATGAAGGACTACAACTGAGGCCCAAGAGCAAAACAACAAGGAGCCTATCCTGTCAAGTCTCCCCAAGATCAAGGTGATTCATTAGTATTTCAACAGTCTACTAGAACAAAACTCAACACATCCCAGAGGAAGATAATGTATCCTCTATAACATATTGCTCACAGTGTACAGTGTACAACAAAAAATTACTGTATGTTCAGAGAAGCAGGAAAATACAGTCTACAGTCAAGGGAAAAAACAATGAAACAGCACCACAAAGTCCAAATGTTAGAACTAGCAGATAATGACTTTAAAATAATTATGATAGATAAGAAACGAATCTACTGGGAAAGATTGGTATAATGGTTGATGAGATGGGAATATCACAAAAGATATGGAAACTAATTTTTTTAAAGTAGAAATCCTTGGGTTGAAAACTAAAATATTTAAAATTAAAAATTCATTGGATGAACTTAACAGCAAGTTAGGTATCACAGAAGAAAATAAAGGGATGGAGAAATGTATACCACACAAATACTGAATGTAAGAAAGTTGGTGTGACTTTTATTAACATCAAGATATATTTCAAGGCATGGATTACTGCCAGAGGAAAAACAGAACATTTCAAAATGATAAAGGCATCAATTCATTAAGATGACATAATCCTAAGTGTGTATGTATCTAGTTGATAAATGTTTATTTTCTCAACCTCTGGTATAGGGAGAGTTGCCTTGATTTGGAAAATGTTTGATATGTCTCTTGGAGCAGGTGGCTTCTGTGAGTCATGGGTGTGGGCTGGCTCTGCTGCTTCAGAGAGGGACGTGGTGGTATTTAGTCACTAAGTCTTGTCCAACTCTTTTGCAAGCCCATGGACTATAGCCCACCAGGCTCCTCTGTCTGTGGGATTTCCCAGTCAAGAATTCTGGAGTGGGTTGCCATTTCCTCCTCCAGGGCATCTTCCCAACTCAGGAATCAAACCCACGTCTCTAGCATCTCCTGTATTTGCAGGTGGATTCTTTACCACCAAGCCACTAGGGAAGCCACCAGAGAGGTAGGTAAAACTGCTTAACTTGAGACAAAACGATAGAGTTAACGATCTTTCCAGTTTGCCCAGGACTGAGATATTTTCTTGGGACATGGAACTTTCAGTGCAAAAATCAGGATACTCTCTAAACTGGAAAAAGTCCCAGGCAGTCTGAAGTCATTATTCATCCTACAAAGAGAGGAACAGAGAATAAAGAGAGTTTGTTTTTGATGTTTTTAAGTCTGTTTCTATCCTGTAAATAAATTCATTTGTATTGGTTTTTAGGTTCCACATATACGTGATGCCATATGGTATTTGTCTTACTCTATCTGATTTACTTCACTTAGTATGATCATCTCTAGGTCCATCCACGTTGCTGCAAATGGCATTATTTAATTCTTTTTTATGGCTGAGTAGTATTCCATTGTGTACATATAACAGATCTTCTTTATCCATTGAATTGCTCTTTAAATATCTGCTATAAATTGTTTATATCAGGGGTTCACTGGTGGCTCAGTGGTAAAGAATCCACCTTCCAATGCAGGAGGTATGGTTCCATCCCTGATCTGGAAAGATCCCATAGGCCATGGGTCATCTAAGCCAGTGTGCCACAAATACTTAGCCTATGCTCTAGAGGTCAGGGGCTGCAACTACTGAGGCCTGCACCCCTAGAGCCTGTGCTCCACAAAAGAGGTCATCTCAATGGGAGGCTTGTGCATCAGAGCTAGAGGGTGGCCCCTCCTCACCGCAGCTAGAGAAAAGCCTGTACAGTAATGAAGACCCAGCACAGCCGATAATAAATAAATAAACATTTAAAAAATCATTTACATCACAGTGCCAGTTGGTCCCAAAGACTCTCAGGGAAAGGAGAGTATGACAGTGTGTGTGTGGGGGGGTGGGTAGGCGTAGGGGGGTGGGGGTGTGTGTGTCTGTGTATGCATTCCCATGAAATTACTCCAATGCCATCGGACCATGCTTTAGCAATCCTTATAATAGCTATCCCTCTACTTACAACGGAGTTACATCCTGATAAATTCATTGTAAGCTGAGAGTATCATAAGTAAATAAATGTATATAATACACCTAACCTACCGAACATCAGACTTAGCCTAGGCTACCTTAACCATATTCAGAACACTTACATTAGCCTGAAGTTGGGCAAAGTAATCTAATACAAATCCTATTTTCTAATAAGGTGTTGAATGTCTCCTGTAATTTATTGAATACTATAATGAAAGTGAAAACTAGAATGTTTTATGGGTCCAGAATGGCTGTAAGTGTATCAGCTGTTGACATTCATGATTGTGTGGCTGACTGGAAGCTGAGGCTCACTGCAGCTGTCCAGCATCACCAGGGATTACTATACCATATATCACTAGCCTGGGAAAAGATCAAAATTCAAAGTATGGTTTTTACTGAATGCATATCAATTTTGCACCATTGTAATGTCGAAAAATCATGAGTGGATCCCTTGTGGGACCATTTATATTTCTAGCACACTTATGGTGAAAAGGAAGTATTCTGATTGCTCTTATTTTCCCTCCTCAAGGGATGCATAAAACTTAGAAATAAATCAAGACTGTGACCTTAGACTGAGGAATTTTTCAGCAATATCTGTCAGCTTTTGGAGATTTGGTGAGAAGAAATAGATGTGATTCAATGTCTTGCTTGCACAGAAGGCTGCACTTCAGACTTGGATCTTGCTCCACCTGATCATTTATGATGTATCCAAGTGCTCCAGATATTGCTTTGAGATTTTGTTCTTGCTCAGCTGGCCTCTTATAGCCATTAGGATGTCTTAGCTCTCACCGAGGCAGTTTAACTTCTTCCCTTCCTGTTACTTACAGATCTGTCTCTTTAGCATGTCCAGTGATCTACTTCCTTATCAAGTTGCTTTAGCTTCTCCAGTCATTTCTCTCTTTTGAAAAGAACAAAATTTCAAAATAACAGTGTGTTTTGCTTGCATACTTAGTTCTTCATTTATTCAATACAATTTTTTTTTTTTGCAAGCAAGCATATTGGTTTTAATGATAACATAATGTTTGGGACTGATAAAAAATATTCTAAAGACCACTTATTTGCATTTTAAATAGTATTAAGAAAAAGCCACTCCTCATTTTAAAGATGATGCTGATCTTGATGGTGATTCTTGTTTGTGACTGGTACACATTTTTTTTTATCATTGCTATACACTAGACACAGTGCCAGGGTTTGAAAATACAAAGATCTGTGAGCTGTGGTCCAGCCCATAAGATGCTCACAGTCTATTAAGGACAACAGAAATGCAGACTTACAATTCACGGTATAACAATATAGATGTTAGAAAGAAGCCTGAACCAAATGTTTAGGGAGAGAGGGAATGAACAAGGGTTCACAGAGGAGATAAGGTGGATCCTCCTTTAGGAAAAGAAAGAACAAAAGAGGGAAGAAAGGCAAAAATGAGAGTCCCTAGCCCAAGATACTGTTAGTTGAGCCACCAGAATGACTGCTTCCAGAAGGAGGAAGAATTGAGAAGATGTATTGGGTAGATGAAATGCCTAATGAGACCATAAATGAGGAGAATTGCTTCTTACAGCATATGAGAAGATAATTCTTATCAGATAATGAAATTGTTTTCAGTCTTCAGAATGAAAATGAATCCCTTGCTAATGCAAATCATGCTAATAAAGGGAGTGAGAGAGAATGTCGGAATTACACTTGGCTGGCGGTAGGCAGAAACAGAACCTAAATAGTCTAGGAGAAAAAAAAAGAAAGATAATGAAGTAATCAAAATAATTGCTTAATAGGGAATGTGAAAGATCTGAAATGTTAAATTATAAATGTACATTTTCAAGAAAAATGAGGTGACCTTAAGGAACAGATTGGAAACCCAAATTCATGCCGGGTAGAAATGATGCTTTTCATTAGCAAAGCTGAGGATTAATTAAATCTGGCGGAAGCTCTTTGAAATCCACAAGTGCGAGTCACATTAGAATACAATATAACCGGCATATTGGTATCATAATTAATGATTAGCATGCACTTCTCTATTAAACTTGTTCTGGTGTAGTGATGTAACAGATGTGAAATGAAGAGGACAAAAATGTGTTATTTAAAAACAAAAATTGACTTTAGGAGAATCTGCTTTCAAAACTGGGGAGGGAAGCATAGTTTATTTAGTGAGGAATATATTGTTCCCTTCCCCCTTTGAAATTGCCTTGAGACCCATCCCAAGCATGATGGAGGGGCAGTGCCCCTCACCAACCTCTGTAGGGAACTAGGGAAGAGAGGGGAAGAAGGTGGCTTATCAATTATTTTTCAGTTATCTCTGAATTGATCTCTTGCTTCAGCTATATAACTTCAGAGACTGGTAGTAGAGCTCAGTGCTTCTCAAGACAGAAGAATTAGAGAAAATGGTCCATTGTTTATAGAGCATATTGTTGCTGTTTAGTTGCTAAGTTGTGCCCAACTCTTTGTGACCCCATGGACCACGAGGCTCCTCTGTCCATGGGGGGAAATCTCGGGAAACGGGCAAGAATACTGGAGTGGTTGCCATTTCCTCCTCCAGGGATCTTCCTGACCCAGCGATCAACCTGAGTCTCCTGCATTGCTGGCAGATTCTTTACTCCTGAGCCCCCAGGGAAGCCCTCATTTATTGGGGAAACCAATGGAAAGGCAGAATAGGAAAAGAAAGAACCCTGAGGGGAAAAGAGTGAGAAATTAGTTCCTTAAGGGAAGGAAGACTTAAATTCCCTTCCTTTGCTCCAGGCACCAGTGCTTTCTGTGAGAGACATATCAACTCGGAAATGAAGAAAGACTGATGCAAGACTAGGTAGGGTGCACGAGGGAAGATGATTCTTAAACTGAACTGGTTCAGAGAAATTCTGAGCCAAAGGCAATACAAAAATGTAAAGTGCAATCCAGTCCCAGAATCTTGGAAATACACAGAGCTGGCAAGAGACAGAAACTAACCTACAGTCTTGGGGGACGGCATGTGATAAGATGGAATTACAGCCAAGGTTACTCTAAGATGGGCGAACTCACCTAATATTGCATGTTAGAGATGGTTTTTATGTTTGGCTGTTACTCTGAGTTTGGCATAAAGATTTTAATATTGAGTTTGTTTTGTGACACCCAAACTTTGAACTATTTAGAGACGCTTCTCTCAGTCACATTTAAAAGATTTCTGAAAATCTATTCAGATTCTATTCTGAAAATCCGTGCAGAAAGTGGAAACAGCCACATATGCAATTTTTAACTTTTACAAAAATTTATTTATTAGGCTGCATCTGATATTCATTGCAACATCCAAGATCTTTGGTTGAGGCATGTGGGATCTAGTTCCCTGACCAGGGATTAAACCCAGGCCTCCTGAACTGGGAGCTCGGAGTCTTAGCCACTGACCACCAGGGATGATCCTTAAATTTGTTTTTAAATGCAATAAATTGTTTTGTCATAACCAGAATGGAAATTTGCCCTGCTTCCCTAGACTGCTCACTGACAAAGTGACACAGATACTGAGGCTGGCTGGTCCCTATGAGATGTGGGACTCCTGTGAGAAGTGACTCTGGCTCTAGGATTCCCCATTATCCAGAAAGATCTTCTCTATCTCCACCATGATTTTTATCATTTCCTGCCTTCACCATAGTTCTTCCTTCTCCCTCAAGTGAAAGTTGTTTCACTTTATGAATATCTTGGACATAAAATCCAGTTCTGAATCTGCTGCTCGTAGCATCTAGGATTTTTCACCCCCTCACTCTGGAAACACTTGTACGGGAGTAAAAAATACATTCTTCTCTATCCTTCTAGGTTCCCTGACTCAGGTTCTCTGAACTAGACGACCAAAGACAGATTAGCAAGAGAAACACAGAATTTATTAACGTGTGTAGCATGCATACACTTGGGAGAAATTCAGTGATAAGTAACTCAAAGGGGTGGTTAGAACTTGGGCTTATAGAGCATCTTAACAGAGGATAATAGATTCCTAGAGAAGGAAATGGCAACCCACTCCAGTGTTCTTGCCTGGAAATCCCATGGACCTTGCGGGCTGTAGTCCCTGGGGTCACAAAAGAGTTGGGCACGACTTAGTGGCAGACTTTCTTTTCAACAAAAGATAATAGATTCCTAGAGAAGTGAAAAGACCAAAAAAAAAAAAAAAGGTTATAGTTTTCCAAGGATAGCAAATGGCAGGAAGTTAAGTGTATGGTGGAAACCGCTGGAGTATATTTTGTTGTGCAGGCCATCTTGGTGCTAACTTTCTGTTTTCTTCACAGTCATAAACTTCCCTGGGAGAGGGGATTTATCAGTAGTCATCATTTCTCAGAAGTTTCTGCTTTTCAACAGACATGAAAATCTCTGGGAAGGTTTCTTTCTGCATCTATTGAATCTCAAATGCTTTCAGCTCAAAATAATCCTTATCCTGAAGTGGCATATTTCAGGATGGCATGTTTTGATCCCCTAGACACTACACTGTGGGATAAGGAATCTGGTATCCTAAGAGACTTCAGATGACATGTCCTGGGAGAGCGGGGCAGTTGACCGCACATGGGTGGACTCTGTCCTGGGAAGCAAGAGGTAGGAGGGGTCAGAACAAGCAGATTGCCCTTCCCCCTTCCCCTCAGCCGGAGGCATTGTTTCTCTCTACAGTCATCTCGAGCAATCCTAAATACTCCACAAACATATCTGCTGAGCAAACTGGTATATCTCTTCCAGGCTCATCATGAAGCAGGGGCCAGTGTGGTAACATAGTTCACAACCCTTCTCCTTCAGTCAAGTCTTCCTCCCTCAACCTAAGATTACTCCTCCCTGTCTCCTGTATAAGCACCAGAGCTGATTCTGGCCTTTAATTCTGTTGTCTAGGAAACCTGGGCTAAGACAAGTTTTAAACTAATCCTCTATATATATAAGTAAGAAATAGCAGCTGTAGGTGGAGAAAATAGTCTAGACTTAGATAATAGTATATTTGGACACCTAAAGGCAAAATGGAGGCTGACTTTTCTGGAAGTTGAAAGAAGTTCAATTTTCCTGGAGCAGAACCAGTCTGGGCGGTGCAGGTCAGGGCTGTGAGAGGATTGGCTGGAGAGGCACCTGGTCACAGATTAGGGGACATATTAAGGAGTGATGACAGCAACAAAGGGCTTGAAGCTCAGGAATAACAATCAGATTTGCATTTCAGATCTCTGTGGCTGCAGTAAGGATACTAGATTGAAAGTGGGCAAGGGAGAGGTATATTAATCTTTGCAAATCTTTCCTTAGGGTTATGGTATTGATGTTAATTTTTATGATAAAGTGAAAGTAGCCTATTACACAGGGCTTCCCAGGTGGTTCAGCAGTAAAGAATCTACCTGCCACATACAGGCGGCTCAGGTCCCATCTGTGGGTGGGGACAATCCCCTGGAGAAGAAAATCGAAACCCACTCCAGTATTCTTGCCTGGGAAATCCCATGAACAGAGGAGTCTGGCAGCCTACAGTCTGGGCAGGGCTGGGGATGGATGTCACAAAGAGTCGGACATGACTTAGTGACTGAACAAAAACAACAAACTTACTCTAACATTTAAACAATGTTCTTTGAATAAGACAGCATCTTATAGCTTCCCTCATTAATTAATGAATTAAAGAAAGTCTTTGTCCTGTATTCATCTTATATTTCTATAAGTATAGTGTTTAAATTTGTGAAAATTATGTTTTGACAGGGAAAAACCTATGATATACAGTATAGGCAATAATGACAATAATTATTAATATGTAGTGGTACTATTTACCTTAATCATGCCAGAAAAGAGAGTCAGGAGACTGGTACTTAATAATCATGTAATTTTCTTCATTAGCACCTACTTCACCTTGGTTTATCTGGAGAAAGCTGAAGGACACCCCTCTGTATTGGCATAGTCTGTCAGGCAGCAATTGATAACCAGATCAAATGCTGAGATGACTGTTAACTTTAATCCCCATTTTCCAGATGAGAAACACCTGACCGGCTACAGTCCATGGGGTCACAAAGAGCTGGACACGACTGAGCACACATGAACACAAAAGAACCTTAGCAAAGTTATATAAACTTACCTAAGATCACAAATGGAGAAGGCAATGGCACCCCACTCCAGTACTCTTGCCTGGAAAATCCTATGGACGCAGGAGCCTGGTAGGCTGCAGTCCATGGGGTCGTGGACACGACTGAGCGACTTCACCTTGGTTTTAAGACATATACTTCTGTTTTCTAGATATTGCTTTTCCCCCCGTTTTCTCTCGCTTCTCTTCTTTGGGAACTCATATTTTAGTATACATGTTTTAGGTCTTTTCATTCTGTCCTCTCTCTTGTCTTATATTTTCTGTCCAGGTGTCTTTCTAGATAATGTCTTTAAAATTTACCTTTCAGTTTGCTAATTCAGATTTTGTGTAAATCTTGTGTGGTCTGGGCTAAGTTTGGGCTTTTCCAGAGGGGATTTTGCCAGGAACCTCTCTCTGAGAGAGCAATTTTGTTGTTAATTTCTCAGTTTGAGAGTCCCAGATCAAATAGTGAAGAGCTGGGCCACGGCAACAAATTCTCAGGGGAGTTTTTTTTTTTTTTTAACTGAAAGACATAGGAAATTAGATAAGATTTCTTGTTCTTTACCTGTGCTAATGAGCACACTTTTTTCTAGTCCATTACCTGTGGATAGTGAAGTCTATGTTCATTTCCTACTGTTGCTATAGTTTTATAGGTCAGAAGGCCAAGATGTATATCATTGGGCTAAAATCAAAGTGTCAGAAGGCCTGTTTTTTTTTTTTTTTTTTCTGGAGACTCCAGGGGAGAAGCCATTCTTTGTTTTTCCCTGCTTCTAGGGGCTGCTCACATTCCTTGGCTGGTGGTCCCTTTCCATCTTCAAAACCAACGGTGGTGGGTTAGTCTTCCTCATGTTGCATGGCCCTGACCTCTTCAGTCTTCCTCCTTCACTTTTAAGGATGCTTGTGACAATAAAACTGAATGGGGCCCTGTGGGACTCCCAGGCATAGAGGTCTTTCTGTCCCCCATTTCTTGTAGGAAGACTCCAGCCATTATAACCTGTGATGGATTCCAAAGGGTGAATTCGAACAGTTGCTAATAAAGGCAGGAATAGCCAAGAAATCACCTGACATGAGATTAAAGGGACGAGAGAAGTTCATCAAGATCAGGAGACCGACCACCTGAGATGAGATTAAGGGGGCTTCCTTGGTGGCTCAGGGGTAAAGAAGCCGCCTGCCAATACAGGAGACTCGGGTTTGATCCCTGATTTGGGAAGATTCCGGAGCCACTGAGCCCACGTGCCACAATTACTGAGCCCGCAGAGCCTGGGAGCCACAGCTACTGAGCCTCCTTGACGAAACTACTGAAGCCCATGCACCTTAGAGTCTGTGCTCTGCAATAACAGAAACCATAACAATGGGAGGCCCGCACACCAACCTTGAATATTCATTAGAAGGACTGATGCGGAAGCGCCAGTTTTTTGGCCACCTGATGTGAAGAGCCAATTCCTTGAAAACGTCCCTGATGCTGGGAAAGATAGAGGGCAGGAGGAGAAGGGAGTGACAGAGGATGAGAGGGTTGGATGGCATCACCAACTCAATGGACATGAGTTTCAGCACACTCTGGGAGATAGTGAAGGAGAGGGAAGCCTGGCATGCTGCAGTGTGGGAGTGCAAAGAGTAGGACACAACTGAGCTACTGAACAACAACCGCTTGCCTCATCTAGAGAAAGCCTGAGTATAGCATAGAAGACCCACTGCAGCCAAAATAAATAAAGTTATATTAAAAAAAGGTGAGATCAAAGGATCCAAGCCCTATTCACACCCTAATCTTGTCAGAGACCCCAACTTTGAACAACTGTTATAAAAACCCTCATCAAGTTTTCAGGGGTGGAGACAAGAGTGTTTTGAAGCAGAAGCCTGTTGTGTCTCCCTTTGCCTGGCAAAGCAATAAACCTGTCCTTTTCTACTTCACCCAAATCTCTCTCTCTGGGATTTGATTGGGCACTGGTGTACAGAGGCCAAGCTTTTAACAACAATAACATTAGGAACATTCAGATAACCCAGGATAATCTTGTTATTTTAAAGTGTTAGTCACTCAGTCCTGTTTGACTCTATGCAGCCCCATGGACCATAGCCTGCCAGGCTCCTCTGTTCATGGAATTCTCCAGGCAAGAATGCTAGAGTGGGTTGCCATTTCCTACTCCAAGGGATATTCCCCACCCAGGGGTTGAACCCATGTCTCCTACATTGCAGGCAGATTCTTTCCTGTCTGAATGTGATGGGTAACATTCACAGACTCTTGGCATTAGGATATAGAATTCTTTGAGGAGTCATTTTCTTTGAACCACAGAGTTTTCTGAGAATCTCAGCTTTTATACCAGAATCTTTGTTCTAACTTGCCATTCTCTGAAGTTCCAGGCCTCACAGTTATTAAAACCTATTTGCGTTCTTAATCACTTCAGGCATGTCTGACTCTTTGCCACTCTCACATTGAAGGTAGATTCTTTACCTTCTGAGCTACCAGGGAAGCCCATTAAAATCCACATCCTTAGGTTAACCAAACCAAATACTTCGGGAGATTGCAGCATCAGCTCATACTCTCTTTACCTTGGATTTCATGTCTCCCTTTCCTTCTTTGGGGATTTCTTAGAATAAGAAATGTTACTACTTAAAGGAATATTTGTTACATTTAACCAGCATTTCTAGGGGTTCACAGAGAATTTGGGGATTATCTGGCCAACAGTAATGCCAGAAAAATACATTTCCAGTATGATCATATTCAATCAATGGGGTATAGAGGCACGGGCTTCCCAGGTGACGCTAGTGGTAAAGAACCTCCCTGCCAATGCAGGTTAGATGTAAGAGTTGCAGGTTCAATCCCTGGATCGGGAAGATCTCTTGTAGGAGGAAATGGCAACCCACTCCAGTATTCTTGCCTGGAGAATCCCATGGACAGAGGAGCCTGGAGGATGGCAGTCCATAGGAGCATACAGAGCTGGGCAAGACTAAAGCGACTTAGAGCACATGCACGACTAGAGGCATATAAAGCATAATTCAAATACAGAATAAAAGAATACAAATGAATAGAAATAAATACAAATAAAGACTACAAATCAAGCTATAATTTTTTAAGACTAAAATGTATTCCATCATTCTAACTTGGAAAGTACACTTCTGTCAGGACCTGTACGGCCAGATCTGGATGTAAGGTTCTCAGATTCCCTGAGGTTCTGTGCAGGACTTTGGTTGGACAGGGTAAGATGCCCTGGGCTGCTGTCTGTCCTTCTCATCACACCTGGCTCCATGCAGCACTGTGAGGCCTCATATATGTGTGCCTGATCCCCTCTACCCTCCCCACCCTCTGTCCAAACCTTTGGCAACTTGGCAATCACGGCTGCTTCCCTGTGTTGTGTATACAAATAGCAAGTTCTGGCCCGAACTGAAAGAGCCTGGAAAAGAATTCCATGAAGGATCTGGATATTTGCTGAGGGCAGTCTAGGCAGGGAATGGTTCTGTGCACCTGAGGTTAAAGGGGGAAGTGTGGACTTCAGCAGGCCAGTTCCCTTAAAACCATACAACTCAGAGTGGGACTTGAACCCTTGCACCAGGACTCCATCCCAGGCAAAACCCAGACCAGAACTTAAATCCATATTCTTTTAATTGAGATCACACACCTGGCCTTAGGACTTAATGAAGTTCAGGTTCTTTTTCTTTTTTAAAAAACACCAAAAACATTTTGTATTGGGGTATAGCTAATTAACAATGTAATGATAGTTTCAGGTGAACAGCTATGGGACTCAGTCATACACAAACATGTATCCATTCTCCCCCAAACCCCACTCCCATCCAGGCTGAAGCTCAGGTTCTTAATGTGTCATTGCAGGAAGAATCCAGTGAGAGATAAAGTGATAGGTAAGAAGTGGATTTATTTAGAGAGAAACACTCCACAGACAGAGTGGGGGCCATTTCAGAAGGTGAGAGCTGCACCAGGGTACGAGGTTGTCAGTTTTTATATGGATGGGTAATTTCATAGGCTAGTGAGTAGGAGGAGTATTATAGCTACTTGGGGGAAGAGGTGGGGATTTCCAGGTTTGGGCCAGTACCCACTTTTTGACGTTTATGGAAATGTCATGGTGTCTGGGGTGGGTCATTTAGCTTGCTAGTGGAAGTCAACTCATCCACCATCTTGGACCTAATTAATTTGAATCAGTTTATGTTGTGTCCTTGGGTTATGCCAGTCTTTTAAAGGTTTTGCCCTGCCCCCTTCCCTCCTATTTCACCCTTAGGCCTATGGATCTTGCTCTGCAGGTAGGGGAGTGGCCAGAGAACAGTTTTCTAAAGCACCATGCCCTGGGCAGGAGGCCCTCTTGCCTGGTTCTCAGCATAGTTCTGCGATTGGCTGCCAAAATATTTCCACCTGTACCTGGACTGTAAGTTACAACTGTCCCAAGTTATCTCTTGGTTCTCCTATTGCAATAGCTTGCTAACTGGTATCCTGACCACTAGTGTGATGCTTGGTCATTAAGAGGCAGAAAACCTGTTTGGAATCCTGGCCTTGCTACTTATTAGCTAAATAACTTTAGGCTAGTCGACTAATCTTTTTTGAGTCTCAATTTGCCCAACATAACTGCTCTCAAATTCTTGACTCACAGAAACTATGAGAAATAATAAGTATTTATTGTGTTAAACCATTGTTTTCTGGATAATTTGGTCAAGCAGAATCACAAAATTAATATATTACCATTCCACCCCTGTTTCTCAAATTATGGCCTTGATATCCATTACCTCAGAGATCCTTTCTGAAGTAATAATGGGATTTTCCTGATTCCCTAATATGGGAATTCCCTGGTGGTTTAGTGGTTAGGATTCAGCACTTCCACTCCTGGGACATGGCTTCAATCCCTAGTCAGGGAACTAAGATCTTACAAGCTGCATGGCCAAAATTAAAAACCTAATATAAAAACAATAATGAGGATCTTTAGTTAGAAATATATTAAAACAGTCTGCCTGTTGTATGCTATTAATTCTTCAATATTCTAAGCCTGGATTTTTTTTCAAGATAAAGTTTAAAAAAAAATACTAGTCCAATCCCTCTAATACTAATGACTCTTCTCATGACATAAATTAAAGTATTGTAACATGGAGGATTGGGGAAGGCAATAGCACCCCACTCCAATACTCTTGCCTGGAAAATTCCATGGATGGAGGAGCCTGGTAGGCTGCATGCAGTCCATGGGGTCACAAAGAGTCAGACACGACTGAGTGACTTCACTTTCATGCATTGGAGAAGGAAATGGCAACCCACTCCAGTGTTCTTGCCTGGAGAATCCCAGGGATGGGGGAGCCTGGTGGGCTGCCGTCTCTGGGGTCGCACAGAGTCAGACATGACTAAAGTGACTTAGCAGCAGCAGCATGGGGGATGGAGGCAGTGCTGTGCGCTGTATCCCTCACTCCAACTCTAAGCCTATCCATCTTGCCCTACAGCACTGCAGCTACAACACCCTTGAACGTTAGTCACTAAGTCAGAAACCTTATTCTTCCTGACTTTATCTGGTAAGATTGAGGAACTAAGGAATAGACGGGTTTGGTTAAACATTGTATATAATACTTACAGGATTATGAGATTCAAGCTGCTTTGTAGAACCTGACCAAAGTCTAAGATAATCATGAACATTATTGGCTTGAGGGATCTTAGTTTCCCGACCAGGGATCAAACCTGCACCCCTTGCAGTAGGAGCACAGAGTCCTAACCACTCTGTGCCTAATTTCCTGGCACTAGACTGCCAGGGAGTTCTCCCACAATTGTCTTTTACAATGTAAAGAATACTAATTCATTGTATTCTTATTCTGAGACATTAACACCTATTCTGAATTTCTTTAGTTTTGTTATTCATTCCTGCAGTATGTGTTTATATTTACCTAGTAGCTTCCCTATTCTAGCTCCCATAGAATGCAAACTAAATAGAACATTTGGCCTAATCTCAAGGAATTTAGAGTCTAATAAAGAAAGAGAAGTGAAGTGAAGTGAAGTGAAGTCGCTCAGTCGTGTCCGACTCTTTGCGACCCCATGGACAGTCCATGGGATTTTCCAGGCAATAGTACTGGAGTGGATTGCCATCTCCTTCTCCAGGGGATCTTCCCAACCCAGGGATCGAACCGGGGTCTCCCGCATTGTAGACACGCGCTTTACTGTCTGAGCCACCAGGGAAGTCCAAAGAAAGAGATGTCGTAGTCTAATAGAAAAAGAGACGCTCTTAAGAAAGTGATCCTTTTGCGTGAAGAGGAAGCACGTGTGTTTCTGGGACATGCATGTATGTCTATTTTCCAGGTAGGGAAGGGACATTGCTGGGTTGTTGTTTACTCTTTGCTGACATTTAACATGAGTTCAGTTCAGTTCAGTTGCTCAGTTGTGTCTGACTCTTTGTGACTCCATGGACTGCAACACACCAGGCTTCCCTGCGCATCACCAACTCCTAGAGCCCACTCAAACTCATGTCCATTGAGTCGTGATGCCACCTAACCATCTCATCCCCTGTTGTCCCTTTCACCTACTGCCTTCAATCTTCCCCAGCATCAGGATCTTTTCCAATGAGTCAGCTCTTTGCATCAGGTGGCCAAAGTATTGGAATTTCAGCTTCAGCATCTGTCCTTCCAGTGAATGAATGTTCAGGACTGATTTCCTTTAGAATTGACTGGTTTGATCTCCTTGCATTTAACATACATTCAGAAAATTGCAAAATCCTAAATATATAACTCAATGAATTTTTTCAAAATGAACTTAGTAACTAGCATCTAGATAAAGAAATAGAATTTTACTAGTACCCAAGAAGCCCTTTTCTGGTCAATACTTCAGGAAGGGGAAGAAAACATATCAAAGCAACATTTTTTTTTCTTTTCAATCATCTGCTTGATGTATACCTTCCTGCATCATGAGTCACCCTCAGACTGTTATTAGTCAGTCTTTAAAACCAGTTTTTCTGAGACAACTCTCTCCTCCATCATAAGCTGAAATCAGTGATGAAAGTCCAGGTGAACCAGAGTAAAAATCTCCAGTTGTCAAACTAACAGCCAGGAAGCATTTCTTCTTTCCAAAAGATGGGTCTGGACTTACGGAAATTTCAAGAAAAAAAAAATCCATTAGGTCATCAGGTGAAGGATTGTTCCCTCTGATATGATTCCTAGTTTTTTTCTTTAGTTTAAAATGAGAGCAGCTGTTCTTATTCAAAGTCAAGCTGTACACATAAAGCAAACCTAATGTATCCTCTATTGTAGGAGTAGATGGCAAGCAGGCATAGAACCAATTAGATAGTACAACCCCATGATGCGGCATCAAAGCCTGTGGCATGTTTTTAGAAACCTAGTGATACAGAGTGTCTTTTATTTTGTGTTTACAAAGCATAGGACAGATATCTGACCCAAAGGTGAACCTTACATGAGTACAATCAGACAAAGCACTTTCCATCGAAATGTAGGAGTTCAGAGCTGTGGTGTTCAAGCTTCCTTGAGTGCTAATATCTATCCTTAGCTATAAGAAATGCAAAAAGTCAGTCTTTGGGTTGAATCTTCCTTTAATCTTCCTTTGATCTTTTCCAGAAGTAAGAGTGGGTATGTAGTCAGCAAACAACACAGGTTTGGGTCTCTTGGATCAGGTATTTGAAGTTTCCTCGTGGAATTAAAAAAGAGTAAAGAAAACATGAATCACAGCCTGTGTGTTGTAAACTTCCATCACATTCTTTAGTGACTTTCTCCAAAGAACTTTAAGCTTATTTGCAAAACATAAGCAAAATAAATAGCTCTTTTAAGGACAAATCTTATTTTTGTTTTCTGCAATTATAGCATTTACCATAGCACTTGGGACATGGTAAATATTTGTTAAATAGGAGGTGACTGACAAATGGCTGTGTGTAGTGAACTGAGTTAAAACTTTATCCTAAAAGCTCTGGGTGTCACTCCCTGGAGCATGTTCAGAAGAAGAGTAAAACAATCCTATTTACTTTGTAGGAATGTGCTCTGGCAGTACACCAGGCTCCTCTGTCCTCGGCTATCTCCTGGAGTTTGCTCAAATTTATGTCCATTAAATTGGTAATATTATCTAACTATCTCATCCTTTGTTATCCCCTTATTCTTTTGCCTTCAATCCTTCCCAGCATCAGGGTCTTTTCCGATGAGATGGCTCTTTGCATCTGGGGGCCAAAATATTAGAGCTTCAGCTTCACCATCAGTCCTACCAATGAATATTCAGGGTTGATTTCCTTTAGGATTGACTGGTTTGATCTCCTTGCTGTCCAAGGAGAAGCAGTACCACATTTTCAAAGCATCCATTCTTCATTTCTCAGCCTTCTTTATGGTCCACCTCTTACATGTGTACATCACTACTGAAAAAACCATAGCTTTGACCCTATGGAGCTTTGTCTCCAAAGTGATGCCTCTCCTTTATAATATGCTGTCTGGGTTTGTCATAGCTTTCCTTCAAAGGAGCAAGTGTCTTTTAATTTCATGGCTGCAGTCAACCATCTGTAGTGATTTTGGAGCCCAAGAAAATAAAATCTGTCACTTTTTCCACAACTATTTGCCATGAAGTGATGGGACCAAATGCCATAGTCTTAGTTTTTTTGAATGTTGAGTTTTAAGCCAACTTTTTCACTCTCCTCTTTCACCCTCATCAAGAAGCTCTTTCGTTCCTCTTCACTTTTCTGCTATTAGAGTGGTTTCCTTTGCATATCTGAGATTGTTGATATTTCCCACAGCAGTGATATCCCAGACTAAAGTAAGGGATTGTTAGGACTCCCCTAGTAGCTCAGCTGGTAAAGAATACACCTGCAATGCAGGAGACCTGGGTTCAATCCCTGGGTTGGGAAGATCCCCTGGAGGAGGGCATGGCAACCCTGGAGAATCCCCATGGACAGAGGAGCCAGGTGGGCTACAGCCCATGGGGTTGCAAAGAGTCAGACATGACTGAACAACTAAACACAGTGCAGGATTGTTAAGGTAAAAAGTAGGCACTAATTTGAAGGATACACAGAAAGTGAAATCTATATGATCATATGACTGATGGAATGTGGAGGGAGAGAGAAGATAGGGGAGGGTGATTCTAACAATGATTCTTGGGGACATGGTTTAGCTTTTTGGATGGGTGATGAATTAACTGGTTGAGATGCAGAACATAGCAGGAAGAGGAGCAGATTTGGTGTCAAAAACAATCGGGTTTCTTCAGCCCCTTTGGGTTTTAGATACTCATGGGATATCTGATATATAGTAAACAGAGTACAAATGGTGTTTGAAGCCATGAGTTTTAATGCTATTTCACAGGAAGAAAGGCATAGCATGAAAATCCAGAGGGCAAAGAAAGAGACCGTGATGGAGGGGCTAGAGAGGTGGGATAAAAGCTGGGGAAGAAAGAGAACAGGGCTAATGGAGATATGTACTTCAAAGAGATTGAATGAGGTAAAGACTGTGAAGTCAGACTGGATATATTGGAACTAATGTGTGAGAACAGTAATTGAGTCTCTTTGATCACAAACACTAGAAACTCAAATCAGCTTAAGGTATTTATTGGTTCATGTTAATGGGAAGGAGATGGGAGGATCCAGACTCTTAATTAATATTAATACCATTTTCTCCCTATCTCTACCATAACCCATTACAAGTCTACCATACCATTACAAGTCTGTCCTTCTCTGGTCTCACTCTCTTCTACTGCACACAAACATCCTGTCCATGGAGGAGGACAAACCGTAGGTGTCTCTGTGCTTGTATTTTCTCAGCCCTGTAAATCCAGAGGAAAGTGGAAATGTCTCTTTTCCCATTTCAGAATATACAACTTGCTAGAAAGAACTCTGATTGGTCAAGACAGCCAGGATCATGAGCCTACCCTTAAGGCAAGGGGTTAGATACTGAGAATGGTGACTCCACCAAAATCATGTGATTTGAGGAAGGAGGAATAGATCCAAAAGAAAGAGGAGGAAAATATGCTGTTCCCAGAATCTAGGGTAGGAATGGAGGGTAACTAAAAACAACAGATGTCTACAATCTGTTGAATGATGCTGGTGGAAGCCAGTTTGCAGTTGAAACCCAGTCAGCTTTTTAGACTCAGCTGTCACAGATATTGATTCAAAAACTAAGACACATTCTCATAGACTGTGCTTCATTTTGAAACTGTTTGCCTATTAATTGAACATATGGATTAAGATATATGTATTCTCTAAAAGTCACACACAAGAGAGGCAGGCTTTTCACTCCTTTATGGTAATTGAAGTTTTGGCATGAGAGAAGATTATAAGGTTATAGGATTTAAAAATAAATAAAAACACTAGAAAGTCTTTTAAGGTGTTCCCTTTGGGAGTCTGTACATTTATCTTAGCAGTGATGTTACTGCACAAGACAGTTTTGAAAGTTCTCTTTTGAATTTGCCTCTGGCTTGAAGGGGTAAAAATCCATGTCTTTTAAGGGCTAATTTGAATTTTGAATAAACCTAATTTGTCATTTGGAATAAAATCTGGTGAAAAGGGCAGGTTAGAGGCATACAGAACAATCATGTAATCCAATAATGAGATAGATTGATTTTTCTCTCCAAGACCCTAATGACCTCTTCTCCTCTTTCTCCTTCTCTCTCTCCCTCCTCCAGTAGCTCTTACACATTCATCCAGACTAATCTTTCTGAAGCATAACTGCAGTAATATCACTACCTTTTTCGAAATCTATCAATGACTTGAACTACTGATTTGAAAATATCCAAGCTCTTTGGTCTGAAAGTCAAGACTATTTGAGGTCTCACTGAAGTTTGTTATTTGTTCTCCCTTTCAGCACCTCCAAACTGAACTCTTGAATATTTTTTGTTAAATCTCTATGAATTCTTAACTTGTTGTTTTCTATCCATGACCAATTTCTATCTCACCCTTGTGACAAGGATCAGATCCCGCATCCACACATGCTCTTCTCCCCAAGTCCTGCCCTCCAGTTGATTATTCTTGATTTCTTTCACCAAAGATTGACAAGTCATTCTCACACCACGGGAATGTCTAAACTGCTAGTTTCTATGTATCTGGAATTTTGTGGGTATCTGGTATTAGATTGTTGTGATGTTCTAGTTATTGATAATAATGATATATTTAATATAGCACTAGAATTTAAAAGAAGTAGACAATAGTAAGACATCTAACACAGATTATATTGATCTTTACAGTCTAATCAAAAGAGTAAGCATAGCCTCTAGAGACTGCTGCTGCTGCTGCTAAGTCACTTCAGTCATGTCCTTTAGAGACAGATAGACTTTAATCCTAACTTTGTTGTTTATTAAATGGGTATCTTTACACAATCTATTATAAACATTTCTCTAAGCATCCATCCTCTCCTTTGTAAAATGGAAATAATGACACTAGTTTCATAAATCTGTTGTGAGGATTAGAAGAGGTCATGGAAAAGGTTTTGAAAAGAATCTTAGAGAGAAGAAGACTTCTATAAGCATGAGAAAATTCAGAAACTGTAAATACTGATATTTTGATTGCATAAAATATAAACATTTTTATGTGGCAAAAAAATACCATAACCAAAGCCAAAGAGGGTAAACTGTTTGCAACATTTATGACACATAAAGGGATTGTTTTAATTCATACATCAATAAGGAAAAAGACCAATCCAGTAGAAAAAAAATATAGACATAGGTCTCAAAAATAATCCACAGAAAAGGAAATATAAATAGCTTTTAAACATGTAAAAAGATGCTCAACCTCATGTGTAATAAAGCAAATGCAAATTAAAACTCAGTGATCTACATACTGTTTCTCACCTGAGGGGAATGTACACAGATACAACTTCTTTAAAAGACAATTTGGCAATGACTGTAAAATTTATGCACATACACTTCTGAGCAATTCCATTTCTGGAGATGTATATATCTATGCTGTCCAATACAGTACCCTGTGGCAACATGTCATTACTGAGCACTTGAAAGGTGGCTCATCTGAATTGAGATGTACATTACGTATAGAATACACACTGAATTCCAAAGACTTAGTACAAAGAAAGAATGTAAAATATCTCATTATTAATTTTTTATAATGACTAACAAAGGTCCATATAGTCAAAGCTATGGTTTTTCTAGTAGTCATGTAAAGATGTGAAAGTTGGACCATAAGAAGGCTGAGCACCAAAAACTGATGCTTTAGAATTGTGGTGCTGGAGAAGGCTCTTGAGAGTCCCTTAGACTGCAAGGAGATCAAACCAGTCAATCCTAAAGGAAATCAATCCTGAATATTCACTGGAAGGACTGATGCTGAAGCTGAAAATCCAATACTTTGGCCACCTGATGCGATGAGTCAACTCATTGGAAAAGACTCTGATGCTGGGAAAGATTGAAGGCAAAAGGAGGAGCAAGTGGCAGAGGATGAGATGGTTAGATAGAATCACTGACTTAATGGACATAAATTTGAGTAAACACTAGGAGACAGTGGAGGACAGAAGAGTCTGGCATTCTGCAGTCTATGGGATTGCAAAGAGTTGGACATGACTGAGAGACTGAAAAACAACAACCATATTTTGAAATGAAAATAGTGCATTAAATATAATACATTAATAAAAACAGTTTTAAATGTCTGTTTTAACTACTAGCACATTTGAAATTTTGTATGTTGCTCACTTATGAATAGTGATAACATATATGGTTCTACTTGCATGTATGAGAAACTATGTATGCATAAAGAATATCTGGAAACATCTTTAGTATTCACTAACAGACGCTTCACTAAATAAAATACGATACATCCACAGAGTGGAATATCATGTGACTAGGAAAAGGAATGAGACTAATAAGTACTAAGATGGGTAACTCTCCAATATAAAGTTAAAAAATAAAGCACAAAACAGATACAGGAAGTTAATGTTTGTGTTCAGTGTACATTGAAGAAATTTGGAATAAATTATATAAAGTTGGACATATGCATAGAATATTCCTGGAAGGGTACACAAGAAATTATTTCTAGTGCCTGGTGACTCAGACGGTAAAGCGTCTGTCTACGATGTGGGAGACCTGGGTTCGATCCCTGGGTTGGGAAGATCCCTTGGAAAGGAAATGGCAATCCACTCCAGTACTCTTGCCTGGAAAATCCCACGGACAGAGGAGCCTGGTAGGCTACAGTCCATGGGGTCGTGAAGAGTCGGACACGACTAAGCGACTTCACGTTCACGTTCATGTTCATGGTCCTAAAGAAACCTGAGAGGCCTGCATATAGCAAGCCAAGTAGCAACAGTTAGAACTGGACATGGAAAAATGGACTGGTTCAAAATTGGGAAAGGAGTATGTCAAGACTGTATATTGTCACCCTGTTTATTAACTTATATGCAGGGTATAGCATACAAAATACTAGGATGAATCACAAGCTGGAATCAAGATTGCCAGGAGAAAATCAACAATCTCAGATATGCAGATGATACCACTCTAATGGCAGAGAGTGAAGAAGAACTAAAGAGCCTTTTGATGGTAAAAGAGGAGAGTGAAAAAGCTGGCTTAAAACTCAACACTCAAAAACGAAGATCACAGCATCAGGTCCTATCACTTCATGGAAAATAGATGGGGACAAAGTGGAAACAGTGACAGATTTTATTTTCTTGGACTCCAAAATTGCTCCAAAATTAACTGCAGCCAAGAAATTAGAAGACGCTTACTCCTTGGAAGAAAACCTATGATAAAGCTAGACAGCATATTAGAAAGCAAAGATACCATTTTGCTGACAAAGATCCATATGGTTTTTGTCAGTAGTCAAGGCTATGGTTTTTCCAGTAGTCATGTATGGATGTGAGAGTTGGACCATAAGGAGGCTAAGCACTGAAGAATTGATGCTTTCAAATTGTGGTGCTGGAGAAGACTTTAGAGAGTCCCTTGGTTGGACAGCAAGGAGATCAAACCAGTCACTCCTAAAGGAAATTAGTCCTGAATATTCTTTGGAAGGACTGATGCTGAAGCTGAAGCTCCAATACTCTGGCCACCTGATGTAAAGAGTCAACTCACTGGAAAAGACCCTGGTGCTGGGAAAGACTGAGGACAGGAGGAGAAGGGGGTAACAGAGGATGAGATGGTTGGATGGCATCACCAACTCAATGGTCATGAATTTGAGCAATCTCTGAGAGATAGTGAAAGACAGAGAAGCCTGGCATTCTGCAGTCCAGGGGGTCACAAAGAGTTGGACACCACTTAGCAACTGAACAACAACTGTCCTAAAGGAAGGTAATTGTGGCTCAGTATCAGAGGTAGAGGAAGATTTATTTTTAACTCCACCTCTTTGCACTCATTAGCCAATGTCTTTACAATATGTATTCATTACCTATTCAGAAAAAAAAACACAATTACACATTTTCATTTTTTTCACAAAAAGCTCAAGAATTTCCCAAAGTCAGTTATGACAGCTTAACAACTTAGGTTAATTTTTTTTAAATAGAGCTGATAAACCATGGTGTCCTGCACACAGCAAGTGCCTAAGAAATATCCATTCATCTCCCTTCTCCACACTTGGACTAGTAGCACAGATACTATAACAGCACCTTTTTGTTTAGGGATGTCGGTAGGTGCTACCTTCATGTTATGGCTTTGGAGATGCCAAGTGTTAACTGGGATGAGGCTGCCCTGATCCTATGACATGAAGTTAGTTATCTTCCTCCAATAAATGCCAGAAATATGTTTGCTTATTTTTTATACCCCCTCATCAAAATGGAAGGCAGCTTGTATAATATATATCTTCACAGTTAGTGTGGTATTGTAAGCTGTCTGCAAATTTTATTACTACATTAAGGGCTGAAGCAAACTTTTCCAGTTATTACATTCTCTGTACTAACATCCTCACTCTCCTTGTCAGTCTCTTCATTCTTCGGCAGTTAAAACACTCTTTTATTTTCTGTATCAGAGACTCTGTGTGCCTTGCTAACCTCTTTGTCGACTTCAGTCACCTCTTCTCACTTTCATGAAGTTTGTTGATTGATTGCTTCTCACAGGGTATGGCTGGCTTTCCAGCTTTTTGTCTAAATTTAAAACACTGGAGCCATCCTTCAGAAAGTGCACAGCGTTCAATCAATTGCATTTGCTCATAAAATATCTTTTGTTTTTTGGAACAAAAGTCTCTTGATTCTGACTCCTTATTTCCATTCCCATTGCTTCTGCCTGAGTCCAGGTCCTCTTCATCTTGTCTGGAATATGTCAATTAGCTCTTAACTAGTCAGCATACTCTCAGACTCCCTACTAGCAGTCCATTTTCCACTTTACTGGTAAAATTTAAAAACAGAGTTCTGAAAAACAGATTTATGCATTCATTCGTTCATTCATCAAACATTTATTAAACAACTCCTTTGTGTCAGGCATCATGCTAGGAACTAGGAACACAAAGAAATATTTTTCCTATGCAGGCACTGTGAGCTTTGAGTCTAGTCCAGGGGGTCAATGAGTAGACGAACACATGATTTATAGTCCATGAGGGTAGGCCCAGCATGCCAACTGGTAGAAGCCAGTTTCTCAGTCTTTGCCACTTGATCAAATTGGAGAGAGGCAGAGGGATGTGTTTTAACACGCCCTCTCCAAGGCTGGACAAGTCATGCATAGCATATGTGATCAGTAAGGCTGAACAGATAGAGAGGAGCTGCAAACAACAGCATGAGGCAGTGAAGGGCCTAGTGCTCAGTTGCTTGGTTGTATCCGACTCTTTGCGACCTCATGGACTGTAGCCCACCAGGCTCCTCTGTCCAAGGAATTTTCCAGGCAAGAATACTGGAGTGGGTTGCCATTTCCTCCTGGAGGGGATCTTCCTGAACCAGGGATCGAACCAAATCTCTTTCATCGCCTGCACTGGCAGGTGGACATTTTACCACTAGCACCACCTGCAAAGGAATTTAGACTTTATTCTAAAGGTTTTAAGTAGAGTAGTCATATGATCAGATTTGTATATTATAAAGAGCATCATGGTAAGAGTTTCAGTAGTTCAGTTGCTCGGCCGTGTCCAACTCTTTGCCATGGCATGGACTGCAGCACGCCTGGCTTCCCTGTCCATCACCAACTCCTGGAGCTTGCTCAGACTCATGCCCATCGAGTTGGTGATGCCATCCAACCATCTCTTCCTCTGTTGTCCCCTTCACCTCCTGCCTTAAATCTATAATAACACACACACACATATATATATACTTTATACACACTATACTATATATAACACACATATATATACTTTATGCATACAGACATATAGAGCTTAGCAAAGTGTGTGCTCCATAAATATTATTATATATGTCATTGTATCAATATGTTATATATTAATGTACCATATATTGTTTCATATATTCTAATCTTCACTTTCCTGTCTGTCTTCATTTTCAGAGATTTAACTGTCTTTTCTTTCTTCTATTTGCCCTTATCCTTCCTGTCCCTACTCTTACCCTATTTTATCTCCCAACTTTTTGGCTCCCATCCCTTTCAAAATTGATTTAATAACCTCAAGAACTGTACACTACAATTAAGGCAGTTGCTGCTCCCTATCTTTCTCGTTTTGAGGCTCCCTATCAATCTTTACAGCTTTTTTAGGACTTCAATTTCTGTTCTGAAAAAGTGTTTTCTCCACACTTATTAGTTTTCCAGTTATTTGCAATATTGGTGCAAATAACCAGGGCTTATGTACCTAGTTCAGAAACACAATCCAAGTATGTACCTGTGCTGAAAGAATAATAACAGTTTGTAGAAGAAATGCCCTATATTTTATTTTATAAGGACTCTCAGCAAAAATTGTCAGTAGAGCTTTAAAAAATAAAAGGGCCCTGGTATAAGGAGCATATGAAAACTCAATTCACCTACTCCTTTTTCCACTCTGAGAAGTATCTCCTTCCAAAAAATTCCCAACTAGATGGGAATGTTCCTGACCCCACAGCGTGATTTGGAAAAAAAATCACAGGTTTTGAAGTCTGATAACTCAAGACACCTATGCTTTCCATTATTTCTTAGCTTTTCTCATCGTGTCTCCTGGTTTGTAAATTGCAGCGGGTATTCTTGGCTCTCAATGGTTTCCTCTTCCGGGAAGCCTTTCCCAAACTCACATCCATGTTCATTTCCCTTTCATACATCTTAGACCTTTTCTCTGAGGCAACTCTCAAGAGTTTCCGCCTTTCATTTAAGTATGTAATTATTGATGATCGTCTGCCCCTTATACTGGATTGTAGCTCCACCTGGCTAGAGAGCAGAGGCGCTGACCGAACCCCTGTATTCCCAGGCTAAACTCAGCCCTGTAAACCCAGTCTAGCCAAGTGCCTGGCATGCAAGAGGCAGTCAGCGAACAAATGGATGACAAAAAGGAAGCAGCCAGCGGCACCAGCGCCTCCCTGGCGCAGAGAGGAGCCGCCCAGACCCTCAGTTCCCGCCCTTCCCTCCCAGGCGCTTGGTTCAGGACTCGAACCCAGACACAGTACTGTCCCTGGCCCTGCCCTGTCAACTTGAGCCCTTCCTTGGGGAAGCGCCTCTCCTGGTGACGCCACTCAGAGGCGGGACTTCCGGCCGCCGAAGTTTAACAGTTCAGGCGGGAGCCGGAAGCCCAGCGCCGGAGCGGGCCGCGCTGAGGCCCCCGGTGTACGGCAGCTGAGAGGTGAGGTTCCGGAGGTTCCGGGGTAGGGCCCGCCGCCCGCCGTGTACTTGCCCGCTCCTGGTTCCCCACCCGCCCTCCGATCACCTCAGGGGGCGGGTCGGAGGTCCCTGGGCTCCCCGCGACCCAGCGGGTCGGGCAGGGGCGCGGCGGCCGGGTTGGCGCGGAAGTGCCCGGGAGCCGCGGGCCGGGGTCGCGCACCTCCGCCTGCAGCGGCCCCCGGTCGGGCCTGAGAGGTGGCCCGAGTCGACTGGGGCAGGTCGGAGGAGGCTCCGGGGGCTGCCTCGACTCCGGAAAGTTTTCCGCTTGCCAGCAGTCCCGTTAACCTTTTTGTAAACCTTTCAAATTCGACTCGTTTAGCAGGCGCTCGAATGCATTTAACAGGGTAACTCCAGTTGAGCAAGACTCCTGCGAGTAAAATGCATTTTGGGTGAAAGAAAGTTGGAGAGCTTTTGCTTAAGCTAAGTGTAGTGAGTTGTTTCTTGTAGCCGCGAGGCTGATAGTGTTACGGCCGTGTGTCCTGACAGCTCGCTTTTGATGGGAGCCTCTTTCTGAGGCTAATATGCCGCGCCCTTAAGTGCGCTCAGTTCTCAGAACACTGGTTGATGGGCCTTTCCCCTCTCTCCTTTGAGAGGAGCAAACAGACATTGAGTGACTCGGCCAAACTGACTGTCACCTAACTCTGGGGCAGGTCATCTGAGCCAGGAAAGTGATCTTTCCGCTACATCACACCGCTCAACAGGTGTGGTCTAAGATTACAGAAAAGACCTCTTTCAGTGTTTTTTCCTGGGTTTTCAGATGCTTTTCCAGCATTTCATTGTTGTTGAGAAGGAATCCAAAGAGCATAAGTTATAACATGTTAAGGCACCAAATTCAAACACTGTGTCTACATTTCAACAGATGACTAAGAAGGGCTTTTGGTAGAACTGTGTTTATCTGCTGAATGAAGCAGAGTGAATCATGTAAGTGACTTTTCTAGTTAACGAAATTTCAGCCTCATTATAAACACATTAAAATTTCAGCCTCTTGAGAGTTGAAAGACCCCTCTATTTTATTGTGTCTCTAAGTTGTCCTCCGAAATATACTTACAAATGTGATGTTTTTTTGATGACTTGGGAACCTGTGACATCACTTATGCTCTGCCACTCTCTTGACACTGTCCACACCAGGAAGATGTGAAGGTATATTTTTAGACCCTTCCCTTCCCTTCCCCTTTCTCCCAAGCTGTTGTTGACCATGTTTTTTTCTTACCCATCATGCATTACTATGTTTTTTGTCTTCTAGACTGCCTTGATTTGTGAAATCACTTTGTAAGAATTATGCATTCCAACCGTGTACCGTGAATAGATAACACAAGCGAAGGCATTGTGGATCAGGTGTTGGTATAGGAACTTAGTGACATCTTCTCAGGTTGTATTTGCTAATTTTAGAGTTATTTGGAAGATCTGCAGTGGTGGGATTCTAACCTGCAGGAGTGCTACAGTTTATCATATCTTTTTTTTTTTTTCAAGATGAGGAAGTTACCTATCCAACAGTTATTTGTTGAGTACCAACTGTGTGCCAGGAATGTTTGAAGACCAGTAATTAACAAGACAAAAATTCCTGTCCTCGAGATCTTTGTTTTCGTCAAGTCAAGGGCCACAGATGTTATGAGAATAAGAATTGCAGATAGCAGGAAGGGCCATGAAAAAATGTTAACAGGAGAATGGGGTGCAGAACAATTGGTTTAGCCATGGTGGTCAGAGAAGGCCTTTCTGAGGACGAATCATGAGCTGAGACTGGGATGATGTGAAGGAGATGACCATGGGAAATTGGGAAAGGTCATTTCTGGCAGACGAGGTAACAGAAACACTTGGAGGTGAGAAAGAAGGTCAGTGTGTTTGGTGGCCCCAGGGAAGAAAGGAAAGTTACGTCAGGCCAGTTTATGAAACACTCCGCACTAAGGAGGCTGCATTTCATTGTAATTGCTGTGGAGAGCCCTTGGGAAGGTCAACTAAGACTTTGATCTAGTTTACATTTTAGGAAGATCCATCCAGTAACTCATCTTTGTGGTGATCGCAGTCTCTGGGACACAAGTGAATGTGTGGAGCCACTTGTTTTGGATAAGATGCCTCATTTTAACTCTTTTTTTTGGTTTGTTTGTTTGAAACCTATTCTTAATTGTTTTTAAAGCATGTTGTTTTAAACAATTTGTAGGTGCAGTCATGCAGGAAAACCTCAGATTTGCTTCATCGGGAGATGATGTTAAAATATGGGATGCTTCATCTATGACACTGGTGGATAAATTCAACCCACACACCGCACCACATGTTATCAGCTCAGTGTGTTGGAGCAGCAATAGTATCCTTTAAAAAAAAAAAAAAGCCACTATGTTAAACATCCAGTAGCAGTGAAACTTTTGTGTGTGATCCATAATGAGAAATATGTTTGGCATAGCTGTGAAAGATATAATGAAATAGGAATTTAATAAACAATATGCCATATGATAGGGGCTTTCCAGGTGGCTCAGTATTAAAGAATCCACTTGCCAAGCAGGAAATGTGGGTTCAATGCCTGGATCAAGAAGATCCATTGGAAAAGGAAATGGCAACCCACTCCAGTATTCTTGCTTAGGAAATCCCATGGACAGAGGATCCAGGCAGGCTATAGTCCATGGGGCTGCAAAGATTCAGACATGACTTAGCGACTAAACAGTGACATATCATATAATTGAAAACTGAAATTCTCCATTGATTTCATTAAAAAAATTTACTTGCAACCCACTACATTTAAAAGCACTGCTATTAAAAATATATGTTAGCTACTAGATGCAGACCATAGAGTTTTGTATCAACAGTTCGTTATTGAATTAAATAGAATAAGGTAGGTAACGGTGGAAATAATCCTGAAAGTTTTGGAATAATGTTTTGCACCTACATTTGCATATTTGTGGATCTGGTTGGGAAATTCAAGACAGAACTTGAAGACAAAAGAAAAAATTGAGGGAGGAGATAAAAATTGTAGAACAGTTCCATGTTACTGATGTATTTCCTGTGTTTCTCTTCCATTGTATCTGTGTTGAAAATAGTCTTGTTTCCCAAAAAGATAGATAAATTATCTTGACTGAATTTTCCTAAGGTTTTTATGTTTCTGATTCCCACCCTTCCTGTTTTAGTAAATTTCTGTGTACTAGGTCACTTCAGTTTTGTCCAACTCTGCGACCCTACGGACTGTAGCCCACCAGGCTGCTCTGTCCATGGGATTCTTCAGCCAAGAGTACTGGTCTAGGTTGCTATGCCCTCCTCCAGGGAATCTTCCCAACTGTGGGATTAAACCCACATCTCTTAGGTCTCTGGCATTGGCAGGCAGTTTCTTTACCACTAGCTCCACTTGGGAAGCCCAGATTTATTTATTTGGCTTCTTTGAGTCTTAGTTGAGTCATGTGTGATCTTTTATTGCGGTATGCAGGCTCTCTGCAGGCTCTTTATTTGTGGTGCTCCCCAGTGGCATGCAGGATCTTAGTTCCCTGACCAGGAATCAAACCCATGTCCCTTCCATTGCAAGGCAGACCCTTAACCACTGGACTACCAGGGAAGTTCCTGGTGGATAAAATGAACTCATAAATAGGGATTTCTCAGTATCTCACTCCTAACATTTTGGGCCAGATAATGTTTTGTCATGGAGGCTTCCCTGTGCATTGTAGGATGGTTAGAAGCCTTTCTGACCTCTGCCAATGAGATACCAGTAGCCCCAGTGGTGACAGCTGCGAAGCATCTTTGGAATTGCCGCATATCAATTCTATGAGGGCCAGAATCATCCTCAGTTGAGAACCATTGCTGGAAACAAAGTACTGTTACTACCTTTTGTATGAAAATGTTCTGTATTCTTGGTATGGTAGAGATAATCATTGTTTTATGGAACTTATACACTGTTTCTTAAACAACAGATTAAGCTTGAACATGTATCTGATCTTATCAGTATCAAAGTAGTAATATTCTGTTTCCTGATGAAAGTAAAAATATCAAAGCTTTAAAATATGAATGATTCATGAACAAAAACATTAGACAGTTTTCATGCCCAGTCTAATTATTCTTGTAAACATATAACAAAAATGACAAGTTTTCTATTTGAATTAAACTTTCCTCTTCATCATTCCTTGATTTTGTATTAAAGTAGCAAAGTAAGTTACTTTGGCTCCCTGTTAATCAAACTCAAGTGAGGGGACTGCATTTTTGAAGCCTTCTGCAGATCTATAGTGGGGGGAAATGTTTAAAGAGAGTGACAAATATGTGATGTTGCTTCTATATTAGATTTTTATTATGTTTAGAGCTTAATTTTCCCTGTTACTACATAAAAGTACCAATTCTTAGTGATTATTTTTTATTCCAAGGAGTTTTATTAGGAGTTGGCATTTACTGATAAACCACGTAAAGGTCTAGCAACAAAACTGATGTGACTATGACTATGTGATGGTGTCCTTTGGGTTTTGGAAACCGGTTTTATTTCTGTAGTTTTCTTGTATAAGTACATGTGCACTGGAAACCTTTGTATAGTTTTATTCCTATTGAGGCTTTGATGCCTTCCATAGAGGTTAGTTACTGAAGCCCAAGGGATTCCCAGACTCAGATTTGGGGACCACTTAGCATGGATTCCAAGGACAGAGTTAATGGTGAGGTGCCGTGAAGATCAGTTTTCTTTTTTTTTTAAATCAGTTTATTATTTTTTTGGTCCTCCTGGTAACACTCCTCACTTTCTTAAGACTTCTAAAACTATGAGAAATGAATGGAGTAACTTGAGTATACTTTTGTAGTATCTTCGTTTAGTCCTTTCTTTAATATATTCTGTAGAGAAGAGTAACAGTAAACATAGGAAGAAGCCAAGGAAAGGGAAAATGATTTATTTTTCTCGGTGCTATAAAATCTAGATAGGTGGAAGTGATTTTGTTTGAATCATATATCATGATAAAATTACAGTCCATGATCTGTTCACAAAATAGCTGAATATTTTACAAATCACTTAAAGTAATGCAGTTTGGACTTGGTTAAAAGTGTATATTTAAACTTCTGATATTTTGTTTTGACTATCAAAATCAGGCTCTTGTTCTTGGTTGTATTATTGTGTTTAGTCATGTAAGTTTTAAAATACATTATTTTGTGTTTATTGATTATTTCACTTATTTATGTGAAATAAGGTAAATTTAATTTTAAATTATTAAATCAAATTTTAAATAATTCTTATTTTAATAATTTAAAATTGTATTTTAAATAATTTAAATTTAATTAAGCTGAAATAAAACGCATAGTTGCTGTGTAATCGCACTTACTTATATTTGCTACATACACTATAATATTCTTAATCCATTTAAAATTGAAATGCTCTATCCAAACATTCCAGTCCATTCCATTCCAGGAAATATCAGGCTTTATTTTTTAGTGGAAAAATAGGAGACTAATATGGACATTTGCTTCCTAGTTTAAACTGGTATCAAGCACTGCATTACTAAATAATTATCTTAAACCATATTTATAGAAGAAAAGGCTGATTCGTATTTGCTTGATGTTGCTTTTATCATGCTCTCATTCTTGAAGGATAAAATTAGACCTTCTGGCCTACTCTTTGAAAATGGGGTAGTATTTCACACGGGTTAAATAGCTTTCAAGTGATAGCAAAGTCAAAAAGGATAGTTCTTCCCTGCAGTAGTAAAGAGAATTAGTCTTAGTAATTAGTAATCTGAGCCAGTTTTGAAAGCTAATGTATCAACTATATTCATTGTTTGTCTTCTTAGTTTAGTTTGCTTGCTTTTATCACTACATTTCTTTATAATGATAGTCGAGTGCTAGAGCTGCTCTTGGATTGTTTGATGCTCCATAACTCTTGATTTAGACAACTTTCTAGTGACAGCATCTTCCAGTGGTGACAAAATAGTTGTTTCAAGTTGCAAATGTAAACCTGTCCCGCTTTTAGAGCTTGGTGAAGGGGTAAGTGATTTTTTTTTTAACTTTTAAAAATCTTAGTCTTGCTTGCGTGGTAATTGCTTATTTATTATGGTGCTAACAACTAAATATAAAGGAGTTTAAAAGCATTATTCTTAACCTGAGCTTAAAATAATACAGTTAACACTTGAAGGTGAGATAAGTGTGCTTACTGATACATCTTTAGGTAAAATAATATTGGATCCTAGGGGAGCAATCAAGGACTTAGATTTTGTCAGCTAGGTAGCATCTCCATTTTCCCTCTCCATTGGAGGTTTCCTGGTATTGCTGTGACCTTTTAGGACTGTTCCACCAAGGTTCCTAGGTTAATCTGACCAAAAGAGTCCTAATGATGTAGCCCTTCCCTTACTAACAATGGGCTCAGCACCATCAGCTAAAGACCCTTATCTGATGGTGACCTTCTGCTTTAGCTTCGGTCCAGTGGGTACTGCCTGAGCCTCTCCAAGCCGTCCTGTAACAGAACGGGCTTTGTCAAAATGAGCTTTGGTCCCAGAGCATTTAAATGAATTTCTCACTATGTATCCTCACCCTTTTGTTTCATAAGTTAATCTCTCTGATATAGGATAATACTGGCTTTTTCATTTCCAATCACACACTTCTTAAAATTTGTTTCCATTTTAAATAAAATCTAAATAAAAAGGAATATATAGTTGGTGGTTCTTTTTTTAAGTTTCAAAGTTTTATAGTGGACTCTAAACCATAATGAATTGTCATGATTTTATACACTGGAGTAGATAAGATGGCCTAATTAGTAATTGTTCTACTCCAGTTGCTTTGGAATGGTACACAGCAGGACCACACAATATAAATTCATCTAACATATTAATAAAAATGACTTAGAATTTCTAGCAGTCCTTTTATTTCTAGCAGTCCTTTCCTAAAGGTGTCTGGTAGGATTGACCTCAGCATCAGTTCCAGCCCACAGGTGATGGAGACTGGGACAGATAGAATGTGTGTTAAGGGTAGGAACGGCACTTGCCTTTCAGCCTCGGTAAGTGGAGTTGAGGCATGTGGGATCTAGTTCCCGGACCAGGGATTGAAACTGCACCCCCAGAGTACCACTAGGCGGTAAGGTAAGCTGTACTCTCCAAGAGCAGGCAGAACACCGTAGTCATTTTTGGATCTTCAGATCATGTCCAAGTTGATCAGCGAACATTTGTTGAATTAAATATCGACATCAAAACAGTTTTGATTTGGGGACTGCCCTGGTAGTCCAGTGGTTAAGAATCCTCCTTCCAGGACAAGGGATGCAGGTTCGATCCCTGGTCCAGGAACTAGGTCTCACATGCCTCAACAAAAGACCCTGCATGCTGCAACTAAGACCTGACACAGCCAAAACAAATATAAAGCCAAAAAACAAAAACAATTTTGATCTCCACTTCTGCCACTGTTTAAGGTGGAACTTTATTTAAAGTCCATATTAATTTTCTTTGATTTTATATTTTACCTCTTTAAAGTAGACAGATTGGTCTTGACAGTATGATAATGGATATGATAACCTAGAAATTTGACCTGATGTTTTCTTTAGATTTTAAAGTTCTACCCATTGCTTTTGTCTTAGGGTACAGGATTCCTGTAATAACCAATTTCCATTAATTATTTAAGTTCATTACCTACATTAATAATATATTAACATAAAAATCCTCTCTCATTAGGGTAAGCAGCTAAAAATATAGGTTTTGTTCTGAGCCCTTATGAATAATTTCAGTTGTTTTTGATGATTGGAATTTTAATATATTGATCTTTGATGGATGCTATTCTTATCTATTTTATTTGAAGGTAAACTCCTGATCTGCAGTAATAACCAGATTCTAAATTTTATTAGTCTATTTAGACCAAAGTCAATTCCTCAAATGATGTCTGCAAGAGAATTATAGTGACTGTACTTAAATATTGATGTAATGTGCCCCAATATTTTTTTGTGTTAATAATTTTGACTCGGTTAGAATTTCAAAGCTGGAAGAAACCTTGGGGGAGAGAGAGGGGGTCATCTGCACCCTTTTAAGAATCTGGTGCTCTCTTGAGCAGAGGATGTTTTTGAAAAGCATGGACTATCAATAACAGTAGGTCTGGTCCTCATCTTTCATTTCTCAAAGGTAGAAATGTAGGCTCAGAAAGATGAGATTACTTGCCTAGAGCTACGTAATTTGCCTTCAGTCACAAAATGTACCCTTTGGAATTAATTTCTATTGCCCCGCCTTATGGTGTTCAGCTGGAGTGGGAATAATTAATGTAACTATATAGTGTATCTGAAAGTTAATAGGAAAAAACAGCAACCATGCAACATTGTAGCATAGTTACTGATGAGACCACCAGATAGATGACAGGCATACGTACTCATTGTGAGAAAACTTGGTTACCACTGTATTTTCAGCCATTTGTTCTAAAAATATTTATTGAACATGGATATGGTCTTTGCTCTAAGGAAACTGACATTCTGGTGAGAGACAGAATAAACGAGTAAACAGTACCCAGTGATAGTGGTAAGTTGTTAATGCAGAGAGCTGAAATACGTTATTGAGTTAGCAGGTTACATTAGGTGGGGAAGGGGTCTTCTGAAGTTGTGGTATTTAAGTTGATATCTATTGATCAGGTGAAGTCATTCAAGCCAAGGTTCAGGGGAATTGACTTTCCAGGCAAGAATAGCTGTGTAGAAGTCTGGAGGCAAATACAGTGTTATTACATTTAAGGAATGGAAGATGGTCCTTGTGCCTAGAGAATCAGTGGGTGGGGAGGAAACTGGTGAGGGACCAGTTAAGAAAGGGCTAGATGAATAGGGCAATGAAAGCCAGGTTGATGAGTTTGGAATTTAGGTGTGATTGGAAGCCACTGATGATTTTAAAATAAGACACACATGATCTGATTTACATTTCATAAAGGTCACTCTATGTATAGAACATGGTATGTAGGGAAGCAAGAGTGCAGGGCAGACAACCAGTTAGGAGGCTGCTGTTGTTCTTTGACAAGTTTTGGATCAGGGTGCTTGCAGTGACGGTAGATAGAGTGGGGCCCCTGTGGGGTATATTTTACGGTTGGACTTTAGAGAACTTGCTGATAGACTGAGTGGAGGGAGAACGAGGAATCAAGGTTCCTTCTGAACTTCTGTCTTGAGTATCTGGATGAGTGGGGCCTTACAGTGCGGGGGAAGAGTGTAGAGTTAGTTTCTGATGACAGGATGTTTGAGACTTGGTCCATTTTGGGGAGAGGCACTGTGACTTGGGACTAGTATCTTGTCCTCTTTATAAAACTTCCCCCCTTCTGTAAATTGAAGGATTTAAACTAGGCATTCTTCAAAGTCTCCTCTACCTTTAGAATTTTCTGAGCTGTGGGTTGATTTTAATTTGAGATATTCTGTGGAGTATAAGAGCAGGTGTTGTTAAAGAGACAATATGCAGGGCAAGTAAGCCCTAAAGGGACTCCGAGACGTGGTGGTTTCCTAAGCTTCCTCGGTCACCACCTTTCTGTGGAAAGAACATGAATCTGGTTGATTTCCTTAAAGCCATTTTGAACACTTTGCAGACTATTGAATCCTTGTGGAAGATGATGAGAGCTGAATCTTTAGTACAAGAATGGACATGTCTATAGCATTTCCCTCAGATGTTTTTCATGTGCTTACTAAGTGTTGGATGAGAACTGAAAGTCAGCTCTGGTCTTGATTAACTTAACATGACTTTTTTTTTTAAATAGCAAAAGCAGACATGTGTCAGTTTAAATTCAACGTCTATGTATTTGGTAAGCGGAGGCCTAAATAATACTGTTAATATTTGGGATTTAAAATCAAAAAGAGTTCATCGATCTCTTAAGGTAAGTAACTTAAAAAAAAAAATCTTTACAGAAATGTGTTTATTAGTAATTACCAAAATTTAATTTTGAGCTTTTATGATAAAAATAAGCAGCTTCAGAATGAAGTAAGATTTGTTAGGGAATATAAAGATGTGTAGCCAAAAGCTTACTTTTTTGAGTTTATTTTTCCTTCCAGGTATGTTACTGTGTTATTGTGTTGCTGGGGTTAAAACTTTTTCCTTATTTTTTCACTTTGTTCTGCTCTTAAGTGGACCACTTCCTTCATTTTTTAAAAAAATATGGTTTATTGTCATTAAAGATCTTTTTAAGGCTCTTGTGAAAAAATGAGAGGGATTTCGGGATGATAGTATTCAATCTGGTAATCGGTTTGGAGATACGGCTTCTTAGTTCTCTGCTGCTATTTGTGTTATTTTTGTGTGTATTTTCATCTTGGTAATAAAATGTTTCTAGAATAATTTACTATTTATAATTAGTGTTTCTTTAAATAGCTTTTGCAGTTTCAGAAAATGAAAAGAATCACTGTGAAAGCCTCTGGTTGTGATTGCTTTTTTGGACTTCTATCGTTTTGGTATTTGGAAGTTCATCTTTAAAATTGTTTTCAATTTTTGTCTTCAAAAAAGTTTTAATATGTGAAATTTTAAACATATTTTATATACACACACACATACCTACACAGAGAAAGAATTTCCTAAAATGTAAAGCCATCTCCTGGCATGCTTTAGAGACCATTTGAGAAAGTTGTAAAATAAGTGGAATATTATAGCTACAATTATTGTTATTACATTAATTATTAGATACAAAGATTGGTTTGTTTCTGTTATTAAGATGTGACATCAAATTGTTAAAACTATGCTGACCACTGTGCTCTTAGGCTGCTGCCTTTAATTTAATCTTGGAAAACATAATCCTTGTGAACTCAGTTTGTTCTAAACTAAACGGTTTTATTTCCTCAAAGTGGATTCCCCTATGGATCAGGGAGACGGTGCTAGTATAATGGGAGGAAAATAAGCTTGAATCCAAGCTTTGCCACTGGCAGTTTTGTGAGCTTGCAGTTTGTTAACCTTAGTTAACTCATCTGTAAAATAGGAAAAATGACTGCCTCCCATGCTTGTTCTAAAGATTAATAATAATTAAAACTCCGGCCTAAGTTGGTACTCAACAGACGGAAGCAGCATCTATCAAGTCTCAAACATGCTTTCTCAATTTGGCTTTGGGGCTTTTTTTTTTTGGCTCTCTTCCATTTTGCAGTGTTAGGTTTCATTCTCTTTCCCCTAACTTACCTCTTAATCGCTTTCTTTAAGGTTGAAGTCAGGCTTCCTGTCTTCTGGAAAGCTTCCTTTGTCAACTCAGTTCATAGTGATGCCTCTTTTGCTTTCCTCTGACTCTCTGCCTCTGCCAGTCATTTAGAATTCATTCTGCCATTTGCATGTTTACTTAAACGCCCTGTCTTCCCAATTGAACAGTAATATTCTCAAGGGCAGGGACTCTCATAATAGTCAACTTGCAATAAATGTTACTTGTCAGTGGAAGTGAATTCTTTATGTAGGCATAATGCCATTTGGAAAATTACCTTTCCTTTTTGTCTTGTTTCATAGTGCCTGATCATTGTTATGGTTATGAAAAATAAATCTTTGTTCCCTGAAAAGACTTGGTGCTGATCAGATAGTTTACTATTCATTTGTGTACATTTTTTTTTAAAGATTATTTTGAGGAAAATGTTAAACAAATATTAGATTGACAAATATATAATGTTTACAAAAAAACATGAAAAATATGCTGTTTGAAGGTTGTGTGGCATTCTATTTACTGTCATTTCTTTCATTCAGGATCATAAAGATGAAGTAACTTGTGTAACATATAATTGGAATGACTGCTACGTTGCTTCTGGATCTCTCAGTGGTGAAATTATTTTGCACAGTGTAACCACTAATTTATCTAGTACTCCTTTTGGTCACGGTAATAACCAGGTACAGTATGGGTTTATTCAAAATAAAGTTGATAAGAGATTTTTAATTATCTTACATAAGGCAGTGAATTTAAGTTTTTAAAATTAAGTATTTAAAATTTGCACTTAGCATGCTGGAAAAACTTACAGGTATCTATTTTTTAATGGTAGTATTTTAAAACTAGTGTATATTAGATGATGGAGCTTATATGAGTTTAGTTATGCTTTGAATGGTCACATGCTCCTAGAACTTAACTACAGATAAAAAACACAAATAATTATTAATAGATTAAGCGTAAAACATGGATATTAATCTATGGCATTACAATTATAGAAGTATTGAATAACTTAAACTATGTCAGCTACAAGACCGATACTTACGTTCATAAATACTCTGATGGACATGAAGTATTTGTTTTTAGGCACAGGGCAAATAGAGTTTTCTTTTTTGTTTGTTTCAAGTATGTGATAGTTACAATACCAAGGCATATTTATGTATTTCAGGTTAATACAGGAGTATTTAAGGAAATACTTTATATTTTATAAAGGAAATACTTTATAAATGCTTTTATAAAGCAAAATTAGTCAGTTACTGAATTTTTCTTTATAAAAAATTAGTCTATAAAATTCTTAAAAGAATAAATTTAGTTTCTCAAGAAATCTAGTTCTTGACTAACTTTCCATGAAATTATCCACAGGAATTTCCCATAAGGTGCAAGTTCTTTTATTCTTACTTTTTATTGTAATCACTTTGGCCATAAGTATTTTTAGGTAAAATATGGGAGCGCTCCAGTTTTGAAAAGCCTTAAAATCATTCTTTGAACAGTTTATGTTTAGTGTTCAAGGAAAATTTAACGAGTATTAAAAATATACAGAAAAAAGTCTTTTCTCAGATTTCAGGTATATTGAGGTAATAGAGATATAAATGATGAGGTTTATGAGAAAGTGAGAGATTGTTGAGAAACAATCTTATGATCATTCAGAACAGAGAAAAAACGATCTGATTGGGAATAACAGAGAGAAAATTGAAGAAAGGGACAGTTTCAGCTGGGTCTCAGGCTAGGTCTAAGGGTTTGGTTTTGTTTTGCTACTGTGTAATTTGATTCTGCCTTGTGCTGGGTTTAGCTCTTTGCATGTCCACAGAGTAGTTGGAACTGTGTCTTGTTTCCTTGTCCTCAGCTGTTGTCTAACTTTGTGCCTTACATGGGAAAGATCGCCAATAAATATGTGAGTGGATGAGCACATTTAAAGATAAAGATTTTAATACATTAATAAAGAACTTTGGGAGAGGAGTATTTTATTTGGAGGAAATCATACAAACAAAAATAAAGAGAAAGGAAAGTATATGGGTTTTATATAGGGCTAATGTGAGAAAAAAGAAAAGTAAGTAGGAGCTAATGTTGATATGGGACTTTGAATGCCAGACCGAAGGCTTGGCTTTTATTTTGGAAGACAGGGAACTAGTCAGAATATTTTGATTAGTTGAATGTCAGAACCATAGAATCCTTGAACTGAAAAAAGCCTTTAGAGGTAATCTCATTTTCTGCATTTTATGGATGAGGATAAGTGATTTACCACAGAGAATGATTAATATGGCCATAAAGATAGGAAGTAATCTTTTGTTTTTGTAATTTTTTGGTTATTTTTATTATAACTGAGACATAAAACCTAAGCCCATAGATATTGAAACTATTGGAAAAAAAATCTAGTGTTCAAATAGATGATTTGCTTTTTAAAGAAACAGAGTAGTCTTCTCCTTCTTCTTCTTCTTTCATCTCCTTCTTCTTTTCTTTCTTCTTTTCCTTCCCCTTCCCCTTCCCTCCTTCCTTTTCTCCCTCCCCCAACTTTCCTTCTCCTCTTCTTCCTTCTTTCTCTTCTTCTTCTTTGGAAGAAGCATGATATATTAGAAGCATGATAAGTTTAGATGTATAAATTCTGGGTTGACTTTTCAGTAACATAAATATTAGGTTAGATACTGCCATGTATTTAAGTTTTTACTGTATTTTACTAGAGAGTTTTGGTTATTGCTCTTTCTCTTATTCTCTGTAAAATATTAAAGTTTTAAAAATTGAGATATGTACAAGATACATACAATAAAGTACTTATATCTTAAATATAAAACTTGATGAATTTTTATACATGCATACACCTGTATAACTGCATCTTACCAAAATCAAGATACAGAACATGTCTGACATACCATAGGTCTCCCTCTTAACCCTTTCCAGTCACTACCTCATATTTCTTAAAAGAATTGTATGTGTCTGGTGTCCTGGTCTTCATTATGTTTGTTGCATGGAATAGTAATTTATACTGCTTTAATTCCTGTGAAGTTTCCATTATAAGGATATACCACCATTTATCCACTCTACTATTGATGGATGTATGAGCTGTTTCTCATTTGTATCTATTGTGGGAAAGCTACTATGAATATTCTCATATGAGTCTTTTTGTGGATATGTTTTCTTTCCTCTTGAGTAAATATTCAGGGGTGAAGTTGCTGAGTCTTAGGGTGGGCATTAAGTTTTACTTCATTAAAAATTGTCAAAAAGTTTTTAAAGTGCTTGTGCCATTGTATATGTCTATAAGCAATGTATGTGAGATTCAGCTGTTCCACGTTTTTGCTCATATCAAGTATTGTCTTGCTTATTCACTTCAGCCACTTTAATGGTTGTGTAATTGTATCTCATGGTGGTTTTAATTTGCATTTCTCTGTTGAATGAGTTGGGCACATTTTTGTATACTTTCTTTTGTGAAGTGACTATTCAAGTCTGTTCCTTTTTGTTTGGGGTTGTGTTTTTCTGATTGATTTATAGTTTCTTCTGTTTTCCAGATGGAGTCATCCTTTGGATATACATGTTGCATATGTCTTCTCTTTTAGCCTATGGCTTTCCTTTTCACTCTCTTAATGCCTTTAAAAAATGAACAGAAGTTCTTACATTTATGTCTATTGTGCTCCATTTCAAAGTAGTTTTTGTATGTGGTGTGAGATGGGATTCATCTTTCCATACAGGTATATGCTTATGCTAGCATTATTTATTGCAAAGACCATTTGACTGCCACTGGGGTAAGTGTAGGTGATGAGAGGGTTTGGAGAACATTCCAGGTAGAGGTTATTTTGTGTTTCAAGTGTATACAATACTAGTGTATTGTATTTCAAGGGAATGTTTAATGCATTCCCTCCAGATTAACCAGTTGTAACTTGACCTCAGTGACCATAATTTGTGTTTTAGAGCAATGTAGAGTAAGGAGAGCGTTAAGAAGGTGAAGAAATCAAACTGGAGCATGTTGGTTTTTTTCTCTTTTCCTGGAACAAATGTTTATATATTTTTCATGTACTATATTATTTCATTTTTCTCTACACCATTAAAGCAGAGTGCGTGGGCTCTCTGTAAATACCAGTTGGTCTCTATGTATGTAAGTATGCAGTCTGTTTTCTTAGTGAAGAAAGTCGATGTTATGATTCTGCATATTTACATTTCCATTTTGCAGGCAGCATAATTGACATCTATGGAGTTTTAAAAATTGATTCCTCAAAATTCATTTAAGTTTTCAAGTATATTAAATACTCATTGTAGACATTCAAACAACGTTCATAAAAATTTCAACTCTAAAAATTGACGTAATCCAATTCCAGTATACTGCCATCCAGCCCAGTTCCTATGCTGATCAGTTTTACTATAGGGTTTGGGTTATTGAGAAAAATAGTAGGTAGGGCACATCTAATGATTAAATTTAAAATTTCTAATTTTGTTTCTATGAGCAATCAAGAATTTGAAATCTTTAAAAATCATCAAATTGCTTTCTTAGCAAAAGTGACATAACCACGGTTCTCACTGAATCTTTATACTGAATTTCATATTAGAAATGAGATTGCCTGAATATATTTAGAATCTTACTTTGAAGTGTCTGAGCTGAATTGAAGCTATTAGTTTTCTGTGGATCACAGTGTCTGTCTGCAGGGGCAAAAAGCCTTACTGCTTCTGTAGAGCTGCCAGGGCTGACGCACTCCTTAGATTATAATTGCAAGTCACTATTTGGCAAGTTCAGCAGTTTAGGCTCACCAATAGGTTAGGTTAACCTGTGTTGCCTTTCTCAGACTTCAGCCTTTTTGAAAGCAGTTAAAATGTGGATATTTTATTGATTCCTTAGATTTAAAAGTGATCTTTAAATGTAATATCTGAGATTTTAAATATAACATTTTCAGTGTATGTTAAATAAGTCCATTTTCTTCAGTGAAATTTTTCACGTTTTAGGTATAGATTCTGTAAATATTAATAAGCATTTAGAGTATAGAGATCTGGTAAATAATTATTAATTACATTTTAGAAATAATTATTTTATCAAAAATGAGTTTAATTCCAATTTGGTTGACTTGGTTGACTGGTTTTGTTTATATCTGAACTTTGGCACTCAAGAAGTTTGACTTACTGCAAAACTTTGTATCTAGAGTAGTGGTTTCCTTTATGTTATATGGGGACATTGGTATACAGTTGTGTATTATGGTATAAAATGTCCTTGATTATCTCAATATATTTCCTTAGTATTCATCCACTTTTCTAGCCTTTATATTATGTATTCGAGCAGTTTTGTGATTGACATGTTGGTGTAAAACAAACTTCCATATCTTTATATATTGCTTCTTAAAGTATCATTTTGTCCTTTTGTTTTTCTCTTCTAAATTTTCTTTAATAGGAAGTGATTTGAAGAATGTTTTCTTGCAGTTTATCTGTATAGCTTTGTCTTCCTTCCATAAATTTATAATTGTTCCATTGGTTCAGTCTTCTGCTTTTTCTTATTAGTGTTCTATCCTAGGTATTCGCATATTGGTAGTGTTCACAATTATAATTTTTAGTGTCTATATAATATTCCATTGTTCAAATGCCACCGTTTATTTAGATAATCCTATTCTTTAGGTAGTTCCCCAATTTTTATAATCACAGTGACTAACGTATGTTAATACTATTTCCATAAGTATATGTTTTCTGCTTTTGACGTTTTCTTTGAGATTAAAAATTCTCTTTCAATGTAACTCTATAGCAGGCTCACATTTTCTTTCCTTGAGGAGTTAAAAGTGTGTTATTCTTATCATTTTTGGTCTCAAATGTCTGATCATAATTTAAGTATTTTTTTCCTTATAAGTTACTTGTTCCTTTTCCTGTATGTGCAGAGGATTTTTTTTCCTTTTAAAATCCAGTAATTCTACTAGATTGCATCCTGGTGTTGGTTATGCTGTATTGCTATTTTTAGGTACATGGTATGATCAGTTAATATGTAATTTCAAATTTTTTTTCTTTCAGGGAGTTTTCTTAAATTAGTTTTTAGTATTTGATATTTTCTTTATCTTTGTTGAATCTTCTTCAGTGATTTGGAACTTTCATATTATTTTTAACTTTTTTCCTTATTTTTGATTTTTAAAAATTCTTTCCTTTTGACCTATCTTTAAGGTATTTTTTGTTACATTTATTCATTCTGTATTTCTTGTACATTTAATGAAGGCTATGTAATGTAGCCTTCTTTTCTTGTTTTTTTTTTTTTTAGCCTTCATCTTTAGGATTAATTCTTTTCCAAGTTCTGACATCTCATTTTTGAGTTTTCTAATTCTGACTTACATTGTTTTTTTTAATGTCTTGTATCATTTTACTGTCTTTTTGGGCATCTGTTGAGAATGCCTTCTTTCTTGTTCTCTTTGTTCTCATAATAACTTTATCTGGGGTTCGTCTGTGAAGTCAGTTTCCCTCAACTCCACAACAGAGATGGAGTTTAGAGGGTAGCTCTTCTGAGATCGCTTGATTTTGTTCTGCTCCCGGACTTGTGAGTTTTCACTTTGCTTCGACTATCTTGACTCTAACCTGTTCAGGTTCGTTTCCACTGCTAGTAGTGTCTCCTCAGTATGGAGCCCTGACCTGGGAAGGAGGTGCCTTGGCTGGACAGTTTTGGGGGTGTTCTAGCCCTTCAGACCTTTCTGCAAACTCCTTGGACAGAACTACTAATGGTGATTCTATGGATATTCCTGGTTTAGCTGATATTGTCAGATTGGCCACCACACTTTCCCATGGATACATTTTGGCTATGTGGGGCTTTTCCTGTTCTCAAATCTTTTTCAGTCCCTATAATTTCCCTCTGCTTCCTCCTGCACAGATACTAATAGTATGAAGGACTATGGCTGTTAAATGTTTGATCTGCTAGGGTATTTTGGCGCTCATGAGGATACCTGAAATGGTCTAGTTTTACTGTAAATGTTGTTCATGGGGTTTTAGTTTTGCTATCTGGTTTGCTATCTATAACACATACACATTCACACATTATACTTACAGTCTGTGCTGGGATTCCCAAGACCAAGTTTGATGATTCACTGGGAGGACTCACAGGACTCAGTGTAGAGAGGTGATGTTCATGGCTATGATTTATTACAGTGGAAAGATGCAAAGCACATGAGCAAAGGGGGAAAGGTGCATAGCGTGAAGTCCCAAGGAAACCAGGCATGAGCTTCCAAGAGTCTTCTCTCAGTGGAGTAGATGTATTTAATTTTTCCAGGATCAATTGTGACAGCATGTATGGAATATGGTTTACCAGGGAAGCTTGTTAGAGACTGATTGGCCAGGGACTTTGTTGGAGGCTGGTTATCTTGACATCCTTTGCCTAGCATGTACTGAAATTCCAAATTCTAATAAGGATAGCAGGTGTTCATCCATGGTTCACTCATAAACCATATTTTTTGCACAAGCAGTTTGGGCACAGTGAGCCACTCTTTATCAGTCAGTGAGCCACTGCCTTCAGTTAGGGTGGTGGGAACCCCCCAAAAATCCAAGTTTGAAGACTCCAGCCAAGGGCCAATCTTGAAAGCAGGACTTTATAAGGATAAGCAGTCTTAGGCCTGCTTGTGCACATATACACACACAAATAGAGGGACTTAGGGAGATTGAAAAACTCTGCCACGGTTGTAACCTCTATCTTCTCAGAGTCCTCCAGTTACAAGGACTTTAGGCAAGACCGAATTACATTCAGATTTCCAGCTTTGAAGAAGTTTTTGCTGCAGTGGTATGAAGGGTAGATAGCAAGACACTGAGAATGGAAATAGGCAGGAGGAGCCTGGTGGGCTGCAGTCCATGGGGTCGCTGAGGGTCAGACACGACTGAGCGACTTCACTTTCACTTTTCATTTTCATGCATTGGAGAAGGAAATGGCAACCCACTCCAGTGTTCTTGCCTGGAGAATACCAGGGATGGGGGAGCCTGGTGGGCTGCCGTCTATGGGGTCGCACAGAGTTGGATACGACTGAAGTGACTTAGCAGCAGTAGAAGCAGGTAACAGATGATTGGTGCTTGAAAGGAGACAAGTGAGTGAAGAAGAGGGAGGAATGGAGTTGAAGGGATACTGTATATATTAATATTTATGAGAATGTGTTATGTGTATAAAAGGCTTCCCCGGTGGCTCAGTGGGAAAGAATCCTTCTGCTAATGCAGGAGACATGGGTTCAATCCTTGATCCAGGAAGATCCCCTGGAGAAGGAAATGGCAACCCACTCCAGTATTCTTGTCTGGGAAATTCCATGGACAGAGAAGCCATGTGGTTGCAGAGAGACACAACTTAGCGATTAAACAACATAGTAATTATCTTACCTTAGGTGACAGGTTGCAAATACTTGGTTTCCTTAGACAGAATTTGTTTTATGTTATTCTTACATATTTTTTGTTGTTGTTGAGGGCTAATACTATTTTGAAGATCTTAGAAGTAGAATATGAGTTTTTAATATGTAAAAGCTAGTGGAATCTAAATTTCAAATTTTAAGTCTTTTTGAAGTGTGTTAGATTAGATAGAACAAACAAAAAGCCTTCAGGTTTGACTTTTGTTCTGTGGCAGTTTTATCTGGGACCTGTATGTGTAGCTGATAACTGCCAACTGTGAGTCATTCAATGATTCATTGCTTTCCTTGAGACTATAAATAAAAGTGTCTTGTGGCTAGTTTCCCAATCTTGTGGATTCTGCTTAATATTGATTTCTATACTTTTATTTTGCTTAAATGTAAAAAATCAGGTGATTGTGAAATATTTAATTCTCAACACAATAAATTACAGTATCAGCCAAGTTAGAAAGTAACATTTTAGTAAAAGTAGATAAAATTCATCCACTTTCAGTCTCAGAAGACCTGCTTACTCAAACTGGATCTTTGTTTATTCTTGTCCAGCAGAAACTGAAAAGTCTCCACTGCCTCCAGAGATGAGTGTTTTAGAGAAAGGCTAGCGTTGCCCTCAGGCCAACGCTTTTGAAAGAATGGTAGGCCATCCCCAGTCTAGAGTGTTGCCAATACCCCCTTTATATTTAGTTAATTTTTTATTGTGCTTCCACTGTAGAACTGCCAGCACATCAGATTCAAAGAAATATATTCAAATATCAAAAATATATATTGAAAACAAATACAGACTATTATTACTTATTCTCTACCAGAGTTCCCTTATGCTTATTCATGATCTGACTGTGACTGGGTCTTTTATTTAGGTGGAATGTTCTAATCCTGATGAATTAATATAGTTTACCTCAATATATTGTATTTTTCTTCTGTAAAAGAGGTGATTGAGGTAACTCTACTCTGACATAATAAAATCATGAGTACTGTTCAATTACTAGAATTAGGACGTTATAGTCGTGCCGAGTCAGACATGACTGAAGCGACTTAGCAGCAGCAGCAGCAGGGCCCACTAAATGATTTTATTGTTGTCCTGATAATGAAACCTGTTATGCCATAAACCAGAGAAGTTCTGAATCCCTTGTGAATAATATGGTTGGTATTTGGCCATTATTTATACCTTAGATAAAATGCTCTTACATATGCTTACCATTACATAAAATTTATTTTTATTTTCCTAGTCTATTCGGCACTTGAAGTACTCCTTATTTAAGAAATCACTCCTGGGCAGTGTTTCAGATAATGGAATAGTAACTCTCTGGGATGTGAATAGTCAGAGTCCATACCATAACTTTGACAGTACACATAAAGCTCCAGCTTCAGGCATCTGTTTTTCTCCTGTGAATGAACTGCTGTTTGTAACTGTGGGCTTGGATAAAAGAGTCATTCTCTATGACACTTCAAGTAAGAAGTAAGTATAACATGCTCATTTCTTAATTTAGTAACAAATAATTATTTCACAGGTAGCCATATTTGTGATTTGCATAGACTTCTGATGAATGTTAAAAGATCGAGAGATTGTATATTTGTTGTCTAACAAGGTAAAATTTTCTCTTCTTCCCATGTGCAGAAAAAACTTGATGAGTCTTTAGAGTACTTCCTGGTGATGAATGTTGAGGGGTAGCATGTTGATGATCTCACATCTTTAGTTTAACATGCATGCCATGTTATTCTCTTCAGAATACAACTAAATTTGTTTATTTTTAAAGCAACATGATTAATTTGCTTTAAAATTACTTCAGTGTCTAGAGCAGGGTTTCTAAGCCTTTGCATTTTGGGCTGGATGAATCTTGGTTGTGGGGAGCTGTCTTGAGCATTGTGGGATATTCAGCACCTTCCCTGGCCCTTAGTTACTATTAGGTTGGTGCAAAAGTAATTGTGTTTTTACACTTGAAATTTGCCATTTGATATTGAAATACATTGTTAAATAAATGTGGTTACATTATTGTTGTTCAGTCCTTCAGTTGTGTCTGACTCTTTGTGACCCCATGGACTGCGGCAGGCCAGCCTTCACTGTCCTTCACAATCTCCCAGAGTTTGCTCAAACTCATGTCCATTGAGTCTGTGATGCCATCCAACCATCTCATCCTCTGTCGTCCCCTTCTCCTGCCCTCAGTCTTTCTCAGCATCAGCGTCTTTTTGAATAAGTCAGCTCTCTGCATCAGGTGGCCAAAGTTTTGGAGCTTATGTTATAGATCATTTTAATGCACATTTACCACTTTGTTTTTATTTTTTATTTTTTTTTGCTAAAGCCTTTGACTGTGTGGATCACAATAAACTGTGGAAAATTCTGAAAGAGATGGGAATACCAGACCAGCAGATCTGCCTCTTGAGAAATCTGTATGTAGGTCAGGAAGCAACAGTTAGAACTGGACATGGAGCAACAGACTGGTTCCAAATAAGAAAAGGAGTACGTCAAGGCTGTATATTGTCACCCTGCTTATGTAACTTATATGCAGAGTACATCATGAGAAACGCTGGGCTGGAGGAAGCACAAGCTGGAATCAAGATTGCTGGGAGAAATATCAATAACCTCAGATATGCAGATGACACCACCCTTATGGCAGAAAGGGAAGAAGAACTAAAGAGCCTCTTGATGAAAGTGAAAGAAGAGAGTGAAAAAGTTGGCTTAAAGCTCAACATTCAGAAAATGAAGATCATGGCATCCGGTCCCATCACTTCATGGCAAATAGATGGGGAAACAGTGGCTGACTTTATTTTTTTGGGCTCCAAAATCACTGCAGATGGTGACTGCAGCCATGAAATTAAAAGATCCTTACTCCTTGGAAGGAAAGTTATGACCCATCTAGACAGCATATTAAAAAGCAGCTGCTAATTCACTTCAGTCGTGTCCGACTCTGTGCAACCCATAGACGGCAGCCTGCCAGGCTCCCCCGGATCCCTGGGATTCTCCAGGCAAGAACACTGAAGTGGGTTGCCGTTTCCTTTTCCAATGCATGCAAGTGAAAAGTGAAAGTGAAGTCGCTCAGTCGTGTCAAACCCTTAGCGACCCCATGGACTGCAGCCCACCAGGCTCCTCCATCCATGGGATTTTCCAGGCAAGAGTACTGGAGTGGGATGCCATTGCCTTCTCCGATTAAAAATCATAGACATTACTTTACCAACCATGGTCCATCTAGTCAAGGCTATGGTTTTTCCATTGGTCATGTATGGATGTGTGAGTTGGACTATAAAGAAAGCTGAGCACAGAAGAATTGATGCTTTTGAACCGTGGTGTTGGAGAAGACTCTTGAGAGTCCCTTGGACTGCAAGGAGATCCAACTAGTCCATCCTAAAGGAGATCAGTCCTGGGTGTTCATTGGAAGGACTGATGTTGAAGCTGAAACTCCAGTACTTAGGCCACCTGATGTGAAAAGCTGACTCATTGGAAAAGACCGTGATGCTCGGAAAGATTGAGGGCAGGAGGAGAAGGGGACGACAGAGGATGAGATGGTTGAATGGCATCACCGACTCGATGGACATGCGTTTGGGTAGACTCCGGCAGTTGGTGATGGACAGTGAGGCCTGGCGTGCTGCGGTTCATGGGGTTGCAAAGAGTCATACACGGCTGAGCAACTGAACTGAATTGATTACTTGCTGTTTTTTAAAAAATATTATTTATTTTTATTTATTTATTTGACTTTGCCAGGTCTTAGTTGTAGCATGTGAGATCTAGTTCCCTGACCAGGGATCAAAACCCTGCCCCCTGAATTGGGAGCATGGTGTCTTAGCCACTAGACCACCAGGGAAGTCCTTGCCGTCTATTTTATATTTATTTTAGACTATGGAAATGATGTTGGGCTTCCTTGGTGGCTCAGGTGGTAAAGAATCTGCCTGCAGTGCAGGAGACCTGGGTTTGATCCCTGGATTGAGAAGGTCTCCTGGAAAAGGGAATGGCTACTCACTTCAGTATTCTTGCCTGGAGAATTCCATGGACAGAGGAGCCTGGTGGGCTACAGTCTGTGGGGTTACAAAGAGTTGGACTTGACTGAGTGACTAATAGTTTTACACTTTACATGGAAATGATGTTAGACAAAAAGCAAATTTGAGTGATTTTCTTATTCGAGTTTAAAACGGGTCAGAAAGCATCAGAGACGACTCACAACATCAGCAATGCATCCTGCTCAGGAACTGCTAACAAATATACAGTGCAGTGGTGGTTCAAGAAGTTTTGCAAGGAGACGAGAGCCTTGAAGACTGAGGAGTGTAGTGGCCAGCCATCAGAAGTTGACAACGACCAACTGAGAGCATCACTGAAGCTGATCCTCTTACAACTACCTGAGAAGTTGCCAAAGAATTCAGTGATGACTATTGTATGATTGCTCGACATTTGAAGCAAATTGAAAAGGTGAAAATGCTTGGTAAGTGGGTGCCTCATGAGCTGACCGAAAATTAAAAAAATCATTTTGAAGTCTCATCTTCTTTTACTCTATGCAACAGCAACAAACCATTTCTTGTTTGGATAGTGATGTGCAGTGAAAAGTGGGTTTTATACAACAACCAGTGATGACCAGCTCAGTGATTGGACCAAGAGGAAGCTCCAAAGCATTTCTCAAACCCAAACTTGCACCATAAAAGGTCGTGGTCACTATTTGGTGGTCCAAATCCACTACAGCTTTCTGTATCCTAGTGAAACCATTACATCTGAGAAGTATGCTCAGTAAATCGATGAGATGCGCCAAAAACTGCAATGCCTGCAGCCGGCATTGGTCAACAGAATGGGCCTAATTCTCCATGGCAACACCCCACCACACGTCACACAACCAACGCTTCACAAGTTGGACGAATCGGGCTACAAAGTTTTGCCTCATCTGCCATATTCGCCTGACCTCTTGCCTACTGACTACCACTTCTTCAATCATCTTGACAACTTTTTGTAGGGAAAACGCTTCCACAACCAGCAGGATGCAAAAATTGCTTTCCAAAAGTTAGCTGAATCCTGCCTGAAGCATGGATTTTTAGGCCCCAGGGATAAAGTTACTTGTTGTTGGCAAAAATGTGTTGATTTTAATGGTTCCTATTTTAATTTTAAAAAGAGATGTGTTTGAGCCTAGTTATAATGATTTAAAAATTGCGGTCTGAAGCCACAGTTATGTTGGCACCCACGTAATAGATGTTAATAGTCCTCCTCAAATTAGCAAAGGTAGCAAAATTACCCCCAGTTGAGAACCCCTAATATAGCGCTAAAGGGTATGTGATTCTCTAAGTAGCTAGGGCTGTTATGCCTTCTTGTCCTTACAGTTATAAGTGTGCTTGGTTAGCTTAAAAAAACCAGCAAAAAAGCTTCAGGAGTACTGGAGGTATATTCAAGACACCTACCAGTATCTGAAGATCCTGTGAAGAGAAAAGAAATGATGTAATAACACTACTAGGGAAGGACCTACTGTAAGCCCCCTTTTAAAGTTTACTGTTACTTATTTCACTCTTCTTTTTAGTTTTTTCCCTTATTCTTTGTTATTCTTTTATTTTGAGCTGATTTACTGAGAACCCTAATAGTAAGCCATTCCTCTCATACCAGATACCCTAGCCAGGAGCCCAGCTTAGCTTCCAGCAGAGTTAGGCCTCATGAGTTCTAGCTTTTGGCTTAAGAGATGCAGAACTAAGAGCAAAGTAGCAACTGCTTCCTTGTCAAAGGTCACCGTCCTCTTGAGGCCTAAGCAGGTTCCTAAATGGAAAGGAGATACTTAGAGCCTCCTTAACCCTGAGGTTGTGTGTGTATGTGTGTTATTCGCTCAGTCGCGTCCAACTCTGTGTGACCCCAAGAACTATAGCCCACCAGGCTCCTCTGTCCATGGAATCCTCTAGGCAAGAATACTGGAGTGGGTTGCCATTCCCTCTTCCAGAACTCTGAGGCTATAGAGCCCTTACTTGTGGAGTCATATTCACTGCCAAAATAATAATTACTCAAGAAATAAGTCCTGTTTCTAGAAAGTATAGAATGTATCTGTTAGAAGTGAATAGAAAAATAGGATGGAGTGCTTAGCAGTTCCTTATATTAGAAATATCTCTAGGTCTAATTCTAAACTTCTGCTTTAAGCAGGTATTTGAGATGGACATTCTAAGTAAATAACTTTGTTGAATTCCAAGTAACTCTGGTTTTTGTTTACAGTTTTTTATGTTGTATAGGCTTATATGCACACATCCACATATCTATATATACTTTACTGTCCTTTCCAAAGGCTTGTGAAAACTTTAGTGGCTGATGCTCCCCTGACTGCGGTGGATTTCATGCCTGATGGAGCCACTTTGGCTATTGGATCCTCCCGTGGGAAAATATATCAATATGATTTAAGGATGCTGAAATCACCAATTAAAACCATCAGTGCACATAAGACATCTGTGCAATGTATAGCATTTCAGTACTCCACTGTTCTTTCTAAGGTAAGATATTTTCAGCATTTTTTGATTGTACTAAATAAATCTAGATCAGAGTATAGAAGTTATACTTTTGCTTCAGAATCATTCATATCAAAACATTTTTAATAATTTTAGTATAAATCCTTTTGATACTTAGTTTTAAAACTTTTATTTATTTATTTTTTTTGTACTTTTCACAATTCTCTCTCTTTAAAACTATAAAAGGCTTTTATGGTTCAGAGGGACACTCTCACATCCATCAGTGAGCTTAAGATTTCTCTGGGAAAAAAATATTTTTTAAATGAATAGGGAATTTATAAAATATTAATGTATAGTATGGAGCATTAGAAACCTGAGCTTTTTACATATTCCATTACATTTCAGTCAGGTTTGAATAAGGGCTGTTCAAATAAGCCCACAGCTGTGAACAAACGCACAGTTAATGTGAGCGCTGGCGGAGGAGGAGCCCAGAATCCTGGAGTGGTCAGAGAAGCAGCCACCGCACCCATTGCCATAGCTCTGCCCCAGCCCACGGCAGCCGCTGTGGGGAAGGGAACAGTTGCTCCTCAAGACAAAGCAGGTAACTGGTGCTTATAGATAGTATTTGGAGTTCCCATCCTGTCTCCTCCCCAAATGAATGTCGTTATCACTTTTCTCACGAAACTAGAATTTCAATTCACTTGAGGACTGGGGTAAAATTATTAGTGAAAATTGAAAAAGTGATAAGTTCCACTTTAGCTCTAACTTTTAAAAAAAATTAATGAAAGATTCTTCACTTATTCTGTTTAGCTGAACTTCTGTTTTAAGAAATATTATCTTAAAAGCAGAATAATGCCCATTCAGAAGTACTGCTATGGACTAGATGACTTTTCATTGCCTCTTTAGCTGAATCAATAGAGAATATGAAACTTTGATGATTTCATTATGATTTGATCTCTTAGTTGAAAAAAAAGCTATTAATGGCTCTTTCACTTCGTATTTCAAAATGGAAAGTAAATCAGGTGGTGAAATGAATATATTTAAGTGGTGAATAGTGCCTGGCACATATTAAGCAGTAAATTTGTCATTTGTTAAATAAATGGGAATGAAAATGTTGTAATTTTTAAATAATTTCTATTCTGATAATCTTATCAGTTCCTAAATAAGAGTTCATTTAGACTTTGTAAAGGTATTATGTGGTGATAAGCTTCCCCATACTTCTTGTAGAAAATACTCTTCACCTACAATAATTTCCTAAATTCCTGAAAGCCGTTTTGTTTTTAAGAAATTATGCTATACTGTCAACTTTCAACATATTTTAAAAAGTCTGCATGATATACCAGTATGTCCCCAAAGTACTCTTATCAGAATTGAAAGTACTCATGGCTTTTTTGATTTTCAGGATAAGTACTTAACTTGAACACAAATACTTGGTGCTTTTTCAGTTTACTATGAGTTTACTATTTCCAAGTATAAGCAAAACTTTAATTTGTTAATCTTAATAGTGTAGAATAGTTTTCTTAAACAAATAGTAAGTATATTCACTACAGATTATCTGTGAATATCTGTATCATCCTTACATAAAAATCATTATAAATTATATAGAAAATAATATGTTTCTTAATTAAGAACTTGTAGTAATGAATACTATTGCTATCTCTTTAAAAGAATAAATGTTGCATTAACTATATGATGAAAACTAAAATAAAGATTCTGTCATTATTGTAAGCTTGCTGAAGTCTCAGTGTCTTTCATTTAAGTTTTAATAAGGAAGGTTATATATAACAATGGCAACACTAATTAGATGTTCTAGACTTGGGTCTACAGGGCCGTTATTTAATGATAATCCTTGGCTGATTAGCAGTTTCTGGCAAAATGAATGCTTACTCTGTACTCCCAAAGAGTTAGAAGTTTGTGTTTATTAATTTTATTTTAAAATAATCGCAGACTTACAGAAAAGTTTGAATAACACTGCAAAGAACTCTTGGGCTATGGTATGTCCTTGAGCAGATTCACCATTTTGTAAACTCTGCCACATTTGCTTCATCATCTTCCCTCTCTCTGCTCACACACACAGATGTACCTTTCCCCCCTGTCCTGAAGCATTGAGAATATGTCTGGCTTCGGTCTTAGAACTGTCGCCTTCCTACCTGGATGATGCTAGGCAGTTTTCTTAACCACTCGTTGGAGTCTCATTTTTCTCTTCCATAGATAATATTTAACATTTAGAGTTATTGTGAAAATTGGAGAAAATGTATCAAAAGTGCCTGGTGGATGTAGGCACCCAATAAATTATAATGTTGTTAATATTGTCATTACTATCATTATTGTTACTATTACTTTAAGCATCATGTAAAATAAATTCAAAATTTGAAAAAGTTCATATGGCTTTCTACTGAAGGTGTCCTGATTTAGTTATTGAAAACAGCCTCTACAGGCTTGTTGCTAGTGCTCTTTTTCTGTAGGAAACAGCCACTTAAGAAGTGAAAAATTAGACTTTCACACTATTTTCAAATGATACCAAGCTTCTATTTCATAAAGTTCCAGAGGCTAGAGTTACTGATTCAAACATGTTAAGGACCTAGAAAAGGGAAGGAAATTTCCTCTGTATAACTGTTTGTACTGTTGGTATAAACACCCTTCCGTGATGATGACAAACAAATGTTTGGTCATATTTTAACTTTTTATGAGCTTACTGTTAGGTTTATTTCATTAGCTAGGCTTGGACATTTTTTAATATTTTGAACAGAGCGAATCTTTGTTTTTATCCCAGGATTTTTCAGGTTTCATTTGGGACCAAGACAGCAAATAAGACACCTTTAAAAACAAAGGACAGAAATATGCTACCGATTCAAGTGCCAAGCTTTCATCAAAGTTCTTGATTCTCTAGAACTCAATCCTTGACCCAGAAATGAGCAAGAGGTTACTGAGCCTGCAGAATTCCTCTTAAAACGTCCCTGCCCTAAAGTCATATTGAGAGAGAAAGCAAACTTTCCGCATAGCTGCGTGTCTCTATTATTAGTCTACTGTACTGTTCTTTATGAGTTTGGTGTTCTGGTTTCCTTCCTGTCTGGAAGCTGTCCTAAGGTTAGTGAAGGCCTTTAAGGTCAGTAATACTAAGAGCAATGTTAGGTTCCCACTGTTAGTGAAGAAAAAGATAAAGAAGGGAAAAGAAGAGATCCATTCACTGCAAGTTGGGAAAGGGAACTAACATCATTTGAATACTGCTGTGTGTTTGGTGGTGTACTTTATGCCTTAGAGACATTTTTTAATCACTGTAGATGATCCTGAGTCAGTCAGTAACAAAAATAAGCTGTGCTCAGTATACTTTGTGTAAGAAAAATATATAAAATATTTAGAAAAGTTCTATCAAAATAGATTTAAAAAGTGGTGATATATAAATAAGTTAGTTGCTTTTAGGAGCCCTTCATTCCATGAAAATGATAGTTAACTGAGCTGTTGTTTGGTTGTAGTGTTACCAATGATATAGGTAAGACATTGGTTTTTAGTTCCTAGCTTCTCATGATAATAACTTATTTTTATATCCAATTTCTATAAGGTCTGCCTCGAAGCGTAAACACCGATACTTTATCAAAGGAAACGGAGAGTGGGAAAAATCAGGATTTCTCTGGCTTTGATGATTCTGGAAAAAGTAGTTTAGGTGACATGTTCTCACCTGTCAGAGATGGTAAGTCTGTTCAGATCAGAGGATCATGTTCTCTTGCTCTGGTGGCCGTAACATTTTTATTCTGGCTAAAAGACGTGGATAATAGCTTCAGTCTCATGCTATTCATGACAGTTGCTGATTTTCTCAGTCCTGAGGTGTTATCTTTCATTTTGCCCTGAGATTTCAAATGTTATCTTTCTAAAATATATGCTAATAGTTTTCACATGGGAACCAAACAAATAGCTCTCAAGTTAGCATTTTTAATTTCCACTGAAGTTTCTTGCAGAAATTCTGCCTCCATAGTCTTTTACTTGTATTTATTTCTAAGAAAGTCTGCCCCAAATCTTGGATATTTTGATAGGCAGAAAATATCTTCCTAACATTAAAAAAAAAAAATGTTTCTTTGATTATTAGGAACTGGTATTAAGGGTTTTCATGGAGAAATATGGCTGGGGGTTGGTTAGATTGCCTCATCTTTTATACTAACTGTATGAAAGTACCCTCAACATACACACACACACGTACACACACTTACTCTCCATAGCTAGTAGGTGTTCACACACACACTCACCCACTCACTCCCTCTCTCCTTGCCCCATGTGGCTAGTAGGCATTGCCATTAAAAAGAAATAAGCCTAAAAAATGAAACAAAAAAACCTTTGCCAGTTTTTAAACAGAAACATTATGTATCATTGTTGTTTATTTTCTATGAACTAGGCACATGGTTTGGCTGTACTTTTTTTGGTGCTAATGTTCATACTGTTTTCTTTAATGGGATAGTCTTACTACTAAAGCAGTTTTATCAACAGTATGGGGTAAATTTCTAGAGGATAATTTGGCAGACGTAAATATTCATACTTTTCGTCCTAATTCCATTTTTATAAATTTACCTTAGAAGATGTTCAGAGAAACCCTCAGAGATTTGTGTTTACTGTTTATTTATTTATAATAATGAAAAATGAGTGAATCTAAATGTCAGCAGCATCAGGGTGTTTAATTTATTATGTCCACTCATGATCTTGAAGAGGAACTAAAAAGCCTCTTGATGAAAGTGAGAGAGCAGAGTGAAAAAGTTGGCTTAAAGCTCAACATTCAGAAAACGAAGATCATGGCATCTGGTCCCGTCACTTTATGGGAAATAGATGGGGAAACAGTGGAAACAGTGTCAGACTTTATTTTGGGGGGCTCCAAAATCACTGAGGATGGTGATTGCAGCCATGAAATTAAAAGACGCTTACTCCTCGGAAGGAAAGTTATGACCAACCTATATAGCATATTGAAAAGCAGAGACATTACTTTGCCAACAAAGGTCTGTCTAGTGCAAGGCTATGGTTTTTCCAGTGGTCATGTATGGATGTGAGAGTTGGACTGTGAAGAAAGCTGAGCACTGAAGAATGGATGCTTTTGAACTGTGGTGTTGGAGAAGACTCTTGAGAGTCCCTTGGACTGCGAGGAGAGCCAAGCAGTCCATCCTAAAAGAGATCAGTCCTCAGTGTTCATTGGAAGGAATGATGCTAAAGCTGAAATTCCAGTACTTTGGCCACTTCATGCGAAGAATTGACTCATTGGAAAAGACTTTGATGCTGGGAGGGATTGGGGGCAGGAGGAAAAGGGGACGACAGAGGATGAGATGGCTGGATGGCATCACCAACTCAATGGACATGAGTTTGAGTGAACTCCAGGAGTTGGTGATGGACAGGGAGGCCTGGTGTGCTGCAGTTCATGGGGTTGCACAGGGTCGGACATGACTGAGCGACTAAACTGAACTGAACTGATGATCTTATAAAATTTAACTTTTTACTTTAAAATTGTTTTTCAATGTTTTCTTCAACTAATTTCATAAGTGGAAAGGATAAATATATATGTAGTGTTACAGGATTATTGAGTGTCTTCTACCTTAACCTGGCTTGAAAATGAATCCTTAAATTTCCCAAATTCCTACTTCTATCTAATAAAAGAGGAAGGATTCCTTTCTTTCAGAATGAAGAGAGGTCATACTACACAGTTGAGGGGTAAGGAGAGGAAAGATATGGGCAAAGCAGGTAGAAGTGGCTTGGGCTGGAAATCAGAAAAGTTTTGGAGTTTAGTACCCAACTGGGGAGCTTTGTTTATGAGAATCGCTGGAGTAATTTTTAATTTGAATTTAATATTTTAATTGGAGGGGCTTTTTGGAAGTGTTTGAGTTATAAATAAAATCTTTAATGGTGTTTGATGGTAAAGTAAAGGATATAAACTCCCTTTTAATTGCTTTTGCTGTTTAAAGAAGATATGATTAAAATTTGAGCCATATGCCTTCCATTTATTAGAGTTTGATATTAATAAGAAAAAATGTGGATACTAAATATAGTACTGGTTTCCACTGTCAAGAGTTTTGAATTTTAACCTCTAAGAGTCAATACTACTTAGGTAAAAGGCTTAATCTTTTTTCCTCAATTTCTTCATCTTTTAAATAATACTTTTGCTTTTGTTAGGAAAAAATGAGTAACTTCTAAAAATGTGTATTGTATGATTACTAGATGTAATACACACGTGCAGACAGAGATATGAATGAATGGAGATATGGATGAAAGTCCTACTCATGGTAATCATGTGTGACAATTCATTGGCCATTTGAATTTCTGGGGAATTTTAAAATGACCTTTCCCCATTTTTATGTTGATCTGTTAAAATTGAGATAAGCAGTTTTTGGTTGTTATTTGATAAATGAATAATATTACAGTATTGAAATATTCTTAAACATATTCTGTCATTGAAAAGATATTGATAAAACCTTATATTTTTAATTAACATTGTATTGTTTGCAAAATATTTTTACGTTATTTCAGTTGATCCTTAAAACAATTTTCTGAGGTGGTCGGGGCATTGTCCCCATTATATAGGTGTAGAAACTGAAGCATAATTGTATTAAAGTCTTGTCCAAGGTCACAAAGCTGTTAAGTGGTATAGGCAGACCTGGATTACAGGTCTTTGGAGCCTTCTCCAATGCTTTTTGTAGTATACTTTGTTGTCTCATTAAATGACTCTATATCATAGAATTATCTTTTCATATTTGCTACTGTGCATGAAGGTAAAAGAATGAAAAGAGAATTCTTAGGAGTACTAGCTTTACCTTCATTTAGATCTTTCTTCATAAAATCATTAGTTTCTGAACTCTTTTGGGAATGGATAGGAAACCTAAATTGCTGTGGCTTCTTTTGCATTATTTTTTAAATTTTATTTTCTAATTTTATTATAGATGCTGTAGTTAACAAAGGAGTTGATGAGTCCATAGGCAAAGGAGATGGTAAGAACCATTGAGAAGTATTTTTTATCAACGTTAAAAGTGATTTTGTGTTATCTACTTCTGTGTAACAAATTACCTTAATATTTTGAAGCTGAAAAGAATATTTATCATGCCATAATTGTGGATTAAGAATCCAGGCATGGCTTAGCTGGATGCCTTTGGCATCAGGTATCTCATGATGCTTTAACTAGGGTGTCAACAGGACTGCAGTCATCTCAGGGTATGACTGGGCAAGGATCTGCTTCCAAATCCATTCGTGTGGCTGTTGGCTAAAGATCTCAGTCCTTACTCATGGGGGCAGCTGACAGCATAGCAGATGACTTCACTCAGAGCTGGTGTGAGATGGAGAGGGCACTCAGGATGGAAGCTAAGGACTTCGCTAGTGGTCCAGTGGTTAAGAATCTGCCTGCCAATGCAGGGGACAAAGGTTTGATCCCTGGTCCAAGAAGATTGCACATACCGTGGAGCATCTAAGCCCGTGTGCCACAACTGCTGAAGCCCATGCCTTAGGGCCTGTCTGTATGCCTCAACATGAAAAGCCACTGCGGGGAGAAGCACATGTGCAGTAATGGAGACCCAGCACAGCCCAAAGTAAATAAATATTTTTTAAAAGATGGAAGCCACAGTGTGTTTGTAACTTAATCTTGGAAGTGAGATCCACCACTTTTGCTATATGCTCTTTGTTAGAAGCAAGTTCCTAGGTCCAACCCACATTCTAAGGGAGGTAATTATATGAGGCTGTGGATCCTTGGGAGAAGGCAGGGATCTTGAGGAGCCATCTTAGAGGCTGTCTACCAAGATCCACCACAGATACATACCAAATTGACAGTTTTATCAAAAAATTTTATTGACTAAAACAGTCATCATGCTTTGCTGTTTTCAGCATATCTTCACATACAGTATCTCTTTTATACCTCATCATTTAGGACAGTGGATATCATCATTCATACTTATAGATCACCTAAACAGTCACAAAGAGTTTTACAACTTTTACCCCAAAAACTCAAATGAAGTAAGGGGTAGAGCTGACAAGTGAACTTGTCTTCTGAATCCAGATCCCATGTCTTCCTACTGTATTAACATATCTATTATGTTATGTGCTTTTCTTAAATATCCAAGACTGGGGGACAGTCCATGTAAGTGCTGGCTTTTTTCTTTTCTTTTTCAGGCCTTGACTTTCTACCACAGTTGAACTCAGTGTTTCCTCCAAGAAAAAATCCAGTAGTTTCAAGCACTTCAGTATTGCATTCTAGTCCTCTTAATGTCTTTATGGGGTCTCCTGGGAAAGAAGAAAATGAAAATCATGATCTGACAGCTGAATCTAAGAAAATGTATCTGGGAAAACAGGAATCTAAAGACTCCTTCAAGCAGGTATCTGCCTGTAAATGATATTGAACTCACTGCGTGTGTTTATTACTAGCAAGTATAATGCATCTCATCACTAGAAAGCAGGCAGCTGCCACTGGATATATCTTAATTATTGACAGTGCTATGCACTTACTAGGTGGAAAATATTCTTAAATCTTGATGTCACATGTTAAAAACTGAAGAACACTTTTGAAATCTGTCTTTGGATATGTTGGAGGTAACAGCAGGTATAATCTTACACTGTTTTTTCCCTAAGACAAGATACTTGATTTAACTGTCTGTAAGAATATTTTATCCCTGAATTCTCTTAGAATGTATTTCCATTGCAGCACAAAGCACCAAGTTGGTGCTTTTACCCTAAGTCTTAAAGCAAATTGATGGTGCTGAGAATGTGATTCATCATCATTACCTTCTGCTGTAATCTAGTAGGGTCTGTTGTTTAGTATGTCTATTTTCATATTTATCTTTTAGAATGGTATTGAGAAGATATTTAAGAAATATGAAAATCTTTTGACTTATTTTTCAAATATTCCTGACTAGTTATCCCATGAGAGTTTGGGGATTTATTTTTTATTTATTTTTTGGCCTGTGATTGCCATCTTAAATGATATTCAATAGCGGATTCTTAGTAAATAAGCTTTTCCTTGTCATCATTGAAATCATCAAAATTGTTTTTGACCAGTAAAGTTAGTTATTTTACCATGGCCCTAGCAACATTTTCTTTTCTCCTTCAAGATTCCTTTCTATTCTTCCTTTTTCTGACCCTATTTACTGGGGGAAAATGGAGAAAAGTAGATACAAATTATATGGGTAATATGGATAAAACCAGAATTTTTTTAACTTTTGTATTGGGGTATAGCCAGTTAACAAACAATGTTGTGATAGTTTTAGGTGAACAGCAAAGGGATTCAGCTGTACATATACGTGTATCCATTCTCCCCCAAACTCCCCTCCCATCCAGGCTGCCACATAACATTGAACAGAGTCCCATGTGCTTTACAGTAGGTCCTTTGGATAAAACCAGAATTTATATATTAACTATTTATTTTAAATGTGAAGTTTGCAAAGTTGATCTCCGGTGCTGAAACTGGAAATCTAAATGCCTCTCCATCATCTAACCAAACACGAAGCCCTGAGAAATTTGAAAAGCCAGAAAAAGAAATTGAAGCCCAGTTAATAAATGAACCTCCAGGCAATGGATCCTCAACTCCAAGTAAGAACATAAAACTTCTGATGTTCAAGTGTTAAGTTGAAAACTCCCATTATTTAACTTGTAAAGGATAAGTTGACAGTCAGTGATCACAGATGAAAAAGTTAAAGGAATTTAAAATTTGTGACACTTCTCTAGTGTGTGACTCTCTTACTGGAAGACAGTAAAACGAAAGGTTAAATTCAGCCACATTAACTTGGTATTCTTTGGGTATGAATTTCATTTTCAATCCAATATGTAAGTGTCTTGTCTACTGTGGTACAGATAGGAATATAATATAGGGTCATTAACTACCTGAAAATGTCTTTTTCTTTTTCCATATTAAAGTTCTGTCTGTATAGAGTTCATGGCAGAGACCCTAAAAACTTGGTCACATTTAAAGCAATATTAGGTTTAGCGATAGGAGTTATCTATACAAAAGAACTCTTTGTATAGAAGGAGCTCTTTTATATAGATATTTGTATTTTGAGGTTTCTGTGGATATATTGCATTAGCTTAAACTCTAGGGCTTTGCCTGAGAACTACTTTACTCCTATGTCCCTTCTGTTTGTTTCTAATAGTCTTGGTTTATCCAGCAGCTTGTCACATTCATTTTTTGTAAAAGAAAATGGTTCAGAGATCCTTTAAGATTTAATTACTCTGTCAGATGTTATTACATTAGACAGTTGGCAATTTATATATATATATGAATTTATATTATATATATAATATATATATTTATATTATATATAATATATATTTATTTATATATATATATATATATATATATGAATGACTATTAGAAATAATGTCATAGAAAGTTTCTAAGACTTGTATTCCAGACAGTGAATTTTTCTAAATGTCATAGGAGCACTTTTTTTTTTTTTTTGGTGGGGAGTGGGGGTTGCCAGTTTTTCAGGCTTTCTCATGCTGAATCATATTTAGAAGTATTTGATGTATCTTAGTCCAAGCTGACTATTAATACTTTCTCAAATTTTTATTTTAGATCCGAAGATAGCGTCCTCTGTCACTGCTGGAGTTGCTAGTTCACTATCAGAAAAAATCGTTGATACCATTGGAAATAGTCGGCCAAATGCACCGTTGTCATCTGTTCAGATCCGTTTTATTCAGAACATGATACAGGAAACCCTGGATGACTTTAGGTAATTGGGAAATTACTCTTTCTATGTAGACTTTGACTAGCTTATTTTTGTTAGGTGTAAAACCTAACAAAACCGTACCTATGGGTAATGATGGTGGTGACTACTTTTGTGTAGGTTCTGGGACGTGTAAAAACGTAGAAGACACGATGGGTTTTGTGAATCTTTAAGTGCCGAGTTTATTTTATACCAGCCAAGGAAAGGCACGTTTCCCTGGGGCAGTTATCAGAGGACTTGACAGTGTGGCGGCTGGCTGCCACTGTGGATTTTTTTATCATTAAGATGTGGGCAGATTCTGATGGGCTCAAATGGGATTCCTACAGTATTCATAGACCACCTCTTAACTATGCTATGTGCCGTAATGTGGTAGAGAAAGACATTTTTAAAGGAATTTTGAATATTTTCAAATAGAATGTGTCAGAATATACCTGGTGGCTCAGACGGTAAAGATCTGACCCTAGCGCAGGAGACCCAGGTTCGATCGCTGGATCAGGAAGAACCCCTGGAGAAGGGAACGGCTACCCACTCCAGTATTCTTGCCTAGAGAATTTCATGGACAGAAGAGCCTGGGGCGCTACAGTTGATGGGATCGCAGAGAGTTGGACTTAACTGAGCAAATAACACACACACAGAATATTAACACATAATTTTAAAAAGTTCTTGCCTGGATCTGCCCTTGTCTTCTCATTCTGAATTTTGAACATTGGAAGAATGTTCTAGAATGTTGGTTCCTTTTACCTGTGTTCTCAATATATTTTGAAAGCTCTTTTCAATTATCAGAATCTTTTTTTTCCCTTTCTGACCTTTACTTACTTAGTACTCTTGCTCAGATTTGGGATATCATGAGCAAGAATGTTGGAGAAGATGTGCAATTTTTGTTGTTACATGTTTCTTTTTAATGTTAAAAATGTTTTAAAAAAATTTAAATGTTAAATATATTTTTAAAGAAAAATAATCAATTTGACTTTTTAAATTAATTAATTAATTAAAATCGGAGGATAATTACTTTACAGTTTCATGGTGGTTTTTGCCATACATCAACATGAATCCCGGAGAAGGAAATGGCAACCCACTCCAGAACTCTTACGTAGAGAATTCCATGGACAGAGGAGCCTGGTGGGCTGCTGTCCGTGGGGTCACACAGAGCTGGACACAACTGAAGCGACTAAGCATGGATGCATACATTGGAGACAACTCACTCCAGTGTTCTTGTCTGGAGAATCCCAGGGATGGGGGTGCCTGGTGGGCTGCCGTCTATGGAGTCACACGGAGTCAGACACGACTGAAGTGACTTAGCAGCAACAGCAGCAGCAACATGAATCAGCCGCAGGTGCACGTGTGTCCCCCCGTCCTGACCCCCCCTGCACCTCCCTCCCTACCGCATCCCTCTGGGTTGTCCCAGATCACTGGCTTTAAGTGCCCTGCTTCATGCATCAGACTTGCACTGGTCATCTGTTTTACATATGGTACTATACATGTTTCAGTGGTATTCTCTCAAATCATCCCATCCTCGCCTTCTCCCACATAGTCCAAAAGTCTGTTCTTTTTATCTGTGTCTCTTTTGTTGTCTTGCATATAGGGTCGTTGTTACAGTCTTTCTAAATTCCAAATATATATGTGTTAATATACTTTATTGGTGTTTCTCTTTCTACTTACTTCACTCTGTATAATAGGCTCCAGTTTCATCCACCTCATCAGAATGGACTTAAATGCGTTCCTTTTTATAGCTGAGTAATATTCCATTGTGTATATGTACCCGCAGCTTCCTTATCCTTTCATCTGCTGATGGACATCTGGGTTGCTTCCATGTCCTGGCTATTGTAAACAGTGCTGCGATGAACACTGGGGTACATGTGTCTCTTTCAATTCTGGTTTCCTCGGTGTGTATGCCTAGCAGTGGGACTGCTGGGTTGTATGGCAGTTCTGTTTCCAGTTTTTTTAAGAAAATCTCCACATTGTTTTCCATAGTGGCTGTACTAATTTGCATTCCCTCCAGCAGTGTAAGAGGGTTCCCTTTTCTCCACACCCTCTCCAATATTTATTGTTTGTAGACTTTGATAGCAGCCATTCTGACTGGCATGAGATGATACATCATTGTGGTTTTGATTTGCATTTCCCTGATAATGAATGATGTTGAGCATCTTTTCATGTGTTTATTAGCCATCCGTATGTCTTCTTTGGAGAAATGTCTATTTAGTTCTTTTGCCCACTTTTTGATTGGGTTGTTCATTTTCTGACATCATTTTGACATTTATAATGTGCCTCATATGTATTGGTACTGAGGATACAAAAACAGGTGATCTGCCCACAAAGACTTTATAGTTTAATTAAGATAGGTATAGTGTGTCCTGCTATGATGTGTGTTTCTTTGATGTGAAGTAACTCATTTGTAAATAGGGCAGTGAAGATAGTATGATGAGGAAGTTTTCTTGTTTTGTGTAACAGCTGTCAAAACAAAGAACATGAACACAGGTGAAGGGTGCAAGCCACCTATCTATGTCCATCTCTTTCTCTTCTCTTCCTCTTAACTTGATTTGGCTATATGCTATGTGTTAGGAAGTGCTTATTTTGTGATTTTTTTTCCCCCCATCTTTGGGCATTTTATTTTTGCCTTCATGCTTGAGAGCCTCAGTCCTTTCTCTTATCTTCTTTCCCCTTTTATCAAGTAACCCTCACTTTTTTTAGGGTAAAATCTTTGATTATTCCATATTTAAGGTGTGCTAGTATTTTTATTAGGATTTAATTGTTTCTGTTAGCACTCTGGTTGCAAAGTTTATATAGATTTTGAGTGATCTTCCAGAGTTCATTTCCTTTAAATTCTGTTATTTCTTTTTTTTTCTTTTTTAGTGTTATGGTAAGAATACTTACTATGAGATCTACTACTCTCTTGGAACTTCAAGTGTATAGTATAATGGTATTGTTAACTGTAGACACAATGTTGTACAGCAGGCCTGTTGAACTTACTCATTTTGTGTAACTGAAATTTTCTATTCCTCAATTAGCATCTCCCTGTTTCCCCTTCTCCCCAGCCCCAACACCCACAATCCTGTTCCTTGCTTCCATGAGTTTTATTAGATATCTCATGACTATTTTATTAGATATCTCATGCAAACAGGATTATGCAGTATTTGTGTTTCTGTGTCTGGCTTATTTCACTTAGCATTGTGTCCTCCAGGTTTATGCATGTTGTCACATGTCACAATTTCTTTCTGTTTTAAGGCTGAATAATATTCCATTATATGCACATACCTCATTTTTTAAAATCTGGTCCTATTATTTTCCATACATAGGTTTTAAAAATATGAGCTATTTCAGGAATGTGTTTGTGGGGAAAAAAATAGCAGAATTGTCTGGATACAGCTGTAATATAATGTGGAACAAAGCAGTGCTGCAAACACAGAAAGGGAGCAGGTACACTGGGGCAAATTTAGAAAGAAATCACTGTCCTGCCTTCAGCTTTCAGCTTGCATTGTGTGCCTGTACCTAGGGAGTGAGGGCGGCTACGGGCCCCTCTCCACTCTTCTTCCCCTCCATCACCCATAGGCAGCCTCTGCTTAGAAAGCCAGTGAGAAGCCGGAATGACTCAGAGGATTTCTGTAAATTCAGCTGCTCTTACTTCAGCCTTTAGTAGGTCTTGCCAGCCAGACCTTACTTAGAACAAGCTACAGATGGGGCTCTCTGCTAGCTGTTCACCCTCAGCCTGGAGGCTGCCTTTTCCATGAGGGCCTTCATGCTTCAGGGGGGTTACTCAGTTCTCCTCTGCTGCCCTAAGTCTTCACCAGGCTCTGTGCATCTGTGCCCCAGGGGCGCTCTCTCTCAGCCCTCCTGCTTTGCCCCTAATTTTTACAGAGCATTCAGTGAAGGCCTGTGGTGAAAAGTTGTTGAGTGAATGGAGACTTTACATTTGGCTGGGACTCCTTGGAATTCTAAGCTTGTGGCAGTCTTCACTTGGCCTTTAAAAATCTAGAGAAGTGTCATCTAGTTCTCCTTACCCTGTCAGTGGCAGCTTTCTTTCCTCACTGCTCCTGTCAAGGATGAAAACAACTGTGGCTCTCTCTTCTTCTGGGGGGACTCACCATTTTCTGGATTTAAATCCACTTAGATTTCTTTGTACTCTCAAAGTTGAATTTATTTTCAGATGTCTGATTATATAGGTTGTCTGGCTTGTGCTCATTGTTAGAGTTGGAAAGCTTACATCCTAAGCAGAAGCCTGCAGATTTGCTTCTGTTGTCTTTCAAGATTTAAGTTTCCTGTGGCAAGCAAATCACTTCCGGGTTTTTAGTTTGTTTCTGGTTTTTTATCTTGGTGGGTCCTGAGCTTTAACCTCCAATTCTAAAGCATCACAAGGCCTCCCAAATCCTTTTCTCCTCTTTAGCGGCCACTTTATGTTTGGTTTCCTGCCACCTAACCTCAGTACAGGCACAGTTTAGGACTCAAAGATGTCTTGAGGGGAAATTGCACACTTTCAGGTTTACTTTCTACTGGTACCCCCTTCCCAGAAACTTTGTAGCTCTGGCTGCCTTGGGAGTTCTGAGTTCTAATACTCCCTAACCCAGTGAGACTGTCTCAGACTCTGGGCCATTGCTTTCCTCCCCGTCTCTTTTCCCGTACTGTGGAATCAGCTCACCCCCCCAGAGGTGAACAGAGGTAGTTGTGAAGCTTACCTAGTAGATCCCCTTGTTTACAAGACTGTAGCACTACCAGCCCTGGCTACCTGTTCAATGAAGCCTTCACTTTTTGTTTTTGTTTCTTTGTGTTTTTATTTTTATTTTTTTTTCTTTTATTTATTTATTTATTTATTTATTTTTAATTTTTACTTTACAATTCTGTATTGGTTTTGGCATAGATTGACATGAATCCACCACAGGCATTTGTCATAGTTAAAAACAGAAGAGAAACTTTTAAAAAAGTACTTGTAATTGTTACGATAGAAAAAATAAGATACTTGGGAATAAATCTAAAGATGGTAAAGATCAGTGTAGAAAAACATTTAAAAATGTATTAGAAAGCACTAACAAATACATGGGAAGATATTGTGAAGCTATCAGTTCTTTTAAATTGGTCTACAAGGTTGAACACAATTCCAATCAAATCCCAACTGGATTTTTTGGAAGAAGATGATGAGATAATTCCAAAATGTGTGTGAAAAATGGAAGATCTGGGAATAACCAAGGCACCAGAGAAGAATAAGGTTGAAAGGGACTAGTTTGTCAGATAGATAAGCTATAATTAAAATAGTGTAGCATTAGCACTGAGTGGACAGATTTTGCAAAGGAATCAAATGTATTCCAAAGAAGCATATATGTATCCCATATAATGTATCCCATATATACATATATGTGGAAATGTGATATATCACAGAGGGAATGTATAGATCCCTGTTCCATGTTATTTAAAAAATCAGTTCCGTACAGAGTAAAAGTTTAAATAGAAATGGAAAAAGTTTAGGCATTGTAGAAGAATTTATATATGACTTCAGGTTTAGAAAGTTACTTAAATATAAGAGGGTACATTACCTATAAAAATAGATTGGTAAATTTACATTAATATTAGGTTAGTAATTTGAGAATGTCAGTAGGAAGTGTTCATCCAGAACACCATTAACAAAATGAAAAGACAAAAGATATCTGCAGTACTCATATAACCAATAGAGGATTAGATTATGTAAAGAACTATTATGAATAATTTCTTTTAAGATATTCAATAGAACAATAGTTTAAAGACATAGACAAGCATTTCACTGAAGAATAGTATATGAACATAGGGAAAGTTGCTCAGCCCTGCAAATTAACCAGAGAACTGAAAATGGAATTGGTTACCATTTCACACCCAGTAGATGGAAACACATTTGTAAAAAGTCTGGCAATACCAAGTCTTGGTGTGGATGTAGAGCTAGAGGAACTCTTTATATTCTGATGATGAACATGTCCATTAATACTACAACTTCGGAAAATAATTTCTATTATTTTGTAAGTTTGAACAGTGTACCTTTCTATCATACCTGTGACTCAGCACATCTTGGATATATTATCTACAGAAATCGGCACATGTGGGTTGGAAGACATATACATTATTGTTTATAACAACATTTTAATAATAAACACTTAAAAAACAGTTCAATTTGACAGAAGAATGTACGCTAGTACAGATCAATGAATTATAGATAAATAGAATATGACCTTGAAAACATGATACTGGATTATTTTTAACTGTATACTACTCAAGGCTACATAGGATATGGTACCCTTTTTGTAATGCTCAAAAGCAAGCATAACAAAAATACATTGACTACAGATTCTATGTTATGCAAAAATATATAAATACATATATATTTTTTAGAAAACATTGCTTTGCTCAAACAAATTCCAGAGAGTAGTGACTTCTTTCTTGGGCTTCTCTCAAGAGTTAAGTGAGGAGCACCACAGGAAGCTTCTGTGATTTTCATTATGTTCTAGCCCATAATTTCTGTGGCAGGTGACACACAGATATTCCTTTTATTGTTACATTTCATAACTTTTATGTCTTCTCTTTCTTTTTGGCCATGCCACATGGCTTGTGGGATCTTAGTTCCTCAACCAGGGATTGAACCTTAGCCATGGAAGTGAAAGCCCAGAGTCCTAACCACCGGGCCACCTGGGAATTCCCACTCTTATGGTTTTGCAGGCATGTCTTAATTGCATTTTATTGAGCAAACCTCTGTTATAAATAGGCTCTTTGCATTCTGCTGGAAGGTTTTTTTTTTTTTAAATAGCTTAAACATTGATAATAGTTAAACATTGTAACCTAGAGCATTGTCTGTATTTCATTGTAATATAAACCTGTATCTTTTCCTTAATGATGATTTCTATATTAAGGAATGTAGTGTAATGGGAGTTCCGGAGGTAGACAGCTGGGTTTATATCCTAGCTCTAACATATACTAGTTGTGTGACTTTGGTTGAGTTACAACTTCTCTGTGATTCAGTTACATGTGTAAAATAAAGGTAGTAATTCTAAGATTAAATGAGTTCTTACATTTGAAGTAGAAGACACAGAGCCTAGCACATAGTAAATAAATACTAGGTGCAGTGGTATTTTTACTATTATAATAATTGTTAATAGTAACATGAAATAATAAGAGTATAGTCATTTTCTTGAGTGATTCTAGAATTGGTAAAACTGTTCTAATTCTAATAAATATTATATCTTTTCCCCTAGAGAAGCATGCCATAGGGACATTGTGAATTTGCAAGTGGAGATGATTAAACAGTTTCATATGCAATTGGTATGTATTGACATGTTTTATTGTAAGTGAGCATAGCTGTGGATCTAAAAAGTCCATGAAAGGGTGACGTATTCTTACTTAGTTATATCTAATTGCTAAGAAATAAAAGAGCGTTTTAGAAATTTAGTAAATAGAATAGATTTTAACTAGTCACCCTTCTTTATAACCTATGATAGTTAAGGCTACTTTTTCACAGCTGTTTTTTTTTTTTTTGGCAGTAAGTAAGCAAAAACCTTTCCAAATGTGGAAATGTAAACTTTCCAAATATGTAAATTTTACCAGTGCTCTTTCATTTATATTAGCAAAGTAGTAAGGGTGGTTAAATTGAAAAAAAAAAATTACTCAGTTAATCAAACATGAGAAAAATGATAGCTGAAAATGTGTAAAACAATGTCAAATAAATGTGAAATGCCAGTAATTAAAAAAAATTTTTCCCCCTTTTCTAGAATGAAATGCACTCTTTGTTGGAAAGATACTCAGTGAATGAAGGTTTAGTGGCAGAAATTGAAAGACTACGAGAAGAAAACAAAAGACTGCGGGCACACTTTTGAAATTTCAGTGAATACTTTGATGTTTTGTAATTTGGGAAGGTTCTGACAACACAGAACTACATGAAGTCAGTATTGTTTTCATAACCTCTGGGAGAAAAAATTTTTTTCAGTCAAAGGGTGATGGGATTTTATACCAATCACTATTTCATCTTTTCTGTCAAATATATTTATATTTTTATATTAAAAACTGTACACTATGTCGTCTGCCTAAAAGGAAAGCCAACAGAATCTTTATTTTATGAAAGCTTTAGCTATACACTAAGTGCCCTTTTTCATGAAAAAATTGTGCAAAAAAATAGGTTATGTATGTTTTTTAATCATCATTTCTAAACATAATATTTTTGGTTGACAGTTGCCTTCCAAATTTTTTTGGATGTTTAATGATTAAAGAGTTTGATATACCTTCTATTTTTATGGAGAAAGTAAGTTTAATTGGTGTTTTGTTTTTCTAAGCAATTGACTAATAAAACACAAAGTTGGTTAGTAATTATTTTGTTAACTTGGTGAAGTCAAGTATAACTATTATTTATTACTTGTACATTTGATAAGAAAATTTTCAGATTTTGAATTGCACAGATCACATTATATCTATTGCATTATTCTTTTATACTTCTAACTAATCTCTACTCTGGTTGATATTTTGTAGTTAATTTTACCTATGAAAACTTTTAAGGGTTTATAAGACTCAACCAGAACTGCATATCTGCTGATTATCTCATTAATTAACAGCATAAAATTTATACTATAATGTTTCAGTCAATATAATTCCACTTAATAATTAGTGAAAATTTCATATTATACTAAGTATTATAGTATTAGTCTGTTTTTTCTCCTCCTAAATGAGGTATGGTTGATTTTGTTCTGTGGTTTATATCATTAACTTTCTTTAATTCTTTTTTGTGCTGTGTGTAATACTTTTCTATTATTGGCCCACTATAAAATAAAAAAATTTTTTTAAAAACAGGAAGGTTAATTGTCAAAAGAATATACACCTCTGACAATATGTGAATGTTAACATGCTGTGATCTACATTTTTAGTGGTATAAGATTAAGAGGGCAGCTGGCTTATTTACCTCTTGTAGTCTCTTGTCCCAGAGATTTAAACTATACCTTGTATATAGCACTCCTGCTCAATTTTAACTTTTGAGATGAAAGTATTTACTAAAATAAAAAAGAAGTCTAGCTGGATTACTAACTTTTTCCTTCCAGGTGATGAAAGATTTTAAGGATACATTTAGTAAGTGTAAAATACTAATAATTATTTCAAGAAATAAATTACTTTGTCTTAGTGGAATACATTTGTATTAAAGCATAAGGGAGCTTCCCAGGTGGCACCAGTGGTAAAGAACCCACCTCCCAGTACAGGAGACATGAGACCCAGGTTCAATCCATGAGGCAGGAAGATCCCCTGGAGGAGCGCATGGCAACCCACTGCAGGATTCTTGCCTGGAGAATTCCATGGACAGAGGAGTCTGGTAGATGGCAGTCCATAGGGCCACAGAGAGTTGGAGACACTGAAGTGACTTAGCACACAAAGCATAAAGGGATGCTAATATAATCTTTTTTTCCTGACAGGTAATGAAAGCATTATGGCTTGTAACAAGTTTTGTCACATATCATTATCAAACAGATTTAGAAGACATAAAAATGTGTTTTGCATTATCCATTAATATTTTCCTGTTGCCTTTTTCTATAAATGCACATAATGTATATTAAAATAAGTTAGATAAATAAAATAATTTTGTTAACCTTATGCATATAGATGAAACATTTTTTGTCATGGAAAAGTTAGATAAATAAAATAATTTTGTTAACCTTATGCATATAGATGAAACATTTTTTGTCATGGAATTTAAATAAGTAAAAAAAAGTTAAATTTTAAATGGTAAAAATGGGAAATCAGAAGTTGAACTTTAGCCTCTAGCCAAAATAGAATAATAAGAGATGAAATCAGAAATTGAATTTTAGCCTCTAGCCAAAATAGAATAATAGGAGATTAGATTTACACAATGCAACTAAATTTTAAAAAGACACAAAATACTTGAAATAGTTTTCAAATACTGAATTTTTTAAAATAAACTCAACTTGGAATTCTTTACCTAGAGAAAATATCTTTAAAAGTGAAAATTAAAACTTCTTCAGACCTAGAAAGGTTGAAAGAATTTATCACAAGCTAACTTTTGCCCTACAGGAAACATTAAAAGTACCAGATAGAAATCTGCTTCTATGCAAAGGAATGAAGAGCAACAAAAATGGTAAATATGTGAACAAATAAAAGGCCTTTTTCACCCCTTATTTTAAGTTATCTTCAAAGGGTAGCGGACTGTTTAAAACAAAAATAATAACAATGAATTATGTGGTTAACATATGTAAAGTGAAATGTCTGACAAGAGTATCTATCTTCAAGGGTGGGAGGAGGGAAATGAAAGTACACTACTCTGAGTTCTTAACTGTGAAGCAGAGTACTACCTGAAAGTAGGATGCTACAAGCTAAAAATGTACACTGTAAACCCCAAAGTAACCACAAAAGAAAAACAGTTCTAGTTAGCAAATCAACAAAGATGATAAAATGTAGCCATTAAAAAAATCCAAAAGAAGCAAAGAAAAGAACAAGGGGCAAAGAATAAATGGGACAATAGAAAATAAACAGTAAAATGGTAGATTTAAGCAGCAATATCAAGAATTACATTAAGTATAAATTATCAACTACCCTTATGAAATTGAATTTTTTTATCCAGCTGTGTACTAAATCGATGAAATCCACTTTAAATATGAAGATACAGATAGTTTAAAAAGTTGAAGTAAAAAATTAGTACATAAACGGAACTGAATAGAAGTGAAAGCAAATTATATTTTGTGGGAATCAGCTAAGGCAGTACTTACAGGGAAATTTATATCATTAAATATCTGTATTAGAAAAGGAAAGGGCTCAATAGCTTCGGCTTCCACCTTAAGTTAGAAAAATAGCAAGTAAAAACCCCAAAGAAGCAAATGAAAAAAGATTTTAGAGAATACAGTGCAAAGCAAAAGTCAACTGAGGAAATCAGTAAAAGTAAAAGCTAGTGCTTTGAGATCAAACCTTTAGCTAACCAGAGAAACAAACAACCCTAAATTACCAGTATCAGGAATGAAAAAAGTGACATCACTACAGAGATGTGCTGCTGCTGCTGCTAAGTCGCTTCAGTCATTCGTGTCCGACTCTGTGCCACCCCATGGACGGCAGCCCGCCAGGCTCCACTGTCCCTGGGAAGAACACTGGAGTAGGTTGCCATTTCCTTCTCCAGTGCACGAAAGTGAAAAGTGAAAGGGAGGTTGCTCAGTCGTGTTCGACTCTTCGAGACCCCATGGACTGCAGCCCACCAGGCTCGTCCATCCATGGGACTTTCCAGGGAAGAGTACTGGAGTGGGTTGCCATTGCCTTCTCCGACAGAGATGTGCTCAGGTCAGTTCAGTTCAGTCGCCCAGTCGTGTCCGACTCTTTGCGACCCCATGAATCGCAGCACGCCAGGCCTCCCTGTCCATCACCAAACCCCGGAGTTCACTCAGACTCACATCCATCGAGTCTGTGATGCCATCCAGCCATCTCATCCTCTGTCGTCCCCTACTCCTCCTGCCCCCAATCCCTCTCAGCATCAGAGTCTTTTCCAATGAGTCAACTCTTTGCATGAGGTGTTCAAAGTACTGGAGTTTCAGGTTCAGCATCATTCCTTCCAAAGAAATCCCAGGGCTGATCTCCTTCAGAATGGACGGGTGGATCTCCTTGCAGTCCAAGGGACTCTCAAGAGTCTTCTCCAACACCACAGTTCAAAAGCATCAATTTGTGCTACTTAGGTATAAATTTGATAAAAGTTATGTATGACCTGTACTCTGAATTCTGCAAAACATTACTGAGAGAAGGTAAACCTAAGTAAATGCTATGCCAGGTTCATAGACTGAAAGGCTCAACGTTGTTAAATATCAGTTTTTCCTATATTGATTTTCCAATTCAATGTAATAATAAAAATTATAGCAGAAACTATTTTTCTCTTCAGCTATGTCTAATTTAGCATTTACCTAATCTGGTAAGTATTTAATGTCATCTATTTTATTTTTCATCCTAGAATTTCCATTTTGTTATTTTTTATAGTTTCTAATTCTCAGTTAAATCTCCTAATTATTCAAGTATATTGATTTTAGTTTTTTTTTTTAATGTAAAATAAATGAATTTTTTTTTGGTAAACTATACTGAAACTAAACTAGAAAAAAGATGTGAAGTACATAACATATGTGTATGTTTATCACTTAAAATTAATTTGAATTTATCTTGAGAAAACAAGAACATTAAACAAATCAATTAGTTTAAATCACCACATTAAGGATCATCTCAATAGATACAGAAAGGTATCTGATAAAAGTTATTAATGATTCATGGTAATCTTGTAAACTGAATAGAAGAAATTTTCTTTATGCTGAGGAAATATATCAGAGACCAACTGCAAATATTTTGTTTTCTTTTTTAACTGAGATATAGTTAATTTTTGATAGTATGTGTTTCAGGTGTGCAACAATGATTCATAATTTTCAAAGATTATACTTCATTTATAGTTATAAAATATTAGTTATATTCCCTGTGCTATATAGTATTTCCTTGTAGCTTGTTTACTTTGTATATCAGTTCAGTTCAGATCAGTCCATCAGTCAGTCGTGTTCGACTCTTTGTGACCCCGTGGACTACAGCACGCCAGGCTTCCCTGTCCGTCACCAGCTCCCAAAACTTGCTCAAACTCTTGTCCATCAAGTCAGTGACGCCATCCAACCATCTCATCCTCTGTTGTCCCCTTCTCCTGCCTTCAATCTTTCCCAGCTTCAGGGTCTTTTCCAGTGACTCAGTTCTATGCATCAGGTGGCCAAAGTATTGGAGTTTCAGCTTCAGCATCAGTCCTTCCAATGAATATTCAGGACTGATTTCCTTTAGGATTGAATGGTTTGATCTTGCAGTCCAAGGGATTTTCAAAGAGTCTTCTCCAACACCACAGTTCAAAAGCGTCAATTCTTTGGTGCTCAGCTTTCTTTGTAGTCCAGCTCTCACATCCATACATGACTACTGGAAAAACCATAGCTTTAACTAGACGGACCTTTGTCAGCAAAGTAATGTCTCTGCTTTTTAATATGCTGTCTAGATTGGTCATAACTTTTCTTCCAAGGAGTAAAGGTCTTTTAATTTCATGGCTGCAGTCACCATCTGCAGTGATTTTCAGTTCAGTTCAGTTCAGTCGCTCAGTCGTGTCCGACTCTGTGACCCCGTGAATCGCAGCATGCCAGGCCTCCCTGTCCATCACCATCTCCCAGAGTTCACTCAGACTCACATCCATCGAGTCGGTGATGCCGTCCAGCCATCTCATCTTCTGTCATCCCCTTTTCCTCCTGCCCCCAATCCCTCCCAGCATGAGTCTTTTCCAATGAGTCAACTCTTCACATGAGGTGGCCAAAATACTGGAGTTTCAGCTTTAGCATCAGTCCTTCCAAAGAACACCCAGGGCTGATCTCCTTTAGAATGGACTGGTTGGACTTCGTTGCAGTCCAAGGGACTCTCAAGAGTCTTCTCCAACGCCACAGTTCAAAAGCATCAATTCTTCGGCACTCAGCTTTCTTCACAGTCCAACTCTCGCATTCATACATGACCACTGGAAGAACCATAGCCTGGACTAAACGGACCTTTGTTGGCAAAGTAATGTCTCTGCTTTTCAATATGCTATCTAGGTTGGTCATAAGCCCCCCAAAATAAAGTCAGCCACTGTTTCCATCGTTTCCCCATCTATTTGCCATGAAGTGAAGGGACTGGATGCCATGATCTTAGTTTTTTGAATGTTGAGTTTTAAGCCAGCTTTTACACTCTCCTCTTTGACTTTCATCCAGAGCCTCTTCAGTTCTTCGCTTTCTGCCATAGGATGGTATCATCTGCTTATCTGAGGTTATTGATATTTCACCCGGTAATCTTGATTCCAGCTTGTGCTTCATCCAGCCCAGCATTTTGCATGATGTATTCTGCATATAAGTTAAATAAGCCAGGTGACAATATATAGCCTTGATGTACTCCTTTCCCAACTTGGAACCAGTCTGTTGTTCCATGTCCAGCTGTAACTGTTGCTTTTTGACCTGCATACAGATTTCTCAGGAGGCAGATCAGGTGGTCTGGTATTCTCATCCCTTGAAGAATTTTCCACAGTAAGTAGCCGTTTGTAACTCTTAATCCCCTGTGCCTGTCTTACTCCTCCCTTAGTTATTTGCAAGTCTGGGTCTGATAACTAATATCTGGATATCCTGTGCTTTTGTTTCTATTTTACATTATTTCAGTTTTTGATCACATTGTGTCATCTGTTCTTCTTGAATGTTTCTTTATTGAGTGATTGATATCATAAAAAAGTGTAGGAATTCTTTGAGTCTCAGTGCTATATTTGTCTCTGAGAAGTTTTACCTCCACTGTAGCAAGCAGCCAAGTTAGGGAATGAGCATGCCCATGGCACCTTAATGCAATCAGGGATTGAGGTGCTTCCTAGTTGAGTTTAAGTTTTTGGTTTATTCTCATGTTAAAGGTTTAACCCTTCAGAGTTCCAAACAAACTCGTGGAGTTAAACAGGACTGTCCTACTTGGCAAGAAAAGAACTCTAACTTTTCTCTTTCCAAGTTCTGTTTCTTACCTTAAATCAGTAAGGTTTAGATGTATTAGTTTGCAGTGGAAGTTAACAAAATGCCAGACAAGTTAATACTGTAGATAATCACTGTATATTTCTAGTAAAGAATTATTTTATGTATTAAATGATCAAGTTCCACATACTTATCTTAACTGGAGCTCTTAAAGCCTACAGAGACAAAAAGAGAAAAAGGTAGTCTGTTCAGAGTTAGATTATTTGTGGGAAAATCAAGGATGTAGCTATAGAAACTATAGTTAGAAGTGCTGAAAGAAAAAAAAAATATTGGTAGACCAATAATTCTTAAAATGTGGTTTAGTGAGCCCTGAGAATTTCCAAGATCCTTTTGAGGTCAAAATTATTTTTGTAATGGTACTTAAGACATTGTCTTTTTCATTCTTATTTTCTCATGAGCATAAAGTGAAGTTTTCCAGTGTGGTTACATCACTGTCTTGACACCTAATCAAAGGGGTTCTTGTTTATTCTGGTACTTTCTAGAATTTTCAAAAGTAGCTGTTTGGAATCTTCAGTAATTTTTAATAGAACAAAAGATAGCTGATACTAAGAGAATTTAGGACCTGTGGTATGCCTTTTCAAGTGGTATAAAGGACACAAGAAGCTTAAAGGCATGGTCTCACATGAGTCTTATATGTACTTATTAGTAATTAAATTGAGAGAGAGAGAAGCATGTCTGGAAAATAATTGTGGGTGGAAAATAATTGTGGATATGACTTTTGGTTCACTGATAGACTATATCAAATGTATAAACATTTACAAAGTGTTTTAAGTGGTAGATTCAGCAAAAGCACTGCTGCCACCTAGAACTAATAGAATGAGGCTTTTCAAAACTATAAAAAATTATCTAACCCCTCAACTTTGTAATGTAGGAGGTAGGCTGAGAAAGTCACTCAAGTTGCCAAAATGACCTGTCTTCCGAAGCCCTTTTCAGAAATGATTGAAGTGAAGAAAAAGGAAGTACATCTTGAAGAGCAGTCAGAAATGTGGGGAACAGTGGATTTGGGAGGCACCCCTAGGGGGCAGAACGGAGGTCTAATTAAGAAATATTTCCCATCCATAGAGCAACTTCGGCCCACTTGGATTTCAGAATTACTGGGGGTCAGTGACTGCTGGGAGTCTCTCATTCTAAAATTGGAGTGTTTAGTACAGTTATCCTGTCCTAGTTTCTCTGTTTGTAGGCTCTCTGTGTGTCATTCTTCTGTTTATTGTTCTCTAAACAAAGAGCAATGCATTGTTCTTATTATGATGAAACATATCTGAATATAGTATAGATTGCATGCATGCTAAGTCACTTCATGTCCAGCTCTTTGCAACCCTATGGACCATAGCCCGCCAGACTCCCCTGTTCATGGAATTCTCCAGGCAAAAATGCTGGAGTGGGTTGCCATGCCCTCTTCCAGGGGATCCTCCTAACCCAGGAATTTGAACCTCATCTCTTATGTCTCCTGCATTGGCAGGCGGGTTCTTTACCACTAGCGCCACCTGGGAAGAGCCTGCTGCTGCTGCTGCTAAGTCGCTTCTGTCATGTCTGACTCTGTGCGACCCCATAGACGGCAGCCCATCAGGCTCCTCTGTCCCTGGGATCCTCCAGGCAAGAACACTGGAGTGGGTTGCCATTTCCTTCTCCAATGCATGAAAGTGAAAAGTGAAAATGAAGCCAGCTGCTCAGTCGTGTCCGACTCTTAGCGACCCCAGGGACTGCAGCCTCCCAGGCTCCTCTGTCCATGGGATTTTTCAGGCAAGAGTGCTGGAGTGGGTTGCCATTGCCTTCTCTGGGAAGAACCTAATGCAGATTAAAAATCTTAAACAGCCTGATGCTGTGATTGAACGTGACTTTTAGAGTCCTGGGGTTGGGGTGAGCATGTATTGCATTCGAGAAGAAAATGAATTACTGTGGCCTGGAGGCCAGAGTGTGGTGTGCTGCATTTTTGTCACCAGTCCTAAACCCCAAGCTGTATTCCTGCCCTTTGCCCTTTGACATTGCAGTTCTTTCTGCTAAAGAGGTGGAATATGTTTCCCTCCTTGTGACTGGGTTTGGCCTTGTGGCTTGATTTGGCCAATAAAGCAGAAATGATGGTGTGCCAATTCCAAACCCAGGCTTTCAGAGCTCTCACATATTTCCACTTACTCTCTTGTACCCCTGACATGGACCCTAAAAAACAAAACTAAACACAAAAAGCTACCCAGGCCAGCTGCTGGTCCTAAGAAAGATGAGAAGCAGAGCTGTCTCAACCACGCTGCTCAGCCAAACGTGGCTTAATCCAGCCCAATAGACCCTTAGATCTCTGGGAACAAACGCCTATCATGGTGAGCCAGTGGGAGTTTCTTGGCTGTTTATTATGCAGCAATAGATAACTTATAAGCATCTTGGCTCACCTTTATTCCAGCTGGGGTGACTTCAGAAGCCTCTTAATTAGGCTTTGGGTCTTCCTCTATTCTTATCTGTTGCATACACTTCTATCAGTGTTGTCCTCACCCAAAAGGCAAGTCTCATTGTCCACAGAAAAAGACCACATGTAATCTTCGGCGTGGCACCCTGATCCTTCCTGCTGCTCTGCACACCCTGCCCCAGATATTTCAGTCTTGGGCACCGGAAAGTGCCATACCATTTCATAGATCTAGGCTTCCTTCATTCTCTCTGCCTGAGAAGCCCCTACAGATCCTTCAGGACACTTATCACATGTCACCTCTTTTGTGACATTTTTCCATGACCTAAAGGCAATCAAGCTCTCTTTCATGTGTCTAAAAATTAATTTCCTGTCGTTATAATTCTTAAAGAATCATAATGGGATGGTTATAATGGGATGGTCTGTCTCTAGGTCTCTCTCCTCATAGGCAGAGGCAGTTTTGGAAAACTTTCTGTAGATGCAATATTTGGTGTGATGCTTAAACTTCATAGAGGTTCAGTATCATCTCATCTAATTTTATCCATTGTTGAATAATTGGAAAACATGTAGGGATTGTTATAAATTATTTCTGTATGGTGTTTATGATATTTGCAATAAACTGGAAATTTGGTTCAAATTCTTCCTTCTTTGCACATGTCAAATAATAGTATTTATAGTAGGAGGATACATTTATGAACATAGAAAAATGACAATAATGGTTGAAGATAGTTGACATGCCCTTGATGTGGAGATACTGTGGGTCCCTTTCAAGTAAAACCCTACAACCAGCTCACTTAAAATTAAAATGTCAAAAATCAATTATGCTTCATTTTGCATTCAGACAAATTGAACTTTTCAAAATTTGAACTTTTCAAGGGTATCAAACTGGTCAATCCTAAAGGAAATCAACCCTGAATATTCATTGGAAGGACTGTTGCTGAAGCTGAAACTCCAGTACTTGGCCACCTGATGTGAAGAGCCCTCTCATTGGAAAAGACCTTGATGCTGGGAAAGATTGAAGGCAGGAGGAGAAGGGGATGACAGAGGATAAGATGGTTGGATGGCATCACAGACTCAGTGGATGTGAGTTTGAGCAAATTCCAAGAGACCATGAAGGATAGGGGAGCCTGGCATGCTGTAGTCCATGGGGTTGCAAAGAATCAGACACCACTTGGTGACTGGGCAACAGCAACAATTGAAGTTTGATTTGTTGGGGTTTCTCTCAGGATTAGTGGCAGGTAATCATCTCAGGCATTATCCCCTTGTCTGGGCAACTCCCGTGGGAGAGTCCATTCTTGACTGTGCTTCGGGAGAGATGTTTCAACTGACAAGACTCACTTCTTCTCCCTTGTCTTCATTTTTTTCATCATTCATTCAGTGAAGAGTAGTCATGTCCTATGTGCTAAGCACTGGGCCTCATACTGAAGAGCACACTCAGTGAGCAGAAAAAAACAGGTATATTAATAGAGACTGAACACTTACGTGCTAAGAGTGAGGAGTGGGGCGTATGCACAGGGCAGCAGAGAGGGGTACTGGCTGCAGTCTGAGAGTAGTGTCGGAGAAGGCTTCCTAGGGGAAATAGGAGGTAAAAATCCTGAACTGAGGATTACAGATGAGTGAACACCTGGTGGAGAGGGAGGAAGACGTGCCTCTAAGACAGGAGGCTGGAAATAGGCGTAGGACCTGCCAACGCCAAGCAGGGGAAACAGGATGTGAATCGCAGTGTTGAGCTCTGGCAGATCACCAGGAGGCTCGGGAGTATACTGAGGTACTAGGATTCTCCTTGGAGGAACCAGTCAAGTGTCTTTAATCATGAATGTGACACAACCAGCTTTAGAAAGATGATTCAGATCACAGTGAAGAGAATGGTTTTGAGCGAATTAGATTAAGGGCAGTGATGTTATTGTAGTGTTTGGGCTGCTATAACGAAATACTATAACGGGGTGGCTTAGAAATACCTGGGGTGTATTTTCACAGTTCTGGAGGATGGAAAGTCCAAGATCAAGGACCAAATATGGTCCTGCTCTTTGGTGCATCGAAAGTACCTTCTCACTGTGTCCTAACATGGGAGAAGAGGTGAAGGCTCTCTCTGTGGCCTCTTTTATAAGAATACTAATCCTGTTCAGGAGGGCTCTTCTCTCATGACTTATCACCTCCCAAAGCTTCTACTTCCTAACACCTTCACCTTGGGGATTAAGATTTCAATGTATGAATTTAGGGGAAGGCAAACATTCAGATCATAGCATTCATCATCTAGGAGACTGTTCAGTCTTGCAGGTGAGAAACACACCAGGCCTGAACCGTCAAAAGATTGGAAAACTATCCAGAGGATGAAATAAGCAGAGCTTGATCAAAAAGACAGTGGATTTAAATTGGAATGCATCTAGAAGCTACCTGTTACACATTAAGCGGGCTATTGATTTGAGAAGGCTTTTTAAGGTTTGATAATTATCCTATAAGCCCTAATTTTCAAAGTGTTTTAAACATTAATGCTATGAAGAGAAATTTAATAGTCTCTGACATCTGTTGAACGTCCTCTCCTTTAATATCTATAGATGTGAGTTGCTGTGATTTGTTTTTAAATATGGACCCATCTTTTGTTTGAGAGGTGGTCAGGAAGGATTACTCCTTTCATATAGTGTTGTATTTCTCCCCCTAGTATTTTACTTCAGTGTTTCAATTCAATTTTCATAGCAATATAAATTTATAATTATCTTTGCCAGATTTTTGTATAGGGGATGTTAGCTTCTTAACAAAATTAGGTTAAGTTAAATACATTTATCTAGTCTAGCATACCAGTTAGATTAAAAATAATGTTATAAAGTGACATTTTATACCATATATGTTGATTATGCTAGTTGTAAATTTATTTTATAAGCAAGATGAACAGTCTTTTTATGCCAATCTTTATAACTTGAAGCATAATATCTTTATTTTGAATTATTACAGTGGCTCTGAATCTCTTCTTTGCTTTTATTATATATAAATTGACCATATCAGTCACAGTAATGACTTATTTGATGCTGGGTCATCAACTTCTTGTGATGGAATTAATCCTACGAGAACACTCGGACTCCGATGGCAGAGGCAAGGAAGGATTGCAGCAGGATAGGTTGTGGACTCTTTCGTGTGCTGCTGTGTATTGTTCGGTAAGTATACTCTTCTGTTTGTTTGTTTGTTTTTTTATGGTTGCATTTTGATCCTTAAAACTGCTGTCTTTTTTTTTTTTTTTTTTTCTTTCATCTGAAAGCAACAAACTAAAAGCCAAAGAAACTGCTAAGAAGGAAAGCCTAAGGCAGGGGGTTGGGGGTGGAGGTGGTGGTGGGAAGTGACACATCCTATTGTAAAGTAGAGCAAATCCAATTAAAGCACTCAATAGTCACTTTACTTTATTGGGGAATTGGCTACAAAAGCATTTAAATTTTGTTCTAACCAATCTATTTTTTCAATCATTCATTTAGTATTTAAGCCATTTAGGAAAATAAGTAAGAAACACATAGCAACAACAAAAACATCTTCACCAGCTTAGAACATATATTAGTTTCTATTTATGCATAAAAAATTGCCACAAATTAACAGCTTCAAGCAATCCACAATTTATTGTCATGTGTCTGGCATGGCACAACTGGTTTCTCTGCTCAGGGTTTCACAGGGTGATAATCAAGGTGATGGCTAGGGCTGCATTCTCATCAAGAATGGCTTGACTGGGGAAGAATTCATTTCCAAGGTCATTCAGGCTGTTGGCAGCATTTGTTTTCTTGTGGCCGCATGCCTAAAGCCCCCACTTTTCACTGGCCATCACTTGCTGGCTGCCCAAAGTTCTTTGTTACCTTCTCTGCCATGGCTAGTTACTTCATTATCCTCACAAGTGAAGTTTCTTGCTTCACGGAACATCCAGTCTCTCTTTTGACGAATTTCACCTGAGTAAGTCAGTTCCTCCCTCCTGCAACCTGAATAATTTCCCTTCTAATTGGTCAACACCAACTGACTTAGAACATTAATTTTATTGGCAAGATTTCTTCACCTTCACTGTATTGTTTGGGCTCCAAGTAAGTCACAGGTTCCACCCACACTCAAGGGTAAGGGATTACACACAGTAAGAACATCAGGGAGCAGAGTTCTGGGGAGTTACACAATGGGGCCTCCCTAGAATCTTTCCACCAGAGAGTTTTATCTTACCACACATTTCTCATATCAATGTTTTATTAGAAAGTTATACTTTTATCTTTTAGAGTGAGGGAAAGGGGCAGTTTTTCAAGACTGTGGTTGTCAGCTCTGTTGTGGGCTTTAAATTTAGAATCTCATCTTCCAGTCTTACCCCCTCAAGTCCTGTGTACCAGTGTGGGCCACTTGCTGCTCCCAAACATGTCACTGTCTTTCATCACAATTTATTACTGCTAAATGCTTATCTCTGAAAACCTCTTCTTTCTCATTCGTACACATTTTTTAAGACCTAGCAGCCCACTCCAGTACTCTTGCCTGGAAAATCCCATGGATGGAGGAACCTGGTGGGCTGCACTCCATGGGGTTGCGAAGAGTCGGACACTACTGAGCGACTTCCCTTTCACTTTTCACTTTCATGCATTGGAGAAGGAAATGGCAACCCACTCCAGTGTTCTCGCCTGGAGAATCCTAGGGACAGGGGAGCCTGGTGGGTCACACAGAGTCGGACACGACTGAAGCGACTTAGCAGCAGCAGCAGCAGCTAAATTTATACATTCTGTAGTAGAGTTTTGATGACTTTCTCAGAGAAAACATCTCTGTTCCCATGATAATATTTAGAAGCCTTTTTCATATGATCTTTTATCTGGAGTTACAGCTATTTGTTTATATACCTTTTTCCTTGCTTTCTTTGTATCACAAATTATGGCTTACTCTTTTCTGTATCTCTAGTCCCTTATCTCTAGTACGGGACTTGATCCCCGTAGGGGAGTACAGTAGGTACTCCCTGATTAAACTTAATGAGTGAAGAGGAAAATGAACTAGAGTAAGTAGGAAAATAATTGTGGAAAAATAGGGTAAGAGAAAACAGGAAAACAGTAGTGTGGACAGACTACAATGACGTAATTTTTACTAGTTTTTTAAATCAGAATGTGAGGATGGGACTGTGAAGGAGAATAGTTGTGAATAAGTCTACAAAAGTCAGATGATGGAGGGTCTTAAAATTTCCAGGCTAGAAAATGTAGAGCTCATGGAACTTTAAATCTAATGAGGAATAGACAGTCTCACATATACTTTAATTTCAAGTTGTGTAAAGCTCCATGGAGGAAATGTACAGTATGTTAAAATAACAATTGGCAAGGAGACTTTATCTAGCAGAGGTCAACTGAACAAGTCACATTTGAGGTGAGACCTGAAAGTTGAGTAGGAGTAAAAGGTGTAAAGAGTGAATGGTAAAGAATGGTATATTGGGCTGAAGAGGAAATTCAGAATCAGGTCCTGCAGAACTTTACAGGCCATTACCATTTTGGTCTTTATCCTATGAACAATGGGAGAAAATTGAAAAATTTAAAACAAGGTAGGTTTGAAATGGGGGCTTCCCTGGTGGCTCTGATGGTAAAGAATCTGCCTGCAATGTGGGAGACCTGGGTTTGATCCCTGAGTTGGGAAGATCCCCTGGAGGAGGGCATGGCAACCCACTTCAGTATTCTTGCCTGGAGAATCCCCATGGATGGAGGAGCCTAGGGGGTGGGGGAGATGGTCCATGGCGACACAAAGAGTTGGATTCAACTGAGCGACTAAGCACAGCATAGCACAGGCTTGAAGTGGGGATAAGAGAACGAGAGAAAGAGGGAGATGATTTGTCTTTTTTAAAAAATTCCCTGAATAAAAGAGTATAAGAATAGATACAGGTCTAGTTAGGCGACCTTTTTAATGGCACAGAGAGTAGATCACAGTAATTTGATCTCGGAATGGCAGAGGAGTTTGAAAGAACTGGACAGATTTTATGGAGACTCAGTTGACAGGAGTTGGATATGGAAAGTGAAGGAGAGGGAAATGTTTCTAGCTTCCCTGGCTAGATAAATGGTGGTACCCAGAAAGAACAGTGGATTATGGACATGTTTGGGGGTGTTGGAGACCATGAAGTCTTCTTTGGAAATGTTGAGGTGTTTATATTGTATGGCCTGATGGATACATATAGTTCTTAAGCTCAGAAGAGAAATCTGCATAAGGGTTCCCGTATATCTATGGTCAACTGTTTTTTTTTTTTTTTTAAGTATATTTTTCAAAGGATGGAATTAAAATTTTTTTAATTATTTATTTTTAATTGGAGGTCAACTAATTTTTGACAAAGATGCCAAGACCATTCAGTGGGGGAAAGAACAATCTCCTTTACAAATGGTTCTGGAACAACTGGATATCCACACACAAAAGAATGGAATTAGATTTCTATCTCGTGTTGTTTACAAAAATTAACTCAAAATAAGTACTCAGAAGACCTAAACTTAAGAGCTAAACCTTTAAAACTCTTAGAAGAAAGCATTGGGGAAAGTCTTCATGACTTTGGATTTGGAATTTTTTTTTTTCCTCTTTTAATGACCTGAAATGTCAGGTCCATGAATCAAGGCAAATTGGAAGTGGTCAAACAAGAGGTGGCAAGAGTGAATGTTGATATTCTAGGAATCAGTGAACTAAAATGGGCTGGAATGGGTGAATTTAACTCAGATGACCATTATATCTACTACTGCGGGCAGGAATCCCTCAGAAGAAATGGAGTAGCCATCATGGTCAACAAAAGAGTCCAAAGTGCAGTACTTGGATGCAATGTCAAAAATGACAGAATGATCTCTGTTTGTCTCCAAGGCAAACCATTCAATATCATGGTAATCCAAGTCTATACCCCAACCAGTAACTCTGAAGAAGCTGAAGTTGAACGGTTCTATGAAGACCTACAAAACCTTTTAGAACTAACCCTCCAAAAAGATGTCCTTTTCATTATAGGGGACTGGAATGCAAAAGTAGGAAGTCAAGAAACACCTGGAGTAACAGGCAAATTTGGACTTGGAATGCGGAATGAAACAGGGCAAAGACTAATAGAATTTTGCCAAGAAAATGCGCTGGTCATAGCAAACACCCTCTTCTAACAACACAAGAGAAGACTCTACACATGGACATCACCAGATGGACCGAAATCAGATTGATTATATTCTTTGTAGCCAAAGATGGAGAAGCTCTATACAGTGAACAAAAACAATACCAGGAGCTGACTGTTGCTCAGATCATGAGCTCCTTATTACCAAATTCAGACTTAAATTGAAGAAAGTAGGGAAAACCGCTAGACCATTCAGGTATGACCTAAATCAAATCCCCTATGATTATACAGTGGAAGTGAGAAATAGATTTAAGGGCCTAGATTTGATAGAGTGCCTGATGAATGAGGTTCGTGACATTGTACAGGAGACAGGGATCAAGACCAACCACACGGAAAAGAAATGCAAAAAAGCAAAATGACTGTATGGGGAGGCCTTACAAATAGCTGTAAAAAGAAGAGAAGCAAAAAGCAAAGGAGAAAAGGAAAGATATAAGCATCTGAATGCAGAGTTCCAAAGAATAGCAAGGAGAGATAAGAAAGCCTTCCTCAGCGATCAATGCAAAGAAATAGAGGAAAACAACAGAATGGGAAAGACTAGAGATTTCTTCAAGAAAATTAGAGATACCAAGGGAACATTTCATGCCAAGATGGCCTCGATAAAGGACAGAAATGGTCTGGACCTAACAGAAGCAGAAGATATTAAGAAGAGGTTGCAAGAATACACAGAAGAACTGTACAAAAAAGATCTTCACGACCCAGAAAATCATGATGGTATGATCACTCATCTAGAGCCAGACATCCTGGAATGTGAAGTCAAGTGGGTCTTAGAAAGCATCACTACGAACAAAGCTAGTGCAGGTGATGAAATTCCAGTGGAGCTATTTCAAATCCTAAAAGATGATGTTGTAAAAGTGCTGCACTCAATATGCCAGCAAATTTGGAAAACTCAGCAGTGGCCACAGGACTGGAAAAGGTCCGTTTTCATTCCAATCCCAAAGAAAGGCAATGCCAAAGAATGCTCAAACTACCACACAATTGCACTCATCTCACACACTAGTAAAGTAATACTCAAAATTCTCCAAGCCAGGCTTCAGCAATATGTGAACTGTGAACTTCCTGATGTTCAAGCTGGTTTTAGAAAAGGCAGAGGAACTAGAGATCAAATTGCCAACATCCGCTGGATCATCAAAAAAGCAAGAGAGTTCCAGAAACATCTATTTCTGCTTTATTGACTATGCCAAAGCCTGACTGTGTGGATCACAAGAAACTGTGGAAAATTCTGAGAGAGATGGGAATACTCGACCACCTGACCTCCCTCTTGAGAAATCTGTATGCAGATCAGGAAGCAACAGTTAGAACTGGACATGGAACAAGAGACTGGTTCCAAATAGGAAAAGGAGTACATCAAGGCTGTATATTGTCACCCTGCTTATATAACTTATATGCAGAGTACATCATGAGAAACGCTGGACTGGAAGAAACACAAGCTGGAATCAAGATTGCTGGGAGAAATATCAATAACCTCAGATATGCAGATGACAGCACCCTTATGGCAGAAAGTGAAGAGGAACTAAAAAGCCTCTTGATGAAAGTGAAAGAGGAGAGGGAAAAAGTTGGCTTAAAGCTCAACATTCAGAAAACGAAGATCATGGCATCTGGTCCCATCACTTCATGGGAAATAGATGGGGAAACAGTGGAAGCAGTGTCAGACTTTATTTTTGGGGGCTCCAAAATCACTGCAGATGGTGACTGCAGCCATGAAATTATAAGACGCTTACTCCTTGGAAGAAAAGTTATGACCAACCTAGATAGCATATTCAAAAGCAGAGACATTACTTTGCTGACTAAGGTCCATCTAGTCAAGGGTATCATTTTTCCAGTAATCATGTATGGATGTGAGAGTTGGACTGTGAAGAAGGCTGAGCACCAAAGAATTGATGCTTTTGAACTGTGGTGTTGGAGAAGACTCTTGAGAGTCCCTTGGACTGCAAGGAGATCCAACCAGTCCATTCTGAAGGTCAGCCCTGGAACTTCTTTGGAGGGAATGATGCTGAAGCTGAAACTCCAGTACTTTGGCCACCTCATGCAAAGAGTTGACTCATTGGAAAAGACTCTGATGCTGGGAGGGATTGGGGGCAGGAGAAGAAGAGGACGACAGAGGATAAGATGGCTGGATGGCATCACTGACTTGATGGACGTGAGTTTGAGTGAACTCTGGGAGTTGGTGATAGACAGGGAGGCCTGGTGTGCTGTGATTCATGGGGTCGCAGAGTCAGACACGACTGAGTGACTGAACTGGAACTGAATGACTTCTTATATAGGATACCAAAGCAAACCCAGCAATAACAAAGAAGGATAATCTGGACTTTGTCAACACTGAAAACATCTGTGCATCAAAGAACACTATCATAAGAGTAAAATGTCAACCTACAAAACTGGAGAAATGAATTGCAAATTGTAAGTCTATTAAAGGTCTAGTATCCAGAATATATATAGAGCACTTACAACTCAAAAGCAAAGTGACAAACAACCCAATTCAAAAATGGACAAAGGACTAGAATAGACATTTTTCCAAAGAAGATATATATAAAAAGCCAAAAATCGTATGATAAGATACTCAGTGTCATTATTCATTAGGCAAATGCAAATCAAAACCACAACACATGGTCCTTTGCATCCATCAGGATGGCCATAATTTAAAAAAAAATGAAAATAACAAGTGTTGACCAAGATGTGGAGAAATTAGGACCCTCATACATTGCTGGTGAAAATATAAATTGGTGCAGCAATTTTGGAGAATATTTTAGCAATTACTCAAGTTAGTAAGTTACCTGCTTTTCCAGGTAGCTCAGCTGGTAAAGAATCCACCTGCAATGCAGGAGACCCTGGTTCAATTCCTGGGTCAGGAAGTTTCCCTGGAGAAGGGATAGGCTACCCACTCTAGTATTCTTGGGCTTCTCTGGTGGTGCAGATGGTAAAGAATCTGCCTGCGGTGTGGGAGACCTGGATTCAATTCCTGGGTTGGGAAGCTACCATGGAGGAGGGCATGGCAACCCACTCTAGTAATCTTGCCTGGAGAATCCGCATAAACAAAGGAACCTGGTGAGCTACATTCACAGTCACAAAGGGTAGGACACGACTGAGCGACTGAGCACGCAATAAGTTAAACATAGAAAAGAATGACCCAGCAGTTTCTCTCCTACGTATATACTTCACCATCCTTAGGAGCTTTTTGGTTTGCTAGTTTTCTCCCTCCCTCTGTCAGTTGTTCCACTGACTTGTCAGTACAGTCAAATGGCAGAGGTATCAGAATGTAGCGCATATTTCATTTATTAATAAAGTGCATATTAAGAATCTACTGTGCACTACTTACTGTTTTAGGTCCTGGATATAAAAAGGAAAACAGATGAGTCATGATCTCAAATTTTTCTATTTTGAAGGTAGTGTTTAATTAGTTTCCAGTACTCTTTTTGATATTGCATAAAAATTTTCTTGGCTGTACTCAAATAAATAAATGACATTTTTTTATATGTATAATGTGAGGACTCAGAGAGAAGAGTTTAAGAATGAATCCCCCATGGACATAGAGTATGGATTTCAAGATTTAGTCAATAATGTAGCCACATGTACTCATATTTCTTTCACATCTTGTAGTTATTGTTTATAGCACATACAGTGTGGTGTAACTTGTTATGGAGTCAGATAGCAGGTTCTTTCTGTTCATCCAAATTTTCCGGTCTTGAAGCTATTGATAATATTCTTTAAGACATTCAACTTCTTTTGCTTTTATAAGGAATTTTTTGCTTATGAATTTTCACTTTGTCCAGGTGTTTATCAGTCTGATGTTTGATTTGATGTCTAGCATATGCAAGCATACTTTTACCTTCAAGGAGTAATGGATGACTTACTCCTGTGGGTCTTAACAATAGTGAGTGACAACTCATTCAGATTCCATCCTATTCAGAGAGTAAGCACTCATTTATTCAATCAATTTATTTCTTTAATTTATCCTGTGACTCTAAGTCCACAGTCCTTTTTTTTTTTTTTTGACATGGGCCATTTTTAAAGTTTTTGTTGAATTTGTTACAGTATTGCTTCTGTTTTATGTGTTGGTGGGTGTTTTTCTTGGCCAGGAAGCATGTGGGATCTTAGCTCCCCAACTAGAGATCAAACCTGTACCCCCTGCATTGAAAGGTGAAGTCTTAACCACTGGACCAACAGGGAAGTCCCTAAATCCATAGTCTTTTATCTGACACTGTTTGGGGCTTTGGAATTTATAATTTTTTGATTTAATAAAATTAAGAGTTTGTGCCTTAGACTGTCTGACCATCCTGGCAGGGTCTGTAGCAGCATTCTATAAGCACACACTCACACTAGTTGTTCCTTAGCAAAACATAGGAATAGTCACATTATGTGTGATAAGTGAGGACCATGGGCAGCCTCATGTCTATGCAGGGCATGTCTGTTTTGACACCAGATTAGTTACAAAGGGACTTCTGGTTTTCATAGGTTTGTGGATTTTGGAATCTCAGATAAGGGAATGTTTGCTAACAAAAAGGTGAGTAAGATGTAGTATCTTCCCTCAAAGGACACAGACACTTCATGATTTGTCTGTTAAGTCTTTTCTGTTTGTTATAAGCCAGTGTGTTTAGATTTTTTTTTTTTTTAAAGGAAGGTGCTGGTGTTGGAGTGACTTATTGATTCAATAATCGGAAAGTCTAGCAGGCAGATTTTGGACAATGCTGTACTCAAGGATCAAATGATGCCATTTGGCTGGTTTTTCTTAATCTTTCACATACCTACCTTCTATTCCAGAGGTTTCAGTCTCTCTGTCTCTGTATGCTCTAAGCCAACTCTTTTGTGGTGACAAAGATGGCTAGGGCAGGTCATTTCATAGTTACGTTTTCTAGGGAAGAAAAAGAGCCCCATTTCCTGTTGGAGCATTCCCAGAAAAAATCTTTTTGCATTTCATTGGCTCTGATCTTGTCACATGCCATCTGTCACTGAGGTCAGGGAGATGAAACGGGCTGATTGGTCTAGACTGGTCATGTGATCCACTTTGGCATCAGGAGAGTTAAGCACATGAACTAAGCAGGTGGGATTTTCTCAAACAAAAACTGGGAGCTGTTGCCAGAGGACGTGGGGAATGTTGGGTGGCAAAGCATTCATGTAGACATTTATAGGTTGACACTGGATTTCCTTTGTAATTAAAATTCTTCTGATGGAATACAGTGGAGTCAATATCAATTGATTTGGTCAGCTGATATATAACTTTCCTGCTGATCATATAACTTTCCTGCTGATTATATAGCAAAACTTTATTGCTCTTTTATATGTACCAAAATATATACGAGCCTGCAAGTCTAAAATCAAAATTGACTCTAAACTGAACTCCTCATCAGACCATAAGAATATACAGCCTGGAACCCAATTACCTTCATTTGAATCTTTGCTTCACCCACTTTCTTGGATGAGTTACTTACCTCTTTGTACTTGTTTTCTTGTGTGTAAAGCAAGTGTAATGGTAGCATTTACCTCACCAGGTTGGTTTGAGGACCCCATGAATTAATACATGTAAAGTATTTAGAATGGGGTTTGACACATAGTAAGTGTGCTATAAACTTTAGCTATTATTATTATTATTCCATTGGGTAACACTAACTCTGAAATTCCCCATGGTGAAGTAGGAATTTTTACAGCATGGATATTAACATTTCTGTGCCTTTAACTAATATTGCAGCTGCCCTGTGTACATTATTATTGGAAATGCCATTTGTTTTCTTGTCAGATTAAAGTTTAAAAAATAAGCCAACCATAATTTTTTTTTCAGAAAGCATTTATTTTGACCCAAGAGATTCCAGTCAGCCTTATAAACTTAGAAAGTGGAAATCCTTCCTGAACTGATGGAAAATGAATCCAATTTCAAATCCCAAACCAGATTCCTGTTTTTGTTGCTATTCTTCCTCTAAAAAGACAAAACCTGATGTTTTCACAGTGTATATAAAACAAATTTTAAGACCCATATATAGCACAGTGTTTACCACCCACCCCGTCCATGGTCATGAATATCATAAATTCTTTAAATTTCCCAAACATGAGATAAATGTCAGACCATTCTATAAATTGACTTTATGAGGCATTTCTGAGCTGAGCTTTCTGACATTCACACCAATGTTTCCATAGTAACTAATGTGTTCAGAAGGGGAAAAGCAGGAGGAGATGAAAAACAAAGGAGACGATCCAAATAAAAGAGATGCGTAAGTAAGGGAGAGTAGAAGGTTCCATAACTTTGAACCCTTTCTTCTTGCAGGAGACAAGCATTCTTGTTCATAGGAGCAACCTCCCCTCCTGGCTGAGGGGGTCCTTACTGGGAAAAACTCCCAAAGCTTGACCAACTGATACCTGACTACACTTGGACAACGTTTCAATAATGCCAGTTTAGACTATTCCTTCCCCCTTTTATTTTAATCTTATTTTTTTCTCTCTTTGGAGGTCCCTTAGTTACCACGGTAACAGTGAAGTAATTTGTGGCTGTCACTGAATTGTCAAAAAAAAAAAAAAAAATGCAGTATCAAGTCAGTTTAAAGAATAGCTGGAAATGGAGTGGGGCAACACAGGTGTTAGCGAGCATCACAATTTGCAAACATTGAAAAAAAAACTGCTAGAACTCTCCTAAAATATAGGTTCTCTTTTCAAATCTTATTCAATGGTGACCTATTTGTTGCACTTAAAAGCAATTTTACTGACCAATTATTCTCTCGTAATAGAGAAGGAAATGGCAACCCACTCCAGTAGTCTTGCCTGGAGAATCCCATGCACAGAGGAGCCTGGTGGGCTACGGTCCATGAGGTCACAGAGAGTCGGACATGACTGAGCACACAGCACATTCTCTCATAATGTCCAGAGCACAGTACTTTTTCTTGCTAAACGTCAGCAAACTTACTTCAGTGAAAATGTGTTTAAACCCCAAGTTGTTTGTAGGCTTGATCAGGTTAGAGAGGAAAAGTTTTTTTCCTGAACCATTTGAGGAGAAAAATACAGGCATCTGACTCAGGGAAATAGGCACTTGTTGATAAGCAAAATCATGGCTTCTCAAAATTTCCATGTCCTAACCCCACAAACTTGTGAGTACTGGTATATAAAACAGTGTATATAAAACAAATTTAAAAATCCATGCATAGCGCCACCCCGGTCCATGATAATGAATATCACAAATTCTTACAAGGCAAAAGTGACTTTGTCGATATGATTAAATTAAGGATCTTGAGATGGGAAGAATATCCTGGATTACTGAGGTGGGCCCACAGATAACCTCAAGGGTCCTTATAAGAGGGAGGTGGGACGGCAGAAAAGAGAGATGAGAGTGATGTGGGTCCAAGCTATGCAGGCAGCCTTTAGCTGCTGGACAAGGCAAAGAAACGAATTCTTCCCCAGAGCTTGCAGAGGAAGAACAGCCCTGCTGACACCTTGATTTTAGCCCAGCAACACCTTTGACCTCCAGAATTGTAAGGGAATAAATGCATGTCATTTGAAGCCACTAAGTTTGCAGTGATTTATTACAGCAGCAGTAGGAGAAAAATAGAGCAGTGTTTGCAGTCTCTGGCCCCACCAGTTCTTCTAAGACGGGGTCATTTGGTATTTACTCTTACTTGGCTGCAGAAAATGAAGCCAGTTCTGGTTGTAGGCTGAACATTCTGAGTGTCGCTGACTGAGGGTCCTGTGAGTAAGGTGTTCTCTGTGTGATACTTTAGGGACCTTGGATCTGGTCCAGGTACTTAGATCTGCCAGTTATTGAGGCAACACAGACCTCTGAAGTCCTGGCTTGAACACCACAAGAGAACAAATGCTTGCAGGTCCTGGGTGAAAAGTCCTTGAGAGAGAACTTTTATGCTCATAATCCATCTCTCTATGAAAGGGCATCTGTTTGTCTTTCCAACTAGACTGTACCTGTGTCAATGGTAGACATCTGGCTTTATGGGAATCTGTAAATCTCACATTTCCCAACACCATTCTGAGCCCCCAGTAGATATGATGAGAAATAACAACTCCTCCTTCTCTGAGTTACTTCCTGTTTTATTTTTTTTCCCCATTTATTTTACTTTTACCATCCAGGTGCTGTGTAAAGCATCTAATATGTCTTATCTCATCCAACGCTTTCAACTCTGAGAGAACCCCTGTTTTCATTCTATAGATGTCAAAATAGAGATTCAGTGACTAGACTGAAAGGTTAAAAAGTGAGTCAGTGGCAGAGTTGGGTTTGCTGTGTCTTGCTGACCCACCACTTCTAATTTCTGCCTTGTTGCCAGGCCAGAAGCACCATGGGGTGGGTGTTAGTGGCCTTTCTTCTCTATGGCCCCCAGTTAATACCCTTTATCCTCTGAGCTCCAGCTTTGGCTCTTACTCTCACTCATGCAGGGAATGGAGGAGGGGAATGAGAAGGTTGGAGAAAGCTGAGGGCTCAAGACTGGATGGAAGGCAAGTATTTTGGGTACTGAGGCCTCTTTGACCTTTCAGTTCAGTCGCTCAGTCGTGTCCTACACTTTGCGACCCCATGAATAGCAGCACGCCAGGCCTCCCTGTCCATCACTAACTCCCGGAGTTCGCTCAGATTCATGTCCATTGAGTCAGTGATACCATCCAGCCATCTCATCCTCTGTCGTCCCCTTCTCCTCCTGCCCCCAATCCCTCCCAGCATCACAGTCTTTTCCAATGAGTCAACTCTTCACATGAGGTGGCCAAAGTACTGGAGTTTCAGCTTCAGCATCACTCCTTCCAAAGAAATCCCAGGGCTGATCTCCTTCAGAATGGACTGGTTGGATCTCCTTGCAGTCCAAGGGACTCTCAAGAGTCTTCTCCAACACCGATGTTCAAAAGTATCAATTCTTCAGTGCTCAGCTTTCTTCACAGTCCAACTCTCACATCCGTACATGACCACTGGAAAAACCATAGCCTTGACTAGACGGACCTTAGTCGGCAAAGTAATGTCTCTGCTTTTCAATATGCTATCAAGATTGGTCCTAACTTTCCTTCCAAGGAGTAAGCATCTTTAGAGAATGGTTATTTTAGATAGGAATCTGGTGTCCATAAATTAGCACAATTCTATAGCTTTATGCTTTCTTGATTTATTTTCCACTCTCCTTTCCTGTGTCAGGCAGAATTCTAAGATGACTTGAAAGCTTCCCATCTCCTGGTATGCAGGTTCTGTTCGTGTCCTCCCCCCACCAATGCACACATTGAAGCCCTAATCTTCAATGTAATAGTATTAGGAGGTGGAGCCTTGGAAGGTAATTCCAAGGGGTAGAGCCTGTCATGGAGATATTCGAGCCCTTAAAAGAAGAGATACTAGAAAGATGATCACTTTCTCTGGCTGTGAGGATAAAATGAGAAGGCATCTATCTGCATACCAGGAAATGGGCTGTCACGGGGAACTGAGCCAGCCAGCACCTTGACCTTGGATGATGTGAAATAAATTTGTTTGTTTAAGCCACCCAGTCTATGGTATTTGTTGTTGTTGTTTAGTGGCTAAGTCATGTCCGACTCTTGCGACCCTATGGACTGTAACCCCCAGGCTCCTCTGTCCCATGGGCTTTCTTGGGCAAAAATATTGTAGTGGTTTGCCATTTTCTCCTCTACAGGATCTTCCCAACCCAGGCATTGAACCCGAGTCTCCTGCAATGCAGGCAGATTCTTTATCACGGAGCCACCTGGGAAGCCCATCCCTTCCATTACGATTGATCTATCAACTTTAAGGTAAAGAAGGCTGTGCTTTCCCCTGGAAGAGCCAGGAATGAACAAACTCTCTCTCTCACAGTTGGATGGATGAAGCTGTTGTAGATTCAAACACCTACTCAAACACCTCAGTTTCCAAAGACTGAGCATGTTCTAGGAGTTGGGCTAAGATGGCTACATGCACACATGACCTCATTTAGGCTGCTCTGGGTTAATCCCATCAGAATGTACACTCAGAGGGCAGAGGCTGGCTCCAATTTGATTGTCAAAGTATCCCTAGTGCCACAACATTGCTTGGAACATGTGGGGACCTCAAGGCATATTTGAGTGAGTGAATGAATACATGAATACATGAGCATGATGGCTTAGATATCAGGGTTGTCACCATATTCTTACATCAGGAGGCTGAGGTTCAGAGAAGTTAAGAAGTTCAGAGACACCCTGGTGCTCCAGTGGCTAAGACTCCAGGCTCCCAACGCAGGGAGCTGGGTCAGGGAGCTCGACTCTGCATGCCACAACTAAAGATCCTGTGTGCCACAACCAAGACCCGGTGCAGCCAAATAAATAAAATTAAAAAAAAATTTTTAAAGTTCCTTATGTCTTAAACATTCGTCCATTTCCTCACCCAGTAGTCTCCCTGGCTCCTTGGCTACCCTGGGATGGACGTCCGGGACAGCTTGTGGGCCCGCGGTCGCCCTCTGTCGGCGACGCTCAGGTGGCACACGGGCCTGCTCCTGCAGATGCGCAGGTGTGCACGGCGAGGGCACCCCCACTGGCTGTGGGGCCCGAGGGCTGGCTTTCACGTTTGGGGGTGTTGAGCCGTTCCCTAAATGGGACTTGGACATCACTTGTGAGTTTCGGACATGTAATCTTGGGCCTCTTTGAGGAATCGGCTTTTGGATGGTAGCTCGACCAAGGGGCAGGAGAACTTGAAGAGTTAACAATTTCCTGGGTGGCTGGGAACCAGAGGCAGAGGGAAGCCGACAGGGCTGAGGTTCAAGAACTCCGGGTCCTTGTCTTGGCTCCTTGACTTCCCTCAGAGGAAGAGGGAGGACGCGGGAGGTGGGGAGTGAAGTTGTCTTTGGGCCGATGGTCAGAGCCTGTAATGCAAGAGTGGCCCAAATTAACCGGAAGCGGGGACACCTTTGCATCAATTTTCCAGAACCTTCTGTCGCAGTCCCGCCTGTCAACGCAAGTGCGCTGGGGTAAGTCGGGTGTAATCTCTTACGCTCCGATGCGCAGTAGTTCTGTTGTCGCTCCACGCACCAGCCTTACTCAATACTTTTAGTTTCCTCCCCAGTTCTTTACAAAAGAGATATATCACTCACATCCAAGGCAGAGTCACAACCAAAAAGATGTCTTCATTTTCTCTTTAAAAGTGGTGGCTTTGTTCTTGTTTTCGTATCAAGTAAGGACTACTTTTGGGATTGTTTTGCTTTTGATTCCCACTCCATAATTACATCCTTAATTTTTTTAGGTTTTTATCTAACTTTATTAATTTCTATCTCTAAAACTCCAACGAGAAATACTGACCTCTTACTTCTCCCACTGGAATAATATATTCCCCAGATGGAGAAATTTAGGAATGAAGTAAAAACCTACAGGACGAAAGGAAAATGAACGGGAGGTGGTGAATTGTTCTGAGAAGATAGAACACATGCATTTGCTGGTCTAGATGATTCGATTTTCTCTGGGAGTGTTGGAAAATATGGTTTGAAGGGGGAAGGCAGTCTGCTCTCATGCAGTGTTCACCAGAAGAGGTTTTGAGGATATTTGATTTGGAACTACTGGTCTTTCCTTTCATAATATTCAGCATGTCTCTAATCGTTGTATTCCAGATATTGAACACCAATTTTTAATCCCTTCTACCAAAATGTTTTGCACTCATTTGAACATTTCTAAATTGAAATTCTAAATTAGTATTCATTGAAAACTGGTTTGACACAAAGAAAGGAACATGAATGAGACCTTCTGAGCCTTTTTTGCATTTCCAAGCGTATGTTCAATTCTTTAGAAAAGTTGTTGTTGGTTTAGGAAAGACTTATTCAATTCCCAAGTGCCACCTCCAGAGGGCACAGCTGTCTCAAAAAACATTTTTTTTTTTTAAGTTCCTTCAGTTTTGCCAAGGAACTCTTCATAGTCTGTAATTGTGATTCTTGGGATCCAAACTTGAAATAGTTTTACCTAATATATTTTAATATTCATTGAGGTATTTTGATATTCTATATTTTCAGTGATTAACATTTATAATATTTTAAATTTTTATAAAAGGAAGAATTAAATCCAGTATTGTCAGTTTGCCCCCTACTTAAAAAAATCTCTCTGTTCTTTCTAGTTTCACGTAATAACTCCAGACAGAGTCAGACAGCACCCTTTAATTTTTTAAAACACATTTAAAAGTTTATTTGCCAAAACTTTGTATTTTCAAGAGATTGCACTTATGGCCTCAGTTATCCTAAAAAATGAAGTATGAAATGTGCGTATAAATTATTTATGATTTAGTGCCCAGTGTATTCTTGTAGAGTCTGCTATTACATTTAGAGTAAATGTTTTGGAAGCTTTCTATCCCTGAAGCTATACAAACTGTCTGGGGGATTTATTTTTACAACATCAAAATTTATGGTAACTTTTTATTTTAAAATGCTTTTATTCATCCGCAGAGGAGAGGAAGTTGAAGTGAATTTGCTCAGAAAAGAATGGGGTTATTTTCTTCTAGAATGTACATTAAACGATTTACTCTCTCCCTCATTTGTCTCAGCCATCTCTGCTGTGTTTAGTGTGAAATTGAACCCTGTAAGGCTAAAATCCAAGAAGAGGGAGACTAAGGATTCATGCAAACAATTTGCGTGTGTTTCTTTTCTGTGTTTTCTTTCAGGCTTTCAGTTGCGGCTCACTTTGGGCTATTTTTCTTTTCCTGTTATTTCTTTACCCCTTTAAACATTATGCAAAAAATCTATCAACAGGGTGTGAAAGGGATTGTTTGTAAGTATTTAAAACCACTTAACATCTATTTATATGAAAATGCTATTTAGGTTTTGCAAGCTTATTTGCATGTTGACACAGAAAATTTTGAAAACTTGTAGAGGGTTGATATTGAAAGTGTTTAACTTTCATATTTGCTTTGCATGAATAGGGAAGAGCTAGAGGAGCCACCAAATCAGTGTGTTCTATAAGGAACCACGCTCATGAAGTGGTGTCAGCTAAACTGTGGAAGAATCAAGAAAGGGCTTGATGAAATATCCTTGAAGTCAGGTTAAGCCAGGGATAAGCAATTCAGGGCTAATGTGTATGATACAGAAGTATAATTAGCAAATCTATGAATTATCCCTCTTCTATTTCAATTCCACATAACAAATGTTAGTTTAATGATATATTCCTTTACTTTGTACATTAGTCTTGTCTCCCCAGTGTGATGATGGAAGATCTTTGATGGGAAAGAACCATGTCTGATATGTATTTTTTTCTTTTCATCACAACAACTAGCCCAGTGTTAGACCAAAAAGGCCTTCCACAGATAGTTGGTGATTAATTATTAGTCTGTGGAACTGCTAGCCAGGATCTGTTCCCAGGTAGACAATGCCAGACTCAAAAGTTTAAAGCGTTCGTGGAATCCAAAGAGTTTTTTTCTCCATTGTGTCTCTGTGAGGCTCCTGACACTCCGTCTCCTTAGGTGAATGAATGTGCTGTTTTAACTTGACGGATGATATACAAGAAATTTGTCACAAGTATCTGGGATTTTTTGGTGCTGCCATTTGTATGACTTAGATAATAAATCCAAAGACAGTGTAATGGAAGGGATTCAAATGCAGGTGAAGTTACTAAGAATATTTGCAATGGAAGGGCTGGGAAACTAGTGTTTCAGCAGAACACAGATGACTAAGATAAAAATATGGTTTCCCCTTGTCCCCTTGTTAATATATGGTAGAACTTGGCTTGTTCATCTGTCACTGTTAACTGCTCTATACATGGTCCTGTGCCATTGTGGTTGAGTGACACATAGAGCCTTGGAAGGTAGTTATCCCTTGTCAGTGGATATGCTTAAGTGAGTCTGTCACGCATGTGCTGTAGGGCCTTGAGCCTTGGAGGAACATTTTGTTAGGTGACCATGAGAAACGCTGGGCTGGAAGAAGCACAAGCTGGAATCAAGATTGCTGGGAGAAATATCAATAATCTCAGATATGCAGATGACACCACCCTTATGGCAGAAAGTGAAGAGGAACTAAAAAGCCTCTTGATGAAAGTGAAAGAGGAGAGTGAAAAAGTTGGCTTAAAGCTCAAAATTCAGAAAACTAAGATCATAGCATCTGGTCCCATCACTTCATGGGAAATAGATGGGGAAACAGTGGAAACAGTGTCAGACTTTATTTTGGGGGGCTCCAAAATCACTGCAGATGGTGATTGCAGCCATTAAATTAAAAGACGCTTAGTCCTTGGAAGGAAAGTTAGGACCAACCTAGATAGCATATTCAAAAGCAGAGATATTACTTTGCCAACAAAGGTCCGTCTCGTCAAGGCTATGGTTTTTCCAGTGGTCATGTATGCATGTGAAAGTTGGACTGTGAAGAAAGCTGAGTGCTGAAGAATTGATGCTTTTGAGGTGTGGTGTTGGAGAAGACTCTTGAGAGTCCCTTGGACTGCAAGGAGGTCCAACCAGTCCATCCTAAATGAGATCAGTCCTGGGTGTTCATTGGAAGGACTGATGCTAAAGCTGAAACTCCAATACTTTGGCCACTTCATGCGAAGAGCCTCTGGAAAAGTCATTGGAAAAGACTCTGATGCTGGGAGGGATTAGGGGCAGGAGGAGAAGGGAACAACAGAGGATGAGATGGCTGGATGGCATCACCGACTCGATGGACACGAGTTTGAGTGAACTCTGGGAGTTGGTGATGGACAGGGAGGCCTGGTGTGCTGCAATTCATGAGGTTGTAAAGAGTTGGACACGACTGAGTGACTGAACTGAACTGAAAGTCACCTGCTGATGAAAATGCTGTGTGATTCTTCATTAAATTTGCATTACACTCATTTATTGGAATCAAAGACAGTTCTACAAATGCTGGAGCATCGTAAGGAAACGTGAGATGACAACGAATGGGCTAAAAACCCAGCATCATTAGATTAAGGGTGTGTCATCCCCATGCAGGGTCCTATTTCAAGGCCTGTTAGCCTGGGTACATGTGTTAATTACACGAGCAGTTCAGATATTCTGTCTCTGATGGGTGAGTCTAGTTTGAAATGCTTATAATTCTAATTTAATTAGAAATGCATTCAGAGAGCTAATGTTATTTGTGAGAATTTAGAAGTAAATCCCTTAGTGAAATAAATGGACCTTTGGTAAAGTGAATCATAACCTAATTTTGAATGTATGGATGGATATTCTCCTATTGGCTTTGCTTGAAGTCTGGCAGAATTGAGGGAAAAATTCTGGTATAGACACAGCACTCATCTGTTCTCACTGTATGACTTAGTTGAAGATCTGTATTCTCTCAGCTGCCACCACAGTCTTCAAAAATAAAGTCATTTATTGAAAAAGTCAGTAATCTAAACGATTCCTGCTTTTCTTCTTGACAAGGCATCTCTGGTTACCTGCATGTCCCTGGAGATATGTGACCTCTTATCAAGGGGGCAGTGCTGTAGGTGGAGTCACTGCAGTGTTGATGTTCACTTAACATTCAAGCAGCAGTACTCTCACCAGTACTCTCACCAGTACTCTCACCAGTACTCTCGCCAGTACTCTCACCAGTACTCTCGCCAGTACTCTCGCCAGTACTCTCGCCAGTACTCTCGCCAGTACTCTCACCAGTACTCTCGCCAGTACTCTCGCCAGTACTCTCACCAGTACTCTCAACAGTACGCTTCTTTGGTTGTGGTCAGGGATCTTTAGTCCATTATAGTCACGGGCTGACTGCATGCAGTCAGCCTAAAAGCCAGGGCCGTGCCGTGGTCTGTCCTGTAAGTGGCTTCCTGGTGACACTCGAAGGTGACTTGTTCGGCACGGACAACTACATGTCTGGAGGCAGAAAAGATGCAGGGTGCTGTCCCCACAAGTCAGCGTGCCTTTACAAAATCTGTTTGATGACATTCACTGTGATGTGGATGGGTTCCCCCAATTTATCTTCAGTCTCAAAAAGTGGTTTAGGGCTGGACGCACATGCTGGTGTTTGTTGATTCCTGAGGTGACACTTTAAAGTCCCAATGTTTGATGTTCCATAGTCCTGGAAAGAATGATTTTTGACTCTTTGATCCTGTAAGAAAAATCCAGTTGTTTTGCATCTTGTAGTTCATGCTGATGGCTTTTGTTCCCTCATCATTTTAGCAGATATTTTCTTTTTTTCAGGGCAGAGTCGTGATGTGATGAGGGGAGGTCTGTCAGGCTATTGCAATAATATAAATAACAAGCTGGTGGAATTACAAATAGAGCAGAGATTCTTAAGAGGTTAGAGCAAAAAAAAAAAGTCCTGGTTACCAAGCTGGAGGACTATTTAAAAAAGGTCCACAACCCTTTTTTAATGTTGTGTCTGTGTGCTGCTTTCCTTAGTTTAAAAATCATCCTTTCTTTCCTAAGGAAAGAAAACACAGGCTAGGGAATAAAACGCTCTGGACAAGTTTCATTTAGTTAGGTTTTTCCTTCCTTGGTCTTCCTGGTGGGTTTCAACCTCTCCTGTTCTCTAATAATATTACTTGGAGAATTAAAGACAACCCGAAAAACAAAAACTATAGCAAAGGAGAAGGGCAGACAGTAACAATGAACTGAGTTCCCTAGGCTGTTCACAGAATGGCAGCAGAGACAAAAGAACTTCTTTTTCATCTTTATAAGAGCTGCTGTTACCTTTTTCTTCTCTTTCAGACCTCTTTCTCCCTGTTCTTGGCTTCCTTGCAGCTTTTAGCGTCTCATTATGAATGGCTATTTTAACTCCTCTAATAAACAAGATAATGTTACTGTTACTAATTTACTGTTTGGAAAGTAGAGCCTTTAATGTGGAATTCTTGATGATTTTAGAGTAATTGTAATTTTAAGTCTTTTTTTTTCTTTTTTCACCCATTGAATTTTCTCTCAGCCAAAGTGCTTTGCCTATTCTTTACTGCGTTGTTTTTTTTTTTTTTGAGGATAATTGAAAGTTGTTCTACAAATATAGCTTAAAAAATTCATGTTTCTCAGTGAAAAACAACCCTGAAATGAAAGCCAACTTAAATCATACCAGAAAAGACTCACAAAATGAAGCTGACATCCTGGAAGAAGGGAGAAACGCTAAGGCTCCCAAGCAATCAGTTTGGGCCATTTAAGTGCTAAATGACAGGATCAAGAAGAAAAATTTTAAAATTGATTTTTAAGACTGAAAAAGGAGGCTGAAATGAATATTAAGTGATTTCTTTGGGGCTGTCAGAAATAATAACGGAAGAAGAGACAAGCCTGGTCTTGCTGCCGATGGTAGGATCAAAGAATTGAGAGTCTGCGCAGGTTGGAGATGAAGTTCTGCACTTCAGTTGTTAAGAAATGTGAATGCAGAGAAAGGAAAGGAAGCAGCAAAGGAACCTGATATGAGTAGGTATGAGCTGGAGAGGGACGTGAACCCACGCTGGGTTGTTGGGGAGAGGTGCTGTGGTGGGTGTGTGCCGTGCTCTATGTTCTGTGAGAAGAGACCCCATTCCTGGGGTTGGCACATGAGGGGCTCCTCGTAGTGTGGATGGGCCGGTCAGGACACATCCATGCTCTCTCCCACCCCTCAACCCCCACCTATCAGCCCATGTCCCGGCCAGTAGCCATATACATCTATCTGTCAGTTGGCCAATGGGAGTGGGGCTCCAAGCTGGCTGTTGAACAAGCCCATATGGCATGAGGGTTGCATTCGTATCTTTGGTCTCATTAGCACCATGTTGGAACCAACAGAGTTAACCGACTAATTAATAGAGAGATGCATTGAGTGTTCTCTGGGATTTGGAATCAGTTTCCCTTAAATTAGCCATGTCAATTACCACAAGCCCATAGATACCAGGAGCTGGAAAAAGATCTGGCAGGATTTAAAAACACATGGGGACCATGGAGAATGTGAATAAAAATGGAAAAGTAGACCCACCTCACCAGGACTGTGCCTTTCCAGCACATGGATGCTGTCACAGCACCGTGAAGGACTGATACAGCGTTCTGATGGATGATGTTTTCCACCATCTGTTTTCAGAAGTTTCTTAAGTTCTATTTTTTTTTCTTGTTTTCTGAATACATTGGACTAGAAAACATACCCTACCGTATTTTTCTGCTTACTAATGTGGAAATGGACAGTGAGCCTTAATGCCCCTATCATTTGGCAACAGAATCCAACTTTCTTCTCAGAGATGTATCCGTGCTCCCTCTTTGTCATATGGGCTTCTACATCAACGTGCCTGGCCTTACCTAAGCCATTAGGAGGTCAATATTGTGATTCAGTCTCAGCCTGTGGTTCTAAACTAGGGATGAGTTTCTCTCCCTGGGGACACGTGACAATGTCTGGACACGATTGTCAGGTATAGAGAATGCTGCTACCACCTAGCATGTAGAGGCCAGAGATGCTGCTTAGGATCCTACAATGGACAAGACAGCCACCTCCAAAGAGGGATTATCTGGTCCAAAATGTCAGTAGTGCACAGGTTAGTAAACCCTGTCTGAGCCAACTTGACTTTCCCTTCTGGGACCCTGAAACATCAGTGATGTGGTATAAGCAACAAACCCCCCAAATTAGTCAAACTCATTTATTCTAGGAGCAATGCCTCATTCAGACGGTCCTGTTAGCTAGATCTCCTCCTCAAACGTTTCTGGGTTCCCACTTTTCTTTTTTATGCTAGAGCCTCAGGTTATCTGTTCTGTGAACTCCACCATATCCTTTTGATACATTCCTTTTCTGCTGGAATTAGCCAGAGTAATTTTCTGTTGCTCACCATCGAAGAACTCTAAAGTGTGTGTGGAATAACTGATGGTTTAGCATAGATATATCAGATGACACATCATTTGACAATTCCTTTATAAATCCTATCTTTGGTTATTAAGCATCTGGTAAGCTGAGAGACAAGTTAGAGGAAGCAGAAGCAGTATAATAGAGAACCCTGTACATTTGAGGGTTCTTGTGCTGACATTTCACTGCAATGGTAAGAGAATCGATAGACCCACAGAGAGCTTGAGAACTAACTCTCAAGCAGGGAAATAAAGTTTTCCAGTATGGTAGGGCATCAGTGGCAGCAGATTAAGTGCAAACCTCAAAAAGCAGGTTAAAAAAAAAAAGTAACCTACCATTTTGAGACTATGCCTGCCTTTGACCTCCTTGGGCTGCTCTGTACAATGTCGAAGCCAGGGGTTGCAGATGAATAATTTTTTGTCTTTTTAAAAAATTGTTCTTCTCAAGGTTCATTTTAAAATAATGAAAGCATAGATGGCAGTACCTTACTCACAGGCACAGAAATTTTCTTTAAAGATGTTTAAACTCAGAACTGGTGCTGGCATGGTTCTCTAACTCCATTAAATAGAAACTACTCAAATTAAGATGATCCAGGGAACAGAATCTCTTGATTACCGAGGCTGGAATAGGTGGGTGTGGGTGGTTGTCTGAGCCCATTTAGCTGTTGGAGACCTTGGGGGCTGCCTCATAAAAAGACCTGTTTTGTCGGAAGCTTCTCTTTCTCTAAGTGCATGGGTTGGAATATGTTAAACTATTCTTCAGTGAACAAAGTCATAAAAGGATGTGAGCATACAAATAGAGAATTCGTGTTGGAGATCTCTTGAGGTTCATTGTACTTCTCAGACAGGGTTTCTTTTTTTAAGATGCCAGCAAAATGCCACGGTATTTTATTTTTGTCTACAGTAAATTGCTTTGGAAACTTAAACAAATTAAACATCCTGTTTTGTGTTTCTGAGACTTACTGGGGAAACTCAGTCTCTCTAGTCTGATGTTTCAGGTGGAAGTAATAGGTGTGTGTGAATCACCTTTTAAAAATAGTTATGTGTGTGCATGACCCATTCAGTATCACCTGGGCTTGTAAGCAGTTGTGTATATTATCTAAAGAAGAAAACAAAGGTGAACTTTTGGGAGTGTGTGTGTGTGTTTGTAGGTATGTGTGATATTGTTAAGATAAGAAATCATTCCTGATGCTTTTTATGTTTTAGGAGCTGATTTCTAGTACATTATATTAGTATATTCAAAATCCATTGATGAAGCCATTTGGAAACAAATTTTAAATAAATCTTAATAAAAATAATTATCATCATTCAAATGGAAGGTAATATGACAGAGATTAGCAGCTAAACCTTGAGTCTGCCTTTGAAATTTAATGGGGCACAATTTTTCTTGGGTTCGTCATCACAAAACCCACTTTCCTTTGTTTTCTGTGTTGGTCGATGAAAATAGCTCCCAGATACATAACATGCCCCTGCCTCTCTCCCTCACTCCTTCCCCCACCTCCCTGGATTTCTCTGCAACTGAAGGATTGTTTCCTTTTAGTACCTCCCTGCTAGGCGGAATGGAACAGTCTGGAAGGCTGGTGCCACTGAGCCTGAGCAATAAAATTAGCCTGGGTGGTTAATTTTAGTGCTTCTCCCCTTCGACAGGGTCTCTTTGACCATAGGAACTGTCTGACTTGGTTACTTCTCATGGAAACATCTCAGACTTCCACGGCTTGAACTCTTGGTTGAAATATTACATTTAAAGGCCAGACAGAACCCAAATCAATGGATGATTGCAGCGCCTTTCAAATGTCACTTAAAAAAATTCTATGAAGTGACAACTCAAGTCCTTTGGGAAGGAGCAGGAATGAACTGTCACCCTCACCCCTCTTGGCTTTGATTGTGGCTCTCTCTCCTTGTTGCCTTCTCTGCTCTCTCCCTGTCTCCTCCTTCCTTTCTCCCTGCACCCCATTCTCACACACACACCTGAGCTACATGAGTGGGTGCATGCCCTGGAGGCTGAACTATGCAAGAGGTGTCACCTACAGAGGTGTTTCCTTTCGGAATGTCATTGTTTAACTTCGGGGTCCTGTTATTCTTGTGTGAATGAAATGTCAGAAATGAATTTCACCATGTAATTTTCCAGGCATTGACAGGCCTTTGCCATCTGTCATTGGATCATGATTTTGCCTTTGGTTTCCTGCCACGTTTAGGGTTTTGACCTATCCCTTTGAGTGCCAGTAATTTTACTTCTCAATACAGCCTCTGATGAAGGTCTCTGCTGCCAGGTGTGACTTGTAACTTTAAGGCATGGAGGAATTTCTTCCCTGGGCTTTGCTTTTTATTATTTTTAAAACCTCAAGTGTCATGAATCCTGTCATTTGAACAGTGTTGATTTGCGATTAATCCCGTGGGTATTATCTATTTTTGTCTGTTGTCTCTGCTGATGAGGAGGGTCCCACATTACAGCAAAGTCTCAGTCTTTTTGAAACGTAGGACTGAGTTTTATTGGCTGAAAGAGGTAGTTTAGGGGAGAAAGATTGGAGTAGGAAATAATAATGTTTTTTATAAAGAACCCAAGTTTAATTGGAAAGAAGGAAAACCAAAGTTTTTCATTTCACTACATAGTGAAGATTTTGAAAAGTCCTACTGCTCTGAAGTCAGAAGATGGATTTTATAAAGTACAAGCAGATTGTTTTTGAACTGAATGTTAAAGCTCTGCTGTCAGAGTTGACAAGTTCCCGAATTCAATTTTCAAACTAAAACTTAGAAAACCGAGGAGACACTGTGTCTTCTCAGTAGCTTATCAAAAGAAATGTGGTGGCAGGCTCCCACCGCTGTCTCGGCCAGCCAGGTTGCGGGGAGGCGGACAGCACCCCCCTTCACGTCATCTCTGCTCCCCCTGGTACCCGGTGCATTCTTGATATGGGTTGGATAGGAAGGGCTCCAGCTGCTCAAGCTTGCTGAGATTGGACAACAATGACAGGCCACCCTGCACTTCTCTCTAAGAATGGGGAGAGGTTTTTTCTTTTTTCTTTTTACCATTTTTAGAGAAGCTTCAAGCACCAGTGATCTTTGCTCAGGACTTATTGGTCTTCATGGTTGACAGACAGAGGATTAAGAAGCATCGATATTAGCACACTCGTTGTTGCTTTACAAGAACATTGTAAAGCTGTGCAGAATTCTAGGCATGGTGGCCACCAGACCTCTCATTTTTCTTTCTTTGGGGATAAAATTAGCTAGTTACAGCTCATGAGTTTTCAGAATCTTCTTTATGCATGTAGACAATAAAAGGTTGTCCTAAGAAGGTATTTTGCAATTAAGTACTAAAGTAATGTAGGTAAGTATTAAATATTTACCAGGTGCCACATGAAATTTACATGTCTTATACATTTACATAATGACCCATGAAGCAAATTACGTCATCACCATTGTGCAGATGGGGAGAGTGAGGTTCGGAGGGCTTTTTCATGATTTCCCAACTAGTGAGGAGAAGAGCTGGGATTTAAACCCAGCTCCAATTCCTAACCTTGCCCTCTTAACATTTTACTGTAAAACTGCCTCCAAAGCGATGACAATGATGAGCTCAGTGGTAGAATTTCTTCCTACAGATTCTTTCAGCAGTAAATAAATATCATGACCTTTTGAATACTCTTCAGGTTGTGTGATTCTATTAAGTCTTAAAATTTTCACCAGCTTTTATTTTGTATCCATTTGGTCTTTGAAAATTCAGAGTTATTAGTTGCTATATTTCGTTTTTATTCCTGAAACTGTTATAAAACCTTATTAAATTGAAATCTTATTACCTGGAACTCTCAATTAGCCAGATGTTTCTTTTCTTTTTTTTCCTTTCCTATATTCCACTTGTAGAAGGAAGAAGAAAACCATAGAAAAATATGCCCATATCAGAGTTTCTTTTCAAGATTAAATATGTCCTATGGTCCTTTGCCTCTTAGATGTTATTCCTAACTCCAGCTGTGTTAGATGTTAAAATACAAGTAAATCTCTTTATGATTTTGAAATGCTTAACAGAAAAATCCACTATAAGTGTTAAGGGAGTTGTATTAGTAAGAGTAAGCTAAGGGCTATAACAAAGAGTCCCTGAATCTTGATAGCTTATCATAATAAAAGATGACATCTCATTCACTTCACGGTGCAGTGGGAGTCAGCAGTGATAGTGGGGAGAGCAGATTTTCTGCTCCAGACGCTCATTCATATAACCTTGTGGCTCTGATAATTCCTCCAGAATCTCAGTTTTTCACAGAATTTAAAGAACCTGATTGGCAAACAAAGGAAGACAGCCAGCCTGGAAGAGTCTTTGAGACGTTATTAGGGGCCAGGATTGAAAGTGGTTCTGCCCACTGCTCTGCCCACATTCCAGTGGCATGACCCCACCTAACTGTTGAGGGAGGCTGGGAGATACAGTCCAGCTGTGTGCCCAGGAAGGAAAGGACATGGGATTTGGTGCCCACCTAGCATGGTCTCTGTCACAGCATAGACATAAAATCCTGAGGTCTTTATGGCTCTTCTGATACTCAATAGCAGTAAGAAACATCTGACTCTGAACTGGATTAGTGATTTCCAAAACTTTGTGTCGCATGTGTGCACTTAGTCGTGCCCAACTCTTGGCAGACTGTAGCCCACCAGGCTTCTCTGTCCATGGAATTTTCCAGTCAAGAATACTGGAGTGGGTTGCCTTTTCATCCTCCAGGGGATCTTCCTGACCCCCAGATCGAACTCATGTCTCCTGTGTCTTCTGCATTGCAGGTGGATTCTTTACCAGCTGAGCTGTCCGGGAAGCCTCCAAAATTTGAGTTATTAAAAAATATTGGAACGTCACTTAGACCCACGCAGGATCGGAATGGAAGTGTGGACTGCCAGGGGCAGGGATGAAGCAGACCAGGAATCTACATTTTTCAGAGGCTCTCCAGGTAATTCGGATATAGCCTGGCTGGCACCAGTTTGGTGTTTGGTAATCACTGGTCTAGATAATGCACCTGATAAGGCAGGTTATTAATACAGATTAATTCATTTCAGGAAGGACTTTTAGCACAAAGGACTGGGAGGAAAAAGTGATTTTTAGTTACCTGGTTAATGAGCCTAAATTCCTATTTATACCAACTACTGTAATTAGTCAAGACTTCAGACATATCCTGTGGCCAGTTGTTTTGAAAGCCCATAGAGTGCTTCATAGGTAATACAGTTTCATTTCCCAGGGAAACACCCCTTATAGAAGAAAGCCATCCTGGACATTGCAGATGCTGACTGCCTATATTTTATTATAATTGTTAAAAAATTCTCCTTGTCTCATTTCAACCTTTTTCACCTCCTAGCAAGCACAATTGTAGATTCCTAATTAGCTAAATTATGTCAGTAGATGTGAAGGCAATTATAGTAGTAAAAACAGTTTTCTATTTCAAACAGTCATTGGGTTTTAAAAATCAAGTTGTGTTTCTTGTTTTGGTATTTAAGAGTATGGCATTGCCAGTTTGTTTTTAACCCACATGTTCCTCACATGACATCTTTCTTCTCCATTTAAATTTTTACTGCTATATGGCTTTTGAGCGGAGAAGGCAATGGCACCCCACTCCAGTACTCTTGCCTGGAAAATCCCATGGATGGAGGAGCTTGGTGGGCTGCAGTCCATGGGGTGGCTAAGAGTCGGACACGACTGAGTGACTTCACTTTCACTTTTCACTTTCATGCATTGGAGAGGGAAATGGCAACCCACTCCAGTGTTCTTGCCTGGAGAATCCCAGGGACGGGGTAGCCTGGTGGGCTGCCATCTCTGGGGTCACACAGAGTCGGACATGACTGAAGCGACTTAGCAGCAGCAGCAGCATGGCTTTTGAGGGATAAAGATAACCTCTTACAACTGATACAAGTTGCTAGGTGAAATCCATCTCGTTGATTTTGTGAGGCCTTTCCATGGTTGCTACCCCCAGTGAGAGTGGGAGGACTCAGGGTGATATCTCACATTTACTCTTTTGTGTTGCCATCAGGTTGGATTTATGAAAGACAGTGGAAATTTATCACCTTTCTCTATAATCCTCAAACCATAATTTTCTGGTCTCTCGGTTGCTTGTGAACATTTCTGATAAAATGCACCGCTCTCTGAACCTTTGACACACAGATTTGTTTAAGATCTTAAATTATATGTTGCTATCCAAGCAAAGGATGAGAAACCTGTCTGCTGTACTTCAGTATTATAGGCCAACCATTCTGCAAGTTCTGATCATACTACTCTCATAATTACTCCATAGTGCTTACTTAATCAACCCCACCTTCCTTAGCCTTGCGTTCACACATCCCTATCATCTGACCTCTGCTTGAAACTGCTAGTGAGCTTTCCAGTCATTTAGCTTAAAGAGCCCTTCCTCAAAAGTAAGCCTTTTTACCCTAGCCAACTGGTCAAGTCCTCATCCTCCAGAATGTCTTGAGTTTCTTTGCACCTCATGTTTCTAAACCCCATCTCTTCCTAAATGAAATTCCATCCATTGTTTAAGAATCAGTTTGAAATGCCACAGACTCTAAAACCTTCCCTCTTCGACTGAACTATGATGTACCACTTACCGTGACACATTATTCAGTTTGGGATATGCTGATTAGATTTTCTACTAGAATGTAAGCTCCTGGAGATCAAAGAGACTGCTTTATTCATCTCTTATTCCTTATGGCCCTTTAACCATAGTGATTATTTATATAACCTTCATAATAAACAACATTTGGTTGAGAATTAAAATTCAAAGTTAAAAACGCTACGTTAGACTATTAATTTAGAGCATGATTTCCCAAAGTGAAACAGTAATATGTTATTTGGGGAACAAAATATCTGGCTAAGTGTACATAGGTTGTTTTTCTATGGGGCTTTTCAGAGTCTTTTAGTATGCTTATAGAATATAATATGCTAGTATGATTATCTAAGAGAGAATGTGGTAAGCATCATATTTCACATTCTTTTCACCATAGAGTTTTTCTGTCTGTGTGTGTAAACATATTGATAAACCAGGGTTTTTGTAACTGATTTTGGGAACTACTACTTGAAGTTGTATTCTGAATTTTTTAGTACCCCATGTTATCAAAAGTACTTTCACTGTTAAAGTCATCCTTGATTTCACTAAATATCACTGACTGATCATAAGAAAACAAAAATACTGTTTATAGTTTGCACCTCTAAATATAATTTTGGGTGTTATATGTATGTGTGTTTGCTAACTCCCCAAATTCATTGAATCTACTGTTTAGCTAAAGGCAGATATAGATAGACTGTTGATGTTCAGTCACTCAGTCGTGTCTCTTTATGACCTTGTGGACTGCAGCACGCCAGGCCTCCCTGTCCTTCACCATCTCCCAGAGCTTGCTCAAACTTATGTCCATTGAGTCGGAGATGCCATCCAACCATCTTGTCCCCTGCTGTCCCCTTCTCCTCTTGTCTTCAGTCTTTCCCACCATTAGGGTCTTCACATCAGGTGACCAAAGTATTGGAGCTTCAACTTCAGCATCAGTCCTTCCAATGAATATTCATGGTTGATTTCCTTTAGGATTGACTGGTTTGACCTTCTTGCAGTCCAAGGGACTCTCAAGAGTCTTATTCAACACCACAGTTCAAAAGCATCAGTTCTTCGGCACTCAGCCTTCTTTATGGTCCAACTTTCACATCCATACATGACTATTGGGAAAACCATAGCTTTGACTAGATGGACCTTTATTGGCAAAGTAATGTTTCTGCTTGTCCAGGTTTGTCATAACTTTTCTTCCAAGGAGCAAGCGTCTTTTCATTTCATGGCTGCAGTCACCACCTGTAGTGATTTTGGAGCTCAAGAAAATAAAGTCTTTCACTGTTTTCATTGTTTCCCCATCTATTTGCCATGAAGTGATGGGACCAGATGCTATGATCTTTGTTTTTTGAATGTTGTGTTTTAAGCCAGCCTTTTCACTCTCCTCTTTCACCTTCATCAAGAGGCTCTTTAATTCCTCTTTGCTTTCGGCCATAAGGGTGGTGTCATCTGTATATCTGAGGTTATTGATATTTCTCCCAGGAATCTTGATTCCAGCTTGTATTTCATCTAGCCCAGAATTTCACATGATGTATCTGCCTGCAATATGGGAGACCTGGGTTCGATCCTTGGGTTGGGAAGATCCCCTGGAGAAAGGAATGGCTGGCTACCCAGTCCAGTAGTCTGGCCTGGAGAACTCCATGGATTATATAGTCCATGGGGTCGCAAAGACTTGGATGTGACTGAGCAACTTTCACTTTCACTTTTCACTCTGCATGTAAATTAAATAAGCTGAGTGACAGTACACAGCCTTGACGTAGTTGCCAATTTGGAACCAGTCTGTTGTTCCATGTACAGTTCTAACAGTTGTTTCTTGAGCTGCATACAGGTTTCTTAGGAGGCAGTAAGGTGGTCTGGTATTCCCATCTCTTTAAGAATTTTCCATAGTTTATTGTGATCCACATATTCAAAGGTATCAACTAGTCAATGAAGCAGAAGTAGATAGATAGATATTTCAGGAAAAGTCCTGGTGATCTAAATGAAACCTTTAATAATGAAGACATGCAGCTGAGTCATTCCTTTGTCAAACATCTTTGAAGAGACATGCAAAGGCCTTTCTCTTAATAGTAATTTTCCTGAAGGTCATCTGCATTCAGACTATTTATATCAATCTCTATTAATTCAAACTTTCCTGAATGATTTGCTGAATTAAAGTCAATGCTTAGGATTTTCATTTTTTCTTTAGCTATTATTGATTTATCTGGTCTACGCATTCTTTCTGTGGACACAGATTTAAGAAAAAAAATCAGATCATTTTGTGTTTATATTTGTCGCCTTTAAATGAGTCTGTTATCATCAGCAATCACTTGTCAGGGTTGTAATTGCATGTATAGTGGATGAGATCAAATTTCAGAGCAAGAGGAGTTAAAGGATCTTTTACATTAAAGTTAAACCTGTGATTTTTTATGAACTTTGGTGTGTCTAATTAAGCGATTAGTAACAAGCAGGAGTTTCCAAATGTCAAGTGTATAATTATGAAATAAACAAGAGCTGGTTTTTTAAAATAAACTTCTGTACTGTGCTCTATTACCTCTTGCTGGGGACCAAACAATGTCTTCTGATGAAGAGTACAAAATTAGGATGGATTTCCATTGCCGAAGGCGAGAAATCTTATCTGCTGAAACATAACTACAGGATACTTAGGATAAGAGTAAGTTTGAACCTAGAAAATCTATGAATGGATTTTAATTCTACCTCTCAAACCATATATTATAAAGAAATTCTATTTTATTCCTTTTTGCATTTTTATTTTGCATGCTTTGGACTCTCTTGCTATTGAGCTTTACCACAAGTATTTCTCTCTCATTTCAAAATTCAAAATAGTTATTTTTTTTTAACTGAAAGGTGAATTAAATTTGGTGGGGATGGGGAGCTGGGAGTTACATGACAAGTCAAACATATTACTGTTTAACTGAGTAGAAAGTCCTCTGTGTTATTTCAGATGAAGGATATTATTTTTAAAGCCCATCCCCAACATTTACTCTTGGTATTTCTGTACAGATAGTCAATGTTTGACTGATTCCCATAGATTTTAGCCAACCAAATATTAGGGTCTATTGTTATATGCTAGGGAGAGTGGCAGAGACAAAGAAAATAAAAGTTTTTATGTCTGTGTTTGGGAAGTTTATAAGATAATTGAAGAGGCAGAGTATATGTTAAGAAGAATGAGTAATACTTATCATGAAATATTTTTGTCATTTGTTATAAAAGTAATACATACATTAATTAAAAATATAATGCACATATGGCTTATTTTCTCTGAGAGAGGTAGGTAGATTGATCAATCTAGTTCTTTTAACCACCCACTTTTATTTATTCATTTCTTTCATACTAGGCATTTGCAATGTGTTCTAGCTTAGTTGCAGTCAATAGAGAAGCCTAAATAACAAGGGTTCAACTAAAGTAGGAATTCATTTCTCTCTCATGAGAAAGAAGACCAGAGAGGCAGCATAGGGATCCTGCCTCATGCTGGTAGATACCCAGGTTCCTGCCAGCTTACTGCCCAGGCATGTCCTTGCTTTCTGGTCCAATATAGCTGCTGGAACATGAGAATCACACCTGAATTCCAGGCAGTGGGACTGAGGATATGGAGGAGAAAGATGGGCTTCTCTGTCACTGACCAAAATTTAGTCCTGTGGCCATGCCATTCTTAGCTGCATGGAGAGCTGAGAAAGGGGTTTTGTTGATGTTGTTGTTTTGTTTTTATTTCTTATTTTAAGCTGGGTGGAAATAGGCCTAGCTAAAGAGCAGAGCTTTTATATTAAAAAAGAAAGGTAGAAGAGATTTGGGAGGCAGCTGGTGATTGTTACTATGTGTTCCTGTTACCAACAATGCAAAAATGAGCATTCGTGAACATGTTCAGTCATGTTGGTTCATGCCAGTAAGTGATATGTGTCATGAGTTACACGGATAGAAAGTTCTAGAGGAAGAGCTTGGGGAAGGGTGAGATCAGGGTGGGCTGGTGGCTGGAGCAGCCATTGTCAGGGAGATGGATCTGAGCTTGGTCCTGATGGCTGGTGAACTGCAGATGGGAGGACTAATAGCATATCTGGGCCAGATGAATAGCATGTACTGGTTCATTCAGTCAATCATTCAACCACTGTTTATTGAGCACTTACTATGTGCCAGACACTGGTCATGCAGGGATGGAACCAGCATAGCTCCTGCCCCCATTGGAACTCACAAACAAATAATTCATGCCACTTTGATCAGCAGAATGGATATCTTTGGGATAGGCAATGAAGCGACCCTATGCTGGATAAGAAGGCTCAGGCCAACTAAAGAAAAATTGGAGGCCTGTTTAGAGATTGAATCCTGATTTTGTAGCCAGTGGGGAGACACTGAAAGTTTTGATCAGAGGAATGATCTGATCCAACTTGTATTTGAGGAAAACCTGACATGCAACAGGCCAACTAGAGAGGGCATGGAGGATTTGAAGCAAGTGCTGTCACTGAGGCTTTCCTGTGTGGTGACCAGGGCCTGAGCTAGGGAGCTGGCCTTGAGGCACAGACAGGGGTGCAGTGCATTGGCTCAGGGCGTACTTTCTGGAAATACGGGTCCTAACTTTGGATCTTACCTCTATCTTCTAGGAGTGGGCTGGACATGGTCCTTGCCTTAGCCTGACATAATGAACTGTCATAGACTGAGTGAATTAAACAACAGAAAATTATTTTTTCACAGTTTTGGAGGCTGAGAAGTATAAGATAAAAGTGAAAGTGAAAGTGTTAGTTGCTTAGTTTTGTCCAATTCTTTGCAACCCCATGAACTGTAACCTGCCAGACTCCTCTGTCCATGGAATTCTCCAGGCAAATGTACTGGAGGGGGTAACCTCCAGTTACCCTTCTCCAGGGGGATCTTCCCAATCCAGGGATTGACGCCGGGTCTTTTTTGGGCTCCAAAATCACTGTGATGGTGACTGCAGCCATGAAATTAAAAGACCCTTACTCCTTGGAAGCAAGGAAAGTTATGACCAACCTAGACGGCATATTAAAAAGCAGAGACGTTACTTTGCCAACAAAGGTCCGTCTAGTCAAGGCTATGGTTTTTCCAGTGGTCATGTACGGACGTGAGAGTTGGACTATAAAGGCTGAGCACCGAAGAATTGATGCTTTTGAACTGTGGTGTTGGAGAAGACTCATGAGAGTCCCTTGGACTGCAAGGAGATCCAACCAGTGTATCCTAAAGTAGATCAGTTCTGAGTGTTCATTGGAAGGACTGATGTTGAAGCTGAAACTCCAATACTTTGTCCACCTGATGTGAAGAACTGACTCATTGGAGAAGACCCTGATGCTGGGAAAGATTGAAAGTGGGAGGAGAAGGGGACAACAGAGGATGAGATGGTTGGATGGCATCACCAATGGATGTTAGTTTGAGTAAACCCTGGGAGTTGGTGATGGACAGGGAGGCCTGGCGTGTGGCAGTCCGTGGTGTTGCAAAGAGTCAGACACGACTGAGCGACTGAATTGAACTAAACTCCTACATTGCAGGCAGATTCTTACCATCAGGGAAGCCCAAGAGCAAGGTGCTGGCTGATTTGGTTCCTGGTGGGAACTCTCTTCTTGGTTCATAGATGGACAGATGCCTTTATGTTGTGTCCTCACATGGCAGAGAGAGTGAGAGAGTGAACTCTGGTATCTCTTTCTCATTTTAGCAGCACACTAGCCCTTTGAGTTAAGAATATATCCATATGACCTCATCTAGCCTTTATTATCTCCTCAAAGGCCTTATTTCCAACTATAGTCACATGGAGGGGTGAGGCTTCAACTTATCAATTTAGGGAGACATAAATGTTCAATCCGTAAGAGTCCCCATGACCGTCTGAAACACAATTTCTCATTAGAAAAATGGAGGAAATTCCCATCAACATCTTTATAGGTTTGTCATGAGGATTAAGTGAGGTGAGGTGTGTTCTCAGCATGGTGTCTGGCACCAAGGAGGTTTGCAAATAACTGGGAACTAGAGGGCTCAGGGGGGCCAAGCATTTTAGTGGAAAAATTTTCAGGCTTGGGGAAAGGAGATGGAAGACAAGGGAGAGTCTGGGCACAGAGATGATGCTGAGAATCTAAGCCAGGGTGATGGGGAGAATGATGTCAGTTGACAGCGATGGGAGAGTCTGGGAAGAAGCCAGTTTTGAGGAAGAGATTGATGAATTTGATTTCAGGTCTGTTGCTTTTGATGAGATGGCTGGATATGTGAGTGGAAATTTCCAGCAGACAGTTGGGGTTTATTTACAAGAGAGGATATATGGCTGCTAACGACAGCTCCTGGGGGACATGAAATTGGTAGAGGCTGAAATTCAAGAGGAAAGAAACAGAGAATGCAAATGAAGCTGCCCAGACCCAATAAACCTGAGGCCCTAGCCTATGCAGGAAGAATTTAGTTTTGTAAACTTTTCTGGTCGAACAAATGAATAGTCTGAGGCAAACTTCAGACTGGGAGCTGAATTCTCCAGGTCATTTCCTCAGTCCTCCACTTTACTTTGCCTATTGTAGACGCAAGGAGGTGGTTCAGGGTGCAAAGTCATACAAACCCGCAGAAAGAAATTTACATCTTGAGCATTTGGGTTGTGGATTTCCTGTGAAGAGAGAAGTAGCTTTCTCAGGAATAGGACAAAGTAGCTGGGAAATTTCTGAGCTAGGATACTGTCTAAACACTGCAGAGGCTCGGGCAGTTTGAAAAGCCCTTAGCACTTCAGGATCCAATTAAAAGGGAATTATTTTCCCATTCCACAGCTAAGGAAATGGATCAACAAAGAGGCTGAATGACTGTTTTAAAACCTGACAGATGGAACACGACAGACAAGGGGATGGGATTTGGGAGCCCTTCCCCCACTCCCGAGATACTGATTTATTTCCTTCTTAGTGTGGTCTGTCAGTTCTCCCAGCCATGAGCCCATTGAAATCAACCTCTGATAGACTTGTGCCAGTAAATAAAAAAAATAGCCCACCTTTGTCCAGTCACAGGCAATAGAAAAGGGCAAGTATGTAGAATTTATGTACTTACTATTAGCTTTTCATTTTCCATCTTTCATTCTCTACCCACATACTCCTCCAAATAAAAGTAAAATACTATTTTCCTCACTTTAATTTGCATCTGCTTAACTTTATGTTGCTGAAATAGTTCTTGCTAGCATCCCTGCTGCTTTTTAATCATCAGGTCCATTTGGACTTTTAAAAAAAGTCCTTTTCTGGATTTTTCTGCTGTTTGCCAATACTTCATAAAAACCTCTGTGCTGCTGGTTTCTGTGGAACCTCACTCTTCTGGTTGTCATGACACCTCACAAACTATCCCTTCTTGGTTTTCTTCAGAGGATCCCCTACTGCTTACCAGTTAAATCCTGGCATTCTTTTTATCCTAAGCAAGCTATTTTTCCCATTCTGCATGTTCTCCCGCCTGGTTGATCCAATCCATTCTCATTATTTCAGTTGTCATCGATGTGTTGATGACTCCTGAATCTCATCGCTGGTCCAGATCCTTCTCCCAAGCCTCAGACTTGCATATCCACTGAATAGCTTTATGCAGATATCTCCTAAGCATGTGATGATCAAAATATCTGAAACCAGGAAAGTCTTTTCTCTTCTAGTTCTTTCTCCTTTACCACCTTCCCATCTATGAAATTTGCAGTCTCAGAACCAATCATAATCCCTTCTCCATCAGCACTCTTGGCACCTACATAGTAGATAATCATTCACTACCTAGTGCAAATGTTTCTTATGCTCAAGGCTGGCATGTGGGGAAGATAAACATAGCATGATTTATCAGAAGAGGAAAGTGACCAAAGTTTGGATATAGGAATATCCAATAGTGGTGTAGTTGAACGATGATCACTCCCACTATAAGATTCCATCTTTAAGGTAGACTTGGTTACCCCACGATGATCCATACATTATAATGAGATTCAGCTTTTTTTTTTTTTTGGTGGAGAATAAATTGTAAGTGTGGGCAATTTAAAACCTTGAATTTTGTAGCATTGACATGTATACAGACTCTCATTAGAATGTGTGGATTGTTTTGGGGTAAACAGGCCTACCTTAAAGATGGAACTTGGGAGTGATCATAATTTAACCACACCATCTATATATTGGACATTCCTATATCTAGACTTTTGTCACTTTACTCTTCTTACAAACCACATTATACATCTACATATAGCTGATTCACGTTGTCATACAGCAGAAACTAACACAACATCGTAAAGCAATTGTATTCCAATTAAATACAAAAGCATTGGACTTTGTATCGGAAAGTGCATGCCCGCTGCCCATTTCTAGGTGGAACATATGGAAATCCAGGGGAGAGCAATGTCTTCCTAGGGTCGTAGAGCTTGCTTGCATGAACTTGCAGGTGTTTGAGTTTCTCTTCTGTGCCCTTTCTTCTCCACTATGACTTCTCTGTGTACTGTATGCTGCTCTGCACCCGCAAGGACTCAGGAAACACTCATAGTTTATCTCTAGAAACTCTACTGGTGAATTCAACTCAATCCACCGATTATCAAGTGGGACTGGACATGCCCGGGACTGGACATGCCCAGGTCTGGCAAGCAACACATGTGTCATCACCCTCCCTCTATGTTAGTATTACCAATCAGTTCAGTGCTGTGCTCCTGACAGCACAGCTATTGTCACCCTCCCCCCCATGTTGATGATGGTTTAGTCACTAAGTCGTGTCCAACTCTTGCGACCCCATGGCCTGTAGCCTGCCAGGCTTCTCTGTCCATGGGATTCTCCAGGCAAGAAAACTGGAGTGGGTTGCCATTTCCTCCTCCAGGGGATCTTTCCGACCCAGGGATTGAACCTGGGTCTCCTGCACTGCAGGCAGATTCTTTACCGACTGAGCTATGAAGGAAGCCCATACCTTATATGCCCAACATAACACCTCTATGTTAGGTATTACCCATCAGTGCAGTGCTGTGCTCCTAATGAGCCCAGCATAACCCCAAAGTCCTTAACAGGAGGATTTTGGCAGTCAGTGTCTGTCAACTGGTGTTTGTAAAGGAACTGAAGCCAATTTTTCACACCTTCAGGAATGGCATAAGCCCCCATTTCTTTTGTTTCTGAGATTGAGGAGGTGAGCAGTGATGTTCTGAGGAACTTCATCAGCCTTTCGACTGGCATCTTGTCCCTCATCATGGATCTTTAGTTTATTATTGAGCAGTCAGTCCATTGTTTTAAGTCTGTTCGTTTCCTGTGCTGCATTTATTTTTATTTTTAATTAACAAACAATGTTGTAGTTTCAGGTGAACAGCTAAGGGACTCAACCATAAGCTTACATATATCCATTCTCCCCCAAACTCCCCTCTCATCCAGGCTGCTACATAACATTGAGCAGAGTTTTCTATGTACCATACAGTAGGTCCTGGTTGGTTATCCATTATAAGTACCCTCTGCCACATTTATAAATCACCCATGAGACAGTATGCTGGAGAAGTACTTGTGACCCATTGTGGACTTTTCCATTAAGCCAACTCTGCTGAGCCCTGTGCTGGCTTCTGGGTTTCTTCTTTATGAGGACATGTCAGACCAGAGTATTTCCCACTCTTGGTGGGAACAACTCAGCACCAGGAAAGGAAATGAGGAGGCATAAGACAGAAAGTCTTAATGCAGTCAGAGCCCTGCAACTCCTGCAGCTTCAGTTCCGACATGGTGTGTCTTCCTAACACTCACCACTACTTCCTGAAGCACATTCCAGATTTAACGCATCGTTCTTTCTTTCTTTGGGTTAATTTTTTGAAAATTTAAGAAAGATTATATTTCTGAATTGATAGAGGCTCTGAGACTCAAAACCAGTGTGCCAGATGGCTGGAGCAGCAGGAAGCATGTCCTGTCAGGAGTAGAGAGGTAATTGTGAAGGAATGAAGAAGTGATGGGAAGGACTGTAAAATGATAATGAGGGAATAGAGAGAGGCCGGGTTATTGGAATAATTTTAAAAAGAATTCCAGTTGGATTTCATGACAGTTACTGGATTCTAGGTATTCAAAGTACGATTTCTTTATTTCCAATACTCTCCTAGGTATCTTGAAAGATGTGATATGGCCCCTTTTTCAGAGAAATGTAAAAATCTCATCAGAGAGATAAGTACTTATGAGAGGATTAGAGACAAATGTGAGTTGTCTCTGCAGCAACACACACATCTGGTATTAGTACATCAACTTTCTTATCTTTTCCCTGGTGGCTCAGTGGTAAAGAATCTGCCTGCAATGCAGGAGACCTTGGTTCAATCCCTTGGTCGGGAAGATCCCCTGGAGAAGGGAATGGCTACCCACTCCAGTATTCTTGCCTGGAGAATTCCATGGACAGAGGAGCATGGTGGGCTATAGTCCATGGGGTTGCAAAGAGTCAGATATGACTGGGTGACTAACATTTTCACTTTCTGATCTTGGTTCTGGGGTGACATGTCTTCCAGTGTCATACTTGGATACCACCTGCTTGGCAGGTCTCTCTCAACTTCATTTTCTTCTTCTTGGTCATTAGTCACTGAGGACTGTGTTTAATTCCATCTTTTAGCCTCAGCTCCTTGCACTATCCCAGACACATAATAGACACTCAGAAATTGTTGAATTGTTATTTGTCTCCATGCTTTCATTCTTGTAGTTCTTCCTTCTAATTCAACCATTTGGAAAACTCAGATTCACTGCCTCCTGATTTCACACCTGGATTATTCTCCTCTCTTCCAGTGTTTCACTCTTGCCAGATCAACCTTTCTAAACTGCCACTTTTCTCAAATCATTTCCTTGCTCTAGGATTTGTGGGTGTTCCCTGTTGCCCATGTTGTCAACTCTGTACTTCTCTGCTTAAGCTTTTAAGACCTCCCCGTTGTCTCTGTCTGTCTCGCCTGTGCATCTGTATCCATCATTATCCTCAGAGCAAGCCTGGGGCTTCATTAAGGTCAGTCTGCTTCTTAGTTCCTGCCTATACTTGTGTTGAATTCAGCTTCTGAGCATGCGAGTCTGCTGCTCTGCTTGCTCAACACTGTGCTCTTCTGTAGGTTACTTACTGAGCCCCATGTCACTCAATAAGACTTCGCTCACTCATTAGTCAGTTAATCAGCACATAGTAATGGACTGTCTACCATGGAAAGAAAGATCAGGAAGATGTCATTCATGCCCTTAGGAATCTCACACTAATCCAGTCCTCTATGCCTTATGCTAAGCACAGTGTTTTGTACTTTTCTACTGAGTTGAGTGACAGTGGTGGTCACTGCATGACCTTGGACAGACTACCTAATCTTTCTCATGTTCCTTTCCTAGTAGGAATGGCAACATAGATACAGATATGTAACTTATTGCCTGGCTCGTTTAAGTACTCATTACTTTAGCTGTCGTTATTATTATTATTAACATAATACACACCGAAAATATATAGTCTCACTCTGTGTTTTACGTTTCCTAAGTTTAGCAGTTCTGTCAGTTGGGCTGGAAGTTATGGGTGGACCAAGTCTTGTTCTTTCTCTAGAACCAACATAGTGCCAAGTGCAGGGCTAGGAGGTTGTTCATGGAAGGTTCTTGTTGATGAAATGCCAGCAGTTCACACCAGGTCTTCCATATCAACTACATGGCCAGTGTGAGAAGGACCCAGGGAAATAGACTGAGACTGGTCATCTCAAGAGGCAGGGCAAATAGTGCCAGGAGAAGGATTAGTAGTTATTGAAAAGAGAAAAATATGGGCTTGTAGGAGTATCCAAGTTCACATAAAAAGGGTTTTAGGAATGAAACAAATCTTGGGCTTGGGGTAAAGATGAAGAAGAGCATTTGTTGGGTTACTTCTGTGTGCCAGGTCCTGGTGTTGCTACATTCGTAGGCACCGTCTCTTTTATTCCTCAGGACAGCCTGGTGTGGCTAGTATTGTTGTCTCTAGTTTATGTTTGGGGAACCCGAGGTTCTGAGTGGGTATTCTCTTGGCAGAGGTGGAATTGGCAGAATTTTCTGCTATCCTGTAGTAGGTAGTGATATTTGTGTAGCGTGACAGTTTCTAAGGAAGTCTGGCGAAAGTCGTACCACGTAATTTAATTTAATGAGGCACATACGGAGCAGATAATACATTAGCACTCATCATTCTGTTTCGTTTGTGCTTCTGATGAGTTCATACTCTGCCTTTCTTTAGGCTGTTATCCTTGTAGAATCTCAGCAGTGGATAAATGTATGGGTTTGGCATTTGTGCATATAAAAAACACAGCAATATGTCTTGCTCTTGTCTGGGCATCCTTTATGGAATGATCTGAGAGACATTAGTAAGACAGTTTTCTTTCTCTGTCTGGCACAGCATACTAGTTTTTCTGAAATGTCTATGTTGCTTATGTCTTTGAGTAAAGATAGTAGAGGCTTCTTTAAAAGTTGGTTATATAGGACTTTTCTGGTGGTCCAGTGGTTGGGAGTCCACCTGCCAATTCAGGAAACATGGGTTCCATCCCTGGTCTGGGAAGATCCCACGTGCTGCAGAATAGCTCAGCCCATGAGCCACAACTACTGAGTCTGGGCTCTGGAGCCCCTGTGTCGTAACTACTGAAGCCTGCATGCCCTTGAGCCTGTACTCCACAATAAGAGAAGTCACCGCAAGGAGAAACCTCTGCACTACAGCTAGAGAGTAGCCCGCATGCAGCAACAAAGACCCAGCACTGTGAAAAATACATTAAAAAATAAGCCATGGATCTTAGGAAGGGGGGGAACCTCATGAAGCCCTTGTCAGTTGTCAGTAGCCTGGCTCCGGGAGTGAGCATGTCACCAGAGTCTAGATGGAACAGGAGAAGAAGGACAGATAATTTTTTTATTGCAAAGAGAACAATAGGAAAACTTGGACACTAGAGCAGAGACCCTGGTGAGCCACGGAGAGAGTAGGAGGCTGCCACACATACAGAGGTGGTTTGACAGGTGTGGGTATACAAGTATCCAGGGTAAGCTTTCAGTTAACACAGATCCTGAGTGTTGCAGGGGCAGCAGCAGCCATCAGCAGGCTGCCTTGCCTGGTGGGTGGGGGTGGCTGGGCGTGGCCTGACTTTGTTTTGCAGGAGGACTCTTTTCCATCCTGCCTTTTTTCATGAAACGGTGCTGGTCTGCATCTGCCTGAGGATTAGAACACCTTTCATCGGGAACAGTTTGCTATGTGTGTTTTCTGGAGAGAAGACTCATGAACTGTCACAGTGCAGGGATTCTGGGAGCTCTCCTGTGGGTCAGAAAGACCTCATGGGCCTAAGAGCTATTTCCGGAGGGGAAGAAAGACAAGAACAGTGAATGCACAGCAATATTCTCTCAGGGATACTTTGCTCTTTTTCATCCCACACCAGAAATTCACCCTATATCACGATTTTGAATTAAGACAATAATTACACAAACTATGCAATCATTAGGTTAAATCAAACCCAGCAGCTTTGATTTCCAATCTCTTAAAACTGCGCTGGGGCAGAGGGAGAAGAGAACACAAAAGCGATCCTTTGGAACCTTCTATTCTGCAAGGCTGTTTACCTGGGGCATCGTAGCATGTACAGTGACCAGCCTTGTTTGACTCCCAATTATTCTTGTGACAAAGATGCAGATTATGGGGCTGGGAGTGCAGGGAGTAAGACCAAAATGTTACGTCCTTCATAACCTTACAGCCAATTATTGGAGAATCGGACCTTGTTAAGATTTGGAGCTGAACAGAGCTAAATTATGGCATAAAAATGCTTTGCACCAGAGTTAGGCAGGATGTAAATCTTGCCCATCCCTTCTTCTGGAGGTGGAGACAGAAGGAACATAAAACTGCCCTTTTCAAATCTTGGCCATCGATTAAAATGTGCATTTAAAAAATGTAGCTCTAAGGGTTTTTTCTATGAGAGTACGTAGGCTCCAGAGAGGATGGAAGTAGTTTAGTTGAAATGGGTGAAGATCAGAAGTCGGAACACTCAATTATTCCAGAAATCTAAGTAGTTTAAAAATGGGCAGCAAGAGAATATTGTCAAAGGATGAGTCAGTCTTCACTGTGAAAAGCTTTTTAGCATGAATGTACTTACTGTGCATTTCATTTGGATCAGCATGCAATTCATGGTTATGGCAGGTTCTTTGTTTCATGCACTGCTTTATTTGCATACATGATCTCATTGTTTGGTAAGAGTGAAGTAAGACCCATTGAGTTTGTTTGGAAATTCTTGAAGAGGAAGTTCTTGGGAAAGCTGATTCATCTTTGAAGCAGAATTAGAAAGCAACAAGCATGGGGCAAAGCATAGGTCATCCTTACCAAGAAAGAGATCAGACAGAAAGGAAAACCTTTGTTCTGGCTAACCCTTTTACATTTGTAAGTTATGGGATCAGCCTGTGTTTGCCAGCATGAGAAATAGTTTTTTAAATGTCTCAAGATTTTGTTACATTTTCTTTATAAAATACCAACGAAGTTTCTTTTTGTTTATGTTCACAATTACTAGAAGTTCTTTGGAGATCTATCTGTAGACTTTCCCAAGTTAAAAAGTAATAGATTGTGGGATAGGTTGTCCTTGTGTGTGTGTGTGTGTGTGTGTGTGTATGTGTGTGTGTGTGTGTGTGAGCGTGCGTGCACACGTGCACACGCACTGTGCTGAGCTGAGTTGTTCAGTCATGTCTGACTCTTTCCAATGCGATGGACTGTAGCCTGCCAGGCTCCTCTGTCCATGGGGGTTTTCCAAACAAGAATACTAGAGTGAGTTGCCAGGCCCTCCTCCAGGGGATCTTCCCAACCTAGGGATTGAACACAGGTCTTCCACATTGCAGGTGGATTCTTTACTATCTGAGCCATCAGGGAAGCCCAAGAATACTGGAGTGGGTGGCCTATCCCTTCTCCAGGGAACTTCCCAATTCAGGAATCAAACTGGGGTCTCCTGCATTGCTGGCGGATTCTTTACCAGCTGAACTACCTGGGAAGCCCATGTGTGTGTATACACACATTTGTATTTGGTTTATATATATTTTGGTATTACATGTGTATATATTGGGGGTATTCACATATATATGTGTGTATATATGTGTGTGTGTATATATGTGTGTGTGTGGTTGGACTGGCCTTTTGGTATATGAGACCAGAAACCATCAGAGAACTTTCAGGAACAAGTTTTATTACTCACAGTTGCTGCAGGGTACATGGCATGCCCCAGGGCTACATAGGGAGGTCGTGGAGCAGGGTGGGCAGAGAGGGAGAGGGAGACCCTGGGGCTCTGCCTTCTTTGGGGTTTGAGAGTGGTGTGCTCGGGTTTCGTGGGTTCCTCTTTATTGGCTTATTTCAAGCATGAGAGCAGGAATTATGGGTGTGGAAGGGAGAAGGATCACTCAAGTGGTCAGTTATTTTAGTTACCCAGGAGTTTCTGAAAGAGGGACTTTCATGGGTGGGGGTGGCCTAGTTTCTTGTCTGCTTGTTTTGCTGGTAGCTGTGCCATACAGCTGGCAATCTGTTTATTCAAGATGGATGTCTTTTGAAAAGCATACCTTGGAAGCTTAATGCCAGTCACTTACACTATAGAGGAGCACTGGAGATGGTAAATATGGAGGTCAGTATAGGATCTATTTATCTATTTTTATCTTTTATTCTCTTAATTTCTTTAAAACTGCAATCTTGTTTAAATCAATAATTATAATACTATATTGTTGGGTTTATAGTGAATAAATGTAATATATTTGACAGTAATAACACAAAGTATAAGGGAAGAAATGAAGAATTGTTGAAATAAAGTTGATATATTTTACCAGAGTGAAGTCAATATTAACCTGAAGTAGGCTTTGATAAGTTTAGAGATGCACATAGTAAATAACTTTAAAAGTGGATAAAAATCAACAGAGAAATGGTAATGGTGTCCTCAGTTCAGTTCAGTCACTCAGTCGTGTCTGAATCTTTGTGACCCCATGAACTGCAGCACACCAGGCCTCCCTGTCCATCACCAACTCCCAGTTCACTCAAACTCATGTCCATCGAGTTGGTGATGCCATCCAGCCATCTCATCCTATGTCGTCCCCTTCTCCTCCTGCCCCCAATCCCTCCCAGCATCAGAGCCTTTTCCAGTGAGTCAACTCTTCACATGAGGTGGCCAAAGTATTGGAGTTTCAGCTTTAGCATCATTCCTTCCAAAGAACACTCAGGACTAGTCTCCTTTAGAATGGACTGGTTGGACCTCCTTGCAGTCCAAGGGACTCTCAAGAGTCTTCTCCAACACCACAGTTCAAAAGCGTCAGTTATTCAGCGCTCAGCTTTCTTCACAGTCCAACTCTCACATCCGTACATGACCACTGGAAAAACCATAGCCTTGACTAGATGGACCTTTGTTGGCAAAGTAATGTCTCTGTTTTTCAACATGCTATCTAGGTTGGTCCTAACTTTCCTTCCAAGGAGTAAGCGTCTTTTAACTTCATGGCTGCAATCACCATCTGCAGTGATTTTGGAGCCCCTCAAAATAAAGTCTGACACTGTTTCCATTGTTTCCCCATCGATTTCCCATGAAGTGATGGGACCAGATGCCATGATCTTCGTTTTCTGAATGTTGAGCTTTAAGCCAACATTTTTACTCTCCTCTTTCACTTTCATCAAGAGGCTTTTTAGTTCCTCTTCACTTTCTGCCATAAGGGTGGTGTCATCTGCATATCTGAGGTTATTGATATTTCTCCCAGCAATCTTGATTCCAGCTTGTGTTTCTTCCAGTCCAGCATTTCTCATGATGTACTCTGCATATAAGTTAAATGAGCACGGTAATAATATACAGCCTTGACGTACTCCTTTTCCTATTTGGAACCAGTCTGTTGTTCCATGTCCAGTTGTAACTCTTGCTTCCTGATCTGCATATAGGTTTCTCAAGAGGCAGGTCAGGTGGTCTGGCATTCCCATTTCCACCTCTTTCAGAATTTTCCACAGTTTATTTTGATCCAATAAAGCAGAAGTAGATGTTTTTCTGGCACTCTCTTCCTTTTTCCATGATCCAGTGGAGGTTGGAAATTTGACCTCTGGTTCCTCTGCCTTTTCTAAAACCAGCTTGAACATCTGGAAGTTCGTGGTTCACGTATTGCTGAAGCCTGGCTTGGGGAATTTTGAGTATTACGTTACTAGTGTGTGAGATGAGTGCAATTGTGTGGTAGTTTGAGCATTCTTTGGCATTGCCTTTCTTAGGCATTAGAGTGAAAACTGACCTTTTCCAGTCCTGTGGCCACTTCTGAGTTTTCCAAATTTGCTGGCATATTGAGTGCAGCACTTTTACAACATCATCTTTTAGGATTTGAAATAGCTCCACTGGAATTTCATCACCTGCACTAGCTTTGTTCGTAGTGATGCTTTCTAAGACCCACTTGACTTCACATTCCAGGATGTCTGGCTCTAGGTGAGTGATCAATGTCAGGAACCTCTGTCCATAGTTCATCAGGCACTCTATCTATCAGATCTAGTCCCTTAAATCTATTTCTCACTTCCACTGCATAATCATAAGGGATTTGATTTAGGTCATACCTGAATGGTCTAGTGGTTTTCCCCACTTTCTTCAATTTAAGTCTGAATTTGGCAATAAGGAGTTCATGATCTGAGCCACAGTCAGCTCTCGGTCTTGTTTTTGCTGACTGTATAGAGCTTCTCCATCTTTGGGTGCAAAGAATATAATCAATCTGATTTTGGTGTTGAACATCTGGTGATGTCCATGTGTAGAGTCTTCTCTTGTGTTGTTGGAAGAGGGTGTTAATGGTGTCCTAACAAATAGTTAACTCAGAAGAAGGCAGCAGATGAAGAACATAGGAACAAACAGTCACTTGGGAAGTTATTCAGGTGCAGGTTCCTGAGCTCCATCACAGAGATACTGATCCTACTTTTTGGATCCTGTTGTCTACATTTTAAACACAAAAATTTGGGAGTCACTACTACAGACTTCAGAGCTATACTAAAGTTAAATAACTTAACTCTAAGTGCATCAACAATTGCATGGAAATTTTAAAACATGAAATTGTAAAGCAAATCCATCACATTAAATGTAGGAACAAATCTGCCTGTAACAATAATTCCAGCAGATGTGAATGGAGTAACTAATACTCAGATCAGAAGGCAAACACTTTTAGAACTGATACAGTAGCAAGACCCGACTATATGCTGTCTTCTAGAAAGGTAGTTTAGGTTCAAAGACACAAATAGGTTAAGAGTAGAATATGAAACAAGATATATCATGCAAACAGTAACCATGAGATATAGCATGCAAACAGTAACCATAAGACAGCTAGAGGGGCTGTATTTGTATCAAAAGGTACCTCTGTGATTCTGATGTGCAGTCAGAAATGAGAACTGCTCACTTCACTCAGAGTGGGGCTGCAGAGCATCAGGGAAGACTTCCAGGAGGAGGCAATACACAAGTGGTTAATTGATATCAATCAGGTAGAGAAGATGATGAGTTGAAGGCCATTTTGTTAGAAGGGAAGGATGAAGTGTGAGTCAGCATTGGGTGTTCAGTGAGCTACAGTTGGACATTGTTCCAGGGTGAAATGAGAGGTGAGGAATGCTGGGGGGTGGCACAGGGCCTGATGACCAGTGGCCTTACAAACCATACATAAACAAAAGTTCTTTTATGCTGGCATGTTAGGTTTTCAGTGAAATCACTATGAAATGTGAAGAGGTAAGGATAAAAAGAAGACCATCACCATATAGTGATGGAGGAATCAGTCTTGTGCCCAAAGGCCCTCTTAATGTTGGCTCCTGTGTTAACTTGCTGGTTTGTGGTGAGGATGTGGGTAGATGAATTTGATTTACCATGCTTCATATAAACAATGGCATGCTTAATTCCATTTTTTTCCCATAAAAATAATTAGAGCAAGGGTTTCCCTGGTAGTCCAGTGGTTCAGACACTGTGATTTTGCTGCAGGAAATATGATCCTGCATGCCATGTGGTGTGGCCAAAAAATAGAAAACAAAATAGAGCATTTTCACAGAGAAGTCTAGTTAATTTCATCTGTGTCCATTTCAAATCTAAGACCTCATTAACTGGACAGGGCTTTCTTCAAAACTCTTGAAGTATGAAAACTTCCATGGTTTGGGTCTTTACAATACATTTTTCACAATGCACTATCTCTAGTGGTAATTCCTGAACTTTTATGATGAAATGTGGATAACAGAGTTACAAGTGGGATCAATATCTCAGGGACAGAGGTCAGGAACCTGCATCTTATCACCAAGGTGATTCTGATAGAGAAGTTTGTTGGACTCCACTTTGTGAAATGTATTGTTGCTGGACTTTTATCCTTGAACTTTTTTGCTGTGTATGATATGGAAGTCTTTTTACATTATTGAGGAAACTCTTCTTCGTAGTGATGACTCCACTCTGAAATTCAATGACCTAAAATTGTTGGGAAGAAAGACATGCAAAAGCTAATTTAAATGTCAGCAGATCAACAAAGTTTTCAGCATACTTAAATACTGGAAATGTTATCAAACAGAAATGGATGTTATACAACAAAATACAGATCAGTTGTTGAGGAGCTGCCAAAACTATTTTCAGAGGTAAAAGTTGGATGACTGTGTTCATTGCCAAATTCAATTTCCTCAGCTTGTGAGGAAATCTGTATCACCAGCCTCTGTGGTATTGTAGTAAGAAGGAGGTCTTGGGAACCTGACCTAAGTTTGAGTCCCTGATCAATTTTTTATTAGGGTGTTGGGATTCCCTGATAACTCAGTTGGTAAAGAATCTGCCTGCAATACAGGAAACCTGGGTTTGATCCCTGGGTTGGGAAGATCCCCTGGAGAAAGGAAAGGCTACCCTCTCCAGTATTCTGGCCTGGAGAATTCCATGGACTATATAGTCTATGGGGTTGCAAAGAGCTGGACACAACTGAGCAACTTTCACTTTCCCTGCACAAGATTCTTACTTGGCCTTCTTGCATTGTGTGTTTTGTGTGTCTCATGTACAGTAGCTGGATAAGAGTATAGTCATGAAGGGTCATGGAAGGAATTAAATAAGAAAATGCCACAAAGCATCAGGTATAAGAATGTTCTTGGCAAACATTTATTCCCTTTTATATCAGTTCAGTTCAGTTGCTCAGTTGTGTCTGAATCTTTGAGACCCCATGAATTGCAGCACACCAGGCCTCCCTATCCATCACCATCTCCCAGAGTTCACTCAAACTCACGTCCATCAAGTCGGTGATGCCATCCAGCCATCTCATCCTCTGTCGTCCCCTTCTGTTCCTGCCCCCAATCCCTCCCAGCATCAGGGTCTTTTCCAATGAGTCAACTCTTTGCATGAGGTGGCCAAAGTATTGGAGTTTCAGCATTAGCATCAGTCCTTCCAAAGAACACCCAGGACTGATGTCCTTTAGAGTGGACTGGTTGGATCTCCTTGCAATCCAGGGACTCTCAAGAGTCTTCTCCAACACCACAGCTCAAATGCATCAGTTCTTCGGCACTCAGCTTTCTTCACAGTCCAACTCTCACATCCATACATGAGCACTGGAAAAACCAGTCTTGACTAGATGGACCTTTGTTGGCAAAGTAATGTCTCTGCTTTTTAATATGCTATCTAGGTTGGTTATATATATATATATATATCCATAAATACCCTCAGATGGAACTAAACTTGTAGTTGATAATGAGAAGGACATATTCTAATAGCCTGAGTTTATTAGTGGGTAGTAAAACGGTCCTGGCATTGTGAAGATGCAATTCAGGATGCTGACATCCTTCATCTGTTTCTCAGGGGAACAGGTCTCCTGCCTCAGTAGTCAATGAGGAGGTCAGTACCTAGTCCTCCTGGCCTGTTTGGGGTGGGATTGGTGAGGTACATTCCTATCTGTCTCATGGGTTCTTCAGTCCTGTGACCTGATCCACTCACCTCTTTTTCAGCCCTGACCTGGGCTAACCACAGGTCTGTGTCCCTCATTCCTCCGCCCCTCTAAAAAAACCTCTGATCTTCAAGATGCTGGCAGATTTTGTTAAGAAAGACTGTTAATTACTATATTGAAGTACTCAGGAGAATTGACAAAAGGTAATGAATCATGAGGCTGACATTTTAAATATGGGAATAATAGACATTTTAATAAATGTTTTCTAAGTAATATAATTTTGAGGCTACCTTATATCTGAAAAGATTCAGGAAGCATTAAAAAAATACAGTAAACTGAAAATGTGATTATTTAGGTGTCCACTCTGAGAACAGTGCTCAGATTGCTTTTAAACTTATTTTTTGAGGGGGAACATTTTGATAAGGATGTTTAGAGTATAAGGTTCTTTACTTTTTAATAAACTCAGACTTCAAGGCAAAACCAAGCATTTTCTTTGCTGAACAAAGCAAACAAACGAACATGGCTGTGAGTCTGGACAGCTCCTGGGGGGGACAGGAAGAAGAGGAAACGTGATTCATAAGATCAAACAGGCCCACGGAGGGTGCCATTAATTCATTTTGGTTCTTACAAATGTTCCTTTTGTCTGTTTTAAAATTGATATACATGTGAGTTTGTTACTGATTATTATTTATTGCAGATTTAAATTCTAAGGTCTTTTCATTGTAGAGAGAAAAGCAATATAAACATAGCCCTTTTCTTAGCAACAGGCAAGGCAGTCCTTGCTAACTTGTGAATCTGAAGATTCAGTTTTGGAGTGTCGCCCAGGTGTTTTCTGCATGGAAGATTACAGAAGGAAACAGGCTCCAGACCGTCTTTTCTGTCTTTCATTTATCACCTGATTCTGAGGCAGACGATTTTAGAAAGAGTCCTCGTTGGAATAAGGAATAGAACCAGGCAACTCATACGTTATTCTGTGTCATATCTTTATTATATGATCATTATGTAATGATATGCATGGGGGAATGTCAGCAAAGTGCGTGTATGAATCGTCTGTCTGTGCTTTGGGTCAACACACATTTCTGTGATGAAAAAGTCATGATTTCTTGTTGAGTGTTTCACGTGTGATTCCAGTTGAAATGACATTTATGAGGAAGTTACATTAAACTAGCCTAAAGTTATAAGAAGGCTGTGTGCATAGACATCATGCTTGATTCTCCAGCCTGAAGTGGTAAGGAGAGACTCGTAAGACTATCTTCCTTGTTTTAACAGAAAAGTCATAGAGAGAAGTTAAAGCTGAACAGATCTTGTAGCTTGCAGTTACTTTTTTTTAATATATAAAAACAACTCTGATGACTTGCTAGTCAAAAAAATTTTTTTTTCACTTTCAGACAGTGTAGCAACAATCCTATCAGGAAAAGACTGGGTAGACTGGGAAAAAAAATAAGAGAAATATAGATGGAGAAAACACACCTATGAGCACCTCGAAAAAAATATATACAGCATCTTGAAAAATAAAAGGAGTTATTCCACCTTGCTCTTTTGGAAGGGTATAGATTCCAGTTACTTATTTTAGGTATAAGATTGGTATCAAGCATATACATTTTAAATGTAAAGGAAAGAACTGCCCATTTCATTTTAACATATTATATCTTGACTCCCATCCCATCCCCAGGATGGAGAATCTTGTATTTCTTTCCTAAAAAAGGAGCAGGTAGGGAGAGAAAAGAGAGAACATAGCTCTCATAGCTCTTTCCTCTAGGAAATTTGAAGCTGCTTCCCTTGCCAGTTTTTACTGTTTTGCTCATGTTACATCTACTTTAGATGAATTTGAAGGTGCTGAATCATAAGTAATAGACACAGTTACAAAGCTGCTGGAAATTTTATGAAATTGCTTGTTAGAGCTTCAATAAGTCACCGGGTCAGAAGCAAATTCCCACTGCTCCTCCATTCTCTGAAGCAAGCAGTTGTGTGCGGCCCTGCATGAACTCCAAAGGGGTGTGTCACCTGTGCTTTTCTTTAGATTCTTAACAATGACACAGAGAGCTAGGTTCAAATATGTTTTTCTCTCTACTTGGGATCAAAACAAAACTCCATTGGCCTCTATCCAGGTTTAGAAAAATGTGTTTGTCAATTTTTGTAATAAAATTAGTATCATGGATGACTAACCTTAAAATTAAGGAGAAGAATAATATTTACATTGTTCCCCTGCACCAAAATCACTTCATATACCATTTCTTCAAAGAAGTCCTTTCTCTAGACTGGGTAAATCACTTAAACAATTACAAAGAAGTCTTTAAAACTTAGCTGTTGTAATGGGCTGTAAAGAAAAGGAATGGTCTTACAAAAGATCTACTTGTTAGTTTTCAAAGAATGGGGAATTAGGGATCCCCTTTGAATACTTTTCTTTCTTTCCTCCTTCCTTTTCTCTGTTCCTCCCTTCCTTTCTTCCTTCTTTCCACTCCTCCTTCCTATTTAATTGTGATTTTTTTTTAAGGCAAAATGAGTCATTACAGTGATGCATCAGAGAACTTTCCCATAAACAAAACCTTTTCTAGTTACTACTTTGAGTCCTTAATGCAGCTAATATTTAAATTCGGAAAGTAGAGGTAAACAGCAGAGGCATTATCTATGCTCAGCAATTGAGGAACCACAAGCATTTTAAATATATTTTGATCATATTTATTAAGGATCAGAAGACTGTTGAGAACTAGTTAAAAAACCCTCTAAGATCTAAAATAACCACCAACGACTTTTTCATTTTGCAAGAATCGACAGGATTATGAGACTAGGTAACTTTTTCCTTAAGGAGCTATAAATGCTAGTCATTAGGAAAGTTCATTCGCTCCATTGGAATTCATTTCTTATAAGGTCTGCTGGATAATTATTCTTTCTAAACACGACAACAAAAACCGAACAGATGTTTAGGTAGATAACAAGTGTGATGGATAAGATATAATGAATCTGGTCTTTTCATTGTTTTTAATAAAAAAGAAATAACTCATGGTAAGGTTTCTTCAAGGTTCTTAATAGAATATGTTCCCTAGATTAAAGAAGAAGGGGAAAAAAGGTGGTACAGAACTTGATGTGATGCTAGGATAATGAAAAATGTATCACTTACTTAACAAGGTCTGCATTATTCAGAGTTATGCCCAGGAAACTGTGTGCTCTAATCCCCAGCCAATACGTTGCTTGGTAACCAGTTACCTGCACACCTGCTCCATAGCTATAAGAGACAGTGCATGTATGGTTATTGGTTGTATTTAGTACCAAAGAAAAATATAAAAATCCAACAAATATTAATATTTTATTCAACAATATATCTTTTACCTTATTATTGCACTCATTATTTAGCTAGAGATCTTTTTTTCTTTAAACAGAAAAGTTACTGCTTTCTACCCACTATCACCTCTTGAGTAGCACGAGAAAGGACTTAAATTCCTTTCAGAGCATCTGTAATCAACGCTGTTTGCTGCAGACAACAGATGCTACCATTAGGAGGGATTTTGCACTTAGGTGAGAGGAAAGGCTGAACGGAGAATTTCAGTTTATGAAAGTTTCCTGCTCTGGAGGCAGAATCATCCTAGAATCAGTGTGACCATGAGTCTGTCTACACGAATGCTTGATTAACACAGGCCTAGAAATACCAGTCATTGTGATTAGGCTGTGGCATGGCTGGATTCTTCCTGATTATTTCCCTCTCGGGTTACAGTTCAGAACAGTTCTACCATTGATTGTGTGGCAGTGACCCAGTAGGGAAGCCCTAAGAAGCAAGCTTTGGGACCAACTTATGAAGCTCGTGTATTTTTTTCCCATTAGAAAGCTGATTGCACACTACGCATTTGATCCTCAGGGCTACTAGAAAAGACGTCCCAAAGGCCTTAAAGTCATTTGCTCTAACTTCTGGCAGGATGACAGCAGTTTATTTAAGAATTTGAAGATACCTGTAGGGATCATTTAGTTCTTTGATTCTCAGTCCTGTCTGCATATTAGAATCACCCGGAGAGCTTTTAAATCATGCTGATGCCGGGCCCCACCCCCAGAAGATTCTTCAGTTCAGTTCAGTCGCTCAGTCTGTCCGACTCTTCATGACCCCATGGACTGCAGCACACCAGGCTTCCCTGTCCATCACCAACTCCCAGAGCTCTCTCAAACTCATGTCCATTGAGTTGGTAATGCCATCCAACCGTCTCATCCTCTGTCGTCCTCTTCTCTTTCTGCCCTCAGTCTTTCCCAGCATCAGGGTCTTTTCCAAGAGTCACTTCTTCACAACAGGTGGCCAAAGTGTTGGAGCTTCAGCTTCAGCATCAGTCCTTCCAGTGAATATTCAGGATTGATTTAGTTTAGGATTGACTGGTTTGATCTCCTTTATGGAACCAAGATGGCAGAGTAGAAGGATGTGCGCTTATCTTCTCCTAGCGTAAAAAGATTCTTATGCTTGGTCTATGGTAGGATTGAGGCCGAGAGAGTGAAGAGCTGGACCACAGCTGGGCATGTCCTACTAATTGATGGCCCTTCTCTTAAAAGGCAACATGGAAAGTGAAGAATACCTATTCCCTTTCTATTGGTTCCCATCCTTTTGTCCTCTTCTCAGCATTAACCCCTTGGTTAACCAAGGCGCCAGCATTGAGGCTCTCCTCTTTGTTGTACCTGGGGCCCTTGGTATGGTCCTTCACATGCCACTTGCTTGTGGACAGAGCTGTCACAAGCTGCAAAGATCAGCCAAGACTACGTGACATCTTGTGCAGGCTCGGCAGTTCAAAGCCAAGTGCATAACTGTCAAAATCAGCCTCATGGACCATGTGAACTGCTACACACCCAGACAGCCCCAAATCACAGGCTCCACCTTCAAATGCTAACATGTCTTATTTCTCAAAGCTTCTGGTTCATGCATCAGTTGTTTGAAGTGGTGGTGGGGTTATTTTCTTTAACTGTGAGCCTCTCTGTTCTGTGGAAATGTGGAATAGAAAGCATGCTTCTGTATGCTTCCAAGGGCAACTTGCCTGTGAGAGAGAGGAAAGAGAAGAGGCTGAGCTAGACATGTCTCCTTTCTCTACTGAATTCACCATTAAACAATAGGTATAGTTTGAGGTGGGTGGAAATAAGAGAACAGAGAGAGACCAAGAATTTTATATCAATTGATGTCCTTTTGTGTTGAGGGGAACATCAGAAATGGGAAGGAGGTGTTCCTTTCCTGATACTTGTTGACACCTGTCCTACTCCCAGTGTCCATCGGTATCACTGGGTTTTCTCTTATCCACCGCCTAAATATCTAGTGCATTTGCTCTTTCACTCTGTTTCCACTGCTTCTGCACACGTCAGGCCTGTTTTTCTCTTTTACTAAGATGCACATTCTCTGCTTTCCTGAGATTCTGGTCTTTGTGCCTCACCCTCGCTGCTTCTTCCTCCTTACCTCCAACATACACACAAGCAAAACTGAAAAAAAATTTGTCTTCCAGATCATCAGACTCGTTATTTTATTGTACACATCTGATGATGTTACTCCATGCTCAGTATCCATCAGTGGCATCCCACTGTTGCAGTAAGGAGGACCCCTTCCAGGGCCTGAAACTGGGCTCTTGTCTAACACTCGGAAATGAATTGTCCGAGGAGACACATGTGCTGACAAAGCAAGAGATTTTATTGGGAAAGGGCACCCGGGTGGAGAGCAGTAGGGTAAAGGAACCCAGGAGAACAGCTCTGCCACATGGCTTGCAGTCTTATGGTGATGGGATTATTTTCCAGGCTGTCTTTAGCCAATCATTCTGACTCAAGAGTTCTTCTTGGTGGTGCATGCCTTGTTCAGCCAAGATGGATGCCAGAGAGAAGGATTCTGGGAGGTGGTTGGACAGGTGGTGTCTCCTTTTGACCTTTCATGAACTCCTCTGGTTGGTGGAGGCTTATTAGTTCCCTGTTCCTTACCAGGACCTCCTGTCATAAGACAGCTCATGCAAATGGTTACTATGGTGCCTAGCCTGGGGGGGGGGGGGGTTTCAATCAGTGTGCTTCCCCTAACACCACTGCCTGAAAGATACTTTCTTAGCTCCCTTGTCTGGTGTACCAGATCCTTCACAATTTGATAAATAGTTAAGCTTGTGGATTCTGGAGAAAGAATACTGGGTTTCAAAGCCATTGACTAACAGTGAGTCCTTGATCTAGTAACTTAACCTCTTTGTGCCTTATTGTACTCACTTGAGAAATTTGGGATAATAATAGTGCTTATCTCACAGGGAGACTGTTTTGTAATAATAAATAATAATCCATGTGAAACACCTGTCACTATGTGTACCACATAATAAGTGCTCAAAACTAATCCTTATGATTTTGGTTCTGCTTGATTATCTAGCCCTGTGTCCCATGGTTCCCACCTATAGTGGAAGGCCCAGTCTTAGCTACTTGCTCTTCTCTGAGCCTGCCACGTTTCATGTTTCATCCATGTTGGTCCTTCTGTTGGAATGCCCTTGCCCATCTTGATTGCCTGGCAATGTTATCTTCATCTTTCAGTTCTCAGTTGAAGTGCTTTGTCCTCTGTGAAGAGACATGTGTTTCTTCTCCTGGACTCCCACCTCCCAGTGCCCGTACTGCCAGCAAAGCAAACACCTCCATTTTCCTTACACTCTGCACCTCCTGGGGCTGGGGACTGGCTCTGTCTGCCTTTTAATTCCTAGTGCCCAACCCAGTAGTAGTAGTAGGCACGTATAGAAACTGTTCACAATGTTTCTTGAATAAGTAGCCATGCGAATGAGGAGGCTCTTTTCTAGGGGAAGTAATTTCAAGTTTTAAAAGCTCTGCATGTTCTGCATTTTATGGAGAATCAACATATTTTCTGCAATCCGGTGGAAACTTTAAATGAAAAAGAATCTTAGGATACAGATAATTGCTCTTTTTCACTTTAAACTATTTTTTCAAGTCTAAATTCAGAATTAATAGAGAATTAATTTTACCTGTACTAATATATTGTGGGTGTGAGAAGGAAGGGGAGAAGAATTCACAGCTAACCTTTAGCTACCTTCTTTGTTGAAATAACTTTTCTAAAACTAATGATACAGTTGATGAAGTCTCTTTTAAATGAATTACAGTGCATTAGTATTACTGCCCTAAGTAAGTTGGTTGGTTTCAAGGCAAACAGTTCTTGTTTACTGATCATTTAGAGCTTTTTTTTTTTTTTTACATTTTAAAAGGTCAATTGGTTTATTTCCATGTATTTAGCAGCAGTTTACAAAGCAATCTTTTTAGAGCTGTCATTGTATTAATTTTCATGGTTTTAGTAATTGTGAATTTTATATTTCCTTGGGAAGCAATTAATACATTTAGGGACCTCTCCTGGGTTTCATAAACACTTCCAATTAAAATGTATTGATTTGGCAGTGGTTTCTCCTTGCTATTCTTTCACAAAGACCCAACAAGCCATTCTTGTGGCTTTGTCTAACCTGAATTTGAGTAAAGGTGAAGATAGTATTTCTTTGTCTGAAGATAGTAGTTCCTTTTCCCTTAGAAGTTAATTAGTTCTATAGGTGTTATTAGCTTGTAAGTGCCTGGAGGGCAAGGATAATGTCTTATGCATTATTATATCTCACCTGGGTTCTAGCTGAGACCTTGCATATGTTAAGGGTAACAGTTGGCACCCCCACCAGGGAATCTGCATAAATGAAGGCACTTTCCCAGTGGCCAGTATGGAGCCCAGAAGGAGAATCAGCAAAGGTCAGTGCAAGAGCTTATTGAATTCTGGGAACACAACAGGCCGCAGCATTGCAGAGTCACCTGGGATTAAGTGGGAAGACGGGGGACCAGCAGAGGCGCCCCCTTCCTCAGAAGCCTAGGAAGGAGAGAGTGGGGCCAGTCAGGAGACTTCTGGATGTGGTATAACTCCTTGAATGCATTTCAGGTTGGAATCACCTGGAGGATTTGAGTGACTAGATAGATATTTGCAGAAATGGGAAAGATTCCAAAGTCTGGGCACAGGAGTTCTGGTGAGGAGTATTTGTGAAGAGGAATATTTGTGGTGAGGAGTATTAGTGAGGAGGAATATCTGTAAGTAGTATTTGTGAAGAGGAGTATTTATGATGCTTTCCCACTGAAGGCTATGTGTTTGTGGTATATGTGTGGGGTATGGCTCCTTATCAAAAATCAGGCCACTCTTGGAGCAAAGGATTGGATTTCTCTCAGAGGCTCATTCTTACATAAAAGGATCAATAGATCGTTCTTACTACATGCCTAATGCGGAGTCAAATTCTGTGAAAGTACAAGTAAAATAGAAAATATGGTGTTCCCATCAGTAGTTTACAATCTAATTAGATGTGTAAAAAAAGATCATGTAGGTATTGGGACAGGATATGATTAATGAGGAAATAGATAAGTTGTTTAGGGCATTCAAAGAGAAAGTCATTCTGAGCTGCCTTTGTGGAGAGTTGAGAGCTTTGAGGGGTGAATGAATGGCATTTCCAGAAGTGGAGAAGAGACGTCACACACGTGAACTGGGGTGCAGACTCATGGGTTTTGAGTGTAAGCTTTTGGATGGTATAGAAGACTTCTGCTGTGTGAGGAGCTGAGGCATGTGTTCAAGACTCACTGCAGTCTGGGCTCTAATGTCAGGTAAAGGCATTTGAGCTTCACCCATTAGGTAGTGGAGCAGTGTTTATGGTTTTTTACCAAGGGACTGGCATGATCAAAGTAGTCCTTTAGAAGATTACTTTAGCAAAATAAATGGGGCTGGGTTGAGAGAGACGACTCTGAAGGCAATGAGTCCAGTTTAAGGGTGTCAATTTCCTAAAACTCTGGAACACTGTCATCTCCATTTATCCAAATATAATTTGGCCACTTTCAGGTCATTCTCAGCACAATGACATCTAAAAAATGAACTAAATTTTTACTATACTTGATCATATTGCATAATACATATAAAAGTCTTAAAATTCTCTTCACTTATTTAAAGGAGGAATTTTAAAAAGATAAAATCATGACTATCATACAGACATAAAATGAATATGTGCTGAAGATTTTATTTAACTCATTAAAGAGGGAGCATGTAAGATGTTATAACCAGTTCAAAGGAGAATTCAAAGAATAGATGCACTTATAGATCAGGAATATTCATGTAAATGTCCAAAAGGAGGTAAGACTGGATTTTTCCATGCTAGAAAGTGAAAGAAAGTTAGTCACACAATCATGTCCAACTCTTTGCAATCCCATGGACTGTAGCCTGCCAGGCTTCTCTGTCCTTGGAATTCTCCAGGCAAGAGTACTGGAGTGGGTTGCCAAAGCTAGGAAGGATAGTCAGTTGAACTTCTGTCAGATAGAACTTACATCATGTATGGATGTGAGAGTTGGACTGTGAAGAAAGCTGAGCACCGAAGAATTGATGCTTTTGAACTGTGGTGTTGGAGAAGACTCTTGAGTCCCTTGGACTACCAGGAGATCCAACCAGTCCATTCTGAAGGAGATCAGCCCTGGGATTTCTTTGGAGGGAATGATGCTGAAGCTGAAACTCCAGAACTTTGGCCACCTCATGCGAAGAGTTGACTCATTGGAAAAGACTCTGGTGCTGGGAGGGATTGGGGGCAAGAGGAGAAGGGGATGACAGAGGATGAGATGGCTGGATGGCATCACTGACTCAATGGACGTGAGTCTGAGTGAACTCCGGGAGTTGGTGATGGGCAGGGAGGCCTGGCGTGCTGCGATTCATGGGGTTGCAAAGAGTCAGGCATGACTGAGCGACTGAACTGAACTGAGACAGGCACTGCTTTGAATAGCTATTGGTTATCTGCATTTTATAGTTATAAAGTGGCTTAATGGCAAGGAAAAACTAGAATCAGATAATCTAGAAGGGGGTGCTATAGACAGTGCAGAATTTTCCACTGAAGCACAGTCTTTTTCTAAATTCCAAAGACTTATGTCCTTCTCTTTTTACCAAACTTTATTTCAAAATGCCACTACCTTCACCCCCTTCACACTGGGCTACTAGTTACTCTTCCCTGTGGGTCAATTTTCTTTTTCCAAGAGCAGTTCCAGACCCTTTCCTTCTAGTGTAAGTTAACTAATTCTTTCTTTTCCCTCTCAATTTTCCTTCGTTCTTTACTAGGTCAACTCACGAAGACACAGAGTGTTTTCCTTCTCCTTAGAAGAAAGTTTGTGAAAACATATAGTTCATATTTTGTCCATCATAGCCACATAGTCAAATTTTCATGCAGTTGTTTTGGACCAAAAATATTTTGAAGTTGTGATACCGACTGCCACTTTTCCCTTAAAGAGTGCAAAAGAAAAACAGCTGGTAGGAAGAATCATCGATTTTCTTTTCTAATTCTGCTATGAATCTCCTAGTAAGAGATCTTCTGGTCCAGCCTTGTTTCAGAGCTGAAGCAGCTGAAGACATTTAGGGTGAATGCCTTCTTCAATTAGAGGCAGAGGTAAGACTGGATGCTGGCTTCCTTGGTCTAAGAGTCAGTTCTACAATGATTTATTGAGTGCCTACTATGTGCCAGGTCTTCTTGGAGTTTACATTCTGTGTGGAAGAGATAGGCAATAAATAAGATAAATGAAGAAATGATGCAATATGTATCATGTACACATTATACTCTATTATGCAGAATGTGAGAAAAGCTATGAAGAAAAATAAAGCAAGGCATTTAAACTGGAGTGTTCAGGGAGGGTGGTGTTTGTGTAGTGACTTGAAGGAAGTGAGGGAGTGAGCCACGAGGATATATTGGGGGGCGTGGTTCTGGGCATAGGGATCAGGAAATACAAAGGCCCTGTGGTGGGAGCCTGCCCAGTGTGTTTGAGGACCAGTGGGAGGGCAGTGTGGCTGGAGTGATGAGCAGCGTGGCAGGAGGTGAGAGCAGATAAGAGTGGGGAACAGGTGCAGATCAGATAGAATCTCGTAGGCCATTGTAGGGTTTTTCTGATTGAGGTGGGAAGCCACTGGGAGGTTTTGAGTGACATTATCTATTTTATATTTTAAGAGGATTATCCTGGCTGTTATGTTGAAAATACACTGCAAGGGGACAAAGGTGAGATCTCTGTGGTCAGCAGGGAGGTCACCGCACTCATCTGAGAGAAAAATGACAGAAATCTGGAGCCAGGATGAGCAGTGAAGGCAAAGTGGTAAAACAGTGATACAGTGTTGGCCTTGGGTCACTTGACCCAAGAACTTCAATTACCAAACAAGTCGAGGTATTTAGTAGTTTCCTAGGCATCTTGCTAGGGACTGGAGTCCAGTTATACAAGACCGTGTTCCTACCCCTGAGGAATCCAATCTTAAAAAAGAGGCAACTATAAAAAAATTAATAGCATTAGAATGCATTGTGGCCAGTGTAACAATAAAAATATGTTTGAGGTACAGAATGAAACCCCCAAAATAGAATGAAACCCGCAAAATGGAATGACAAGCAGGGAAGGCTTCCTACAGGAGCTGCATTTTGAAAAAGAAACAAGGACTTCCCAGGGTGCCCTTCCCGGGGTGGGGGTGGGGGGACTGCAGGTAGAGGGAGCAGCAGGATCTGCGGGGTGGGCTAAGCTTTAAGCTCTTAACTTCTGTTTTATTCTTGGTGGTGCAGTAGATCCAGAGCATTGAAACAAGACTCCCCAGTCCCACTCCTTGTGCTCCAAGAACAGACCTGTGTTAAGTTTAAAGTCTGTCTTTGGGGGAGAGTAGCAGGCAGCAAGAATGGCTGAGTGTAAAGACCTCCAACATCTAAACTTGCTCTGGATTTTTCAGGAACATGAGGCTGGAGACTAGACTGGGGAGCACAGGAACAGATAGCTGAATGCCTGAGTCCCTGGGGAAGCATTTAGGGCCATCAGGGAGTTCATCTGGAGCTTTTCCAAGGAGAGGGAAAGCAAGCAAATTTTTGTATTTTGAATTGAAAAGTAAAGTGGCCCAAGAAGGGTGAGGTAACCTCTTAGAACCTGAGAGAGAGAGCGTGAGAGAGAGAGAGCGAGCTAGAGCTGCAGCTATTTTCTCAAGTGTAGGATATGAAGGTGTCATGTGGTAGGAAAGGGGCACATGGATGGGGTTGGTCAATAAGCCCTGGTGACTGACGCAGTTGCTCCCCAGCCAGTCTGCTGTGTGCTGCCTTAGGAGAGGGTACAGAGGGCTGTGGTCAGGAGCAGGGGTCTGGGGGCAGGCCGGTGGGTCAGATCTCAGCCCCGCCACTCACCCTGGACTACTTGCTGCACCTCTGTGCCTTGGCTTCCACATCTGCCCAACAGGGCTGGTAAGGAGGGTGCCTGCCTCACAAGGTGGCTAATGAGGACTCTCTGAGTGAATGTTAAGAATTGCTGATACCAGCGGCTAGCACGTGGTAAGGGCCATGTAAGTATGTGCCATTACTCTTCCTCCCCTCTGGGGCCAGCAGTGCCCGGGGCCTGCAGAGAACCTTGATGGAGAGAGTTCAGTAGCAGAGAGGATGGTCCCCAGAGGGCGGCCCTGTGGCCTGGGGACAAGGCCTCTTCCTGTGGGAGCCTTGGGGTCCTTAAAGAGCTCAATGGGTGGGGGGGAGGACTGAGGGCCAAGACTCGACTCCCTGGGATTGGATTTCGCATCAACCCTGGCAAAGAAAGGCTGAGCCTGTTTTAATTTTGTCTAGAAAAGTAAAGAAATGTGATGTTTCTCAAGTGTCTCATGAAGCAAACGCTCAGTGGTTACGTGTGCTTAGGGAACTATAAGCAGCTGTAAGTTGCTGAAAGATAGATTCTGAGGTGGGGATAGGTGGCGAGTAATGGTGAGAAGGTGAGCAGGGATCAAATCAAGATGGACCTCAACTGCCCTTCAAATGACTTTGCCTTTATTCTGTACGTGCTGGGGAGCCAGAGAAGGATTTGTAAGCAGAGGTGACAGAATCCAATTTAGATCTTTCATAATTTTGTTGGTGATAGGGGCATAGCTGTAAAATTGTCAAGATGGGAGAGAAAAAGCTATCCAGTTAAAAGGCTGTTGCAGTAATTCTGAGGAAGAAGAGGGGCTAGATTAAGGCATTGACAACAGGATAAAGAAGAGACAGTGGCGCTGAGGCATTACCTAGAAAACTCGGGCCTGATGTTACAAGACGGAGACGAGAGGAATCAGGCTTCCAGCTTTGGATATGGGGGCCGGGGAGAGGTCAGGTTTGAGGATGGCAGTGAGCTCTGTTTGGGTCCTGTTAGCTTGAGCTGCCTTGTCCAAGTGGAAGGTGTCAAGATGCGGCCAAGACAGAGGGGCCACCAGATGGAGGTGGTGGTGGTGAGGGTGGAATTGCTTAAAGCAAGGCAGTAAATTCAGAAGAGAACCCTGGGAACATCAGAGGCTGCGGTGAGGGTCACTGGGAAGAAATGGTCAGACAGAAAAACAACAGGGAGGTAATTGCCAAGGAATGAGGCTAAGAGTTTCTTGGAAGCCTCATTATGAAATGCAGAGACTTCAAGAATAGAAGATTTTTGGTAATGCATGTCAGTAGGCGAGCAGAAGTAGTCAGTTTTCAAGTCAAGGGAGCAGCAAAAAGTGAGGATGTGGTGAAAGGGAGTGTGTGGTCCACACTTTGAAGAAATTTATGAAGAGGAGGATGGTACCTAGAGGGGCAAGGCTGGGTTAAGGAATGGTCCTCTCTCAGTTCTTCAGCTTGTACGTGCATGCTAAGTCACTTCAGTCGTGCCTGACTCTTTGCAACCCATTGGACTGTACCCCCACCAGGGACCACATTGGACTGTCTAGGCAAGAATACTGGAGTGGGTTGCCATGCCCTCCTCCAGGGGATCTTCCCGACTCAAGAGATCGAACCTGTGTCTCTTGCTTTGCAGGCAGATTCTTTACCACTGGTGCCACCTGGGAAGCCCTCTCAAGCTTATAAAGCTTATTAAATCGGCCATGAGAAGTTCTCAGCAGAGAGAGAACATTTGAAAATTCACATATATACATTTTAAAGGCTGGGATGTGTGTAATACGTTTAGAATATTTTCTCTAAAACAAATCTGAAAAAGTGATCAATTAGACTAGATGAAAAATTCACATAAGTAAGAAGACATGAAAGGGATGTTAAGTGAAGACTCCTTATGTTTAATTGACATTTTCTCAAAGATTGACGTTTGTACTTTCTAAGATGTGTTTTATTCTGCATAAGTCAGGGACTCTATGGCAGCTTCATCTCATTGCACGGCTGTGTGTACTTTGTCCCATCAACTCATCTTGAAACATTCTTTTAAATCTGATATTAAAGTACATAGCTTATCCCGCAGCTCAGCTCAGAAAATTTAAACCCATGAGTCAAGAGATGAACAGTGATGACATCCGTTTTTATGATTCAAAAAGGTGCATGCACGGGGGAAAGGAATGGAGCTTTCATTTTGGTGAACACTGTGGGAGGTATATTTGGGATAATTGTAAATATAGTTTTTCCTTGCATGAATGAATCTTAGATTGTTAGTTAGGAATATCCTGAAACAATACAATTATCAGCAAGAAAACACTCAGATGCCTCATTTCATTCGGTGGTTTCTTTTATTAATTGTAACACCTGCCATTTCACAGCCTGTGCGTCTGTCTCCAGACACAAAGTAAAGGAGGGGGTCCCACAACAAATATTGCGCTAATTCATGCTTCCAAATAATACAATAATAGTCAAAGTGTGTACTGTAGCCTTATTCATCTGAATATATCAGGTACAAGCGATTTTCTTCTTGTTGAAATGTAATGTGTTTGATCTGAATTGTTCATTTAACAAATACTAATGAAGTGGCTTTTATGTGCCAGGCACTGTGCTAGGATCTGCACTTATGGTGGTGCCTCAGATGGGCAAGCTCCCTGGCCTGGTTTTGTTATATCAAGACAATACTAAAAATAAATTGCATGCATGAAGAAAGAAAGAGAAACACCGTGGATCATAGTGATACTCCACAGGCAGGAATGTCGACTGAGATAAATCAAGTCTGTTTACCCCTTTATTTGTATGTGGTGGTGGTTTAGTCGCTAAGTCATGTCCAGTTTTTGTGACCCCAGAGACTGTAGCCTGGCAGGCTCTTCTGTCTATGGGATTCTCCAGGCAAGAACACTGGAGTGGGTTGCCATTTCCTTCTCCAGGAGATCTTCCCGACCCAGGGATTGAAGCCGGGTCTCCTGAATTTCAAGCAGATTCTTTACTGACTGAGCTACGAGTCTATTTTGAAGCTCTATTTGTATGTGGTGGAGGTGAAAACACTGATCCACCAGTTCTGACGGTTCCTCCTTGTGGGGGAACACCCACTAGACATTCTGCCTGGCCTCTGATGCCCCTTCACCCACCACCCTGCCCCCCAATCCGCAGTGGTAAGCTCAGGATAAGACCTAGGCCCACTGAGCTTAGCCTCTTCCCCTTCCTGGCAGGGTTCTAGCCCATTTCTCAGCCAGGTCTCCAGGGATGACTTCCAGCTGCTAAATTCCCTGTGCCTTTCTGAGCACTGGCTTTCAGTGATGAGCCTCAGGTGGTGTCAGAGGTGGACTCTCCGAATAATGGCCTTTCTCATGTTGAGGCCAAGGGGAAAGGTCATGAAGCAACTAATCTCTTGGATTTTATTTTCTTAAACAGAGGCTCCTTAGGATCATGACCACTATGTGATCTTAGTTTGGCTTTGGATTGTTGACTACTGCCCACACTGCCCTCTCCCCCAACCATCTCCACCCCTGCTATACCCAAATCTGCAGAAGCTCAACTCTCATATAAAATGGACCGGTTTTTGTGTATAACCTAGGCACATCCTCCCATATCCTTAAAATCATCTATAATATCTAATACAATATAAATGCTTTGTAAATTGTTGCTGGCATATGAACAATTCAAGTTTTACTTTTTGGAACTTCCTAGATTGTTTTTTTCCTGAATAATTTCAATCTGCAGTTGGTTAGTTTGTTGAATCTGTGGTGAGAGAACCTGGGGCTATGGAGTGCCAAGCTCTGGCCATGAACTTAAACTTTCAGGACTGAAAGAGTGTCTTCATCCATAAAGAAGTGTTAGATTTCATGAAAGAAAAGGAACAAAAGAAGACAGAGGGAGGGAAGGAAAGAAGGAAGGGAGAGAGAGAAGAGAAAGGAAGGAAGGAAGACTGGCTTAATATAAAGAAATATGCCATAGTCTTGGGTTTCAGGGCAGAAACAATTTGATGGAATTTTTGCCAATTTAAAGTCCAGGAAGACAACTCAAAAGGTCTGTATGTGGGACACCTTAGAAATCAGGTTTGCTTTGGAAGTCAGGCAGGACTTGGAATTGTCTGAAAACATATTCAAGTTTTGCTATCACAACAGAAACAGTGGAGGGATGAAAACCAAGAAAGTTAGGTTAACTAGAGGAAAAGAGAGATTTCTTGGATAAAATAGAGATATTCTTGGTCAGACCAAAACAGACATTCATAGGAACAATAACTTTCAAGACAAGGGGTAGACACAAAATGTGAAACAAGGTTCTTTCAGATCTACCTCTTCCCAATGGCTTCCCTGGTGGCTGAGATGGTAAAGCGTCTACCTGCAGTGCGGGAGACCTGGGTTCAGTCCCTGGGTCGGGAAGATCCCCTGGAGGAGGAAATGGCAACCCACTCCAGTATTCTTGCCTGGAAAATCCCACGGACAGAGGAACCTGTAGGCCATAGTCCATGGGGTCGCAAAGAGTCGGTCATGACTGAGCAACTTCACTTTCACTTTCAGTGAAAGTACTAGAAAAGTACTCAATAACCACTTATCTTTTTTTTTCAATGCTTCTTTTGTGTCAGGCACTGATCATGAGTGTTAGAAATATATCACTGAACAAAAAAAATAAAAAAAGAAATCTATCTGTGGATTTGCATTTTAGTAGGAAAATCAGACATATAGTGTGTTAGAAAATGAGGAGTGTTACAGAAAAGAAAATATGTCATACTAAAGGGAGTTAGGAGTTCCTGGGAGGAAATGGTGGTGGTCAAGGTGGGCCTTGTTGAGAAGGTGCTATTGGAATAAAGATTTGGGGGAGCTGAGGGAAGGAGACGTATGATTTCAGGGAGAAGAGCATTACAAGTAGAGGGAATAGCCAATACCAACACCCTGTGCCAGGAGTGTATCTGGTGTGTTTGATGAGAAGCAAGGAGGCTAGTGAGGTAGGAGTGGGGGAAAGAGATCAAGGGGAGGGATAGTAAGAGATGACCTTAGAGAGGTGGTAAGAGGCCATATTAAGAAGACCCTTCAAAGTCATTGTGAGGACTTTGACTTCTACTTTGAACGAACAATAAGGGAATCCTGAGATTGTTGCAGCAATCCAGGAGAAGGATGAAGGTAGCTTGAAGTAGTTGTTGGCAACAGAGATTGGCCAGTTTGTGGATATTTTTGGAAGGAAGAGCCAATAGTATTCCCAGATTGAGTGGTTGTGGTATGTGGAAAAAGAGAAGAATCAAGGTTGACTCTAAGGATTTTGGCCTCAGCAACTGGAAAGATGGAGTGTAGAGATGTTTCAGTTATTATTAGATCAAAAATGGTGGTTAGGGCTCAAAATATCTGGAGAAGAGAGGCAAGATCTTAAAGAGTTCATTGAATTGATTCCAACTTGGAAGACAGTACCCAGGAAAGCATTAAGAAATACCCCTTTAAAAAGTTACAGACACAGTTTGCTCCAAAATCAATTGAGAATGTATCCCTCCCCTCTCCCCGAAGAGTTTTATTTATTTATTTTTGGCTCTGCTGGGTCTTTGCTGATGCACGAACTACTTTCTAGTGGCAGTCCCCGGGCTTCTCCTTGGGGTAGCTTCTCTTGTTGCAGAGTCTGGACTCTAGGGTGCACAGGATTCAGAAGTTGTGGCACTTGGACTTGTAGTTGTAGCTCATAGGCTTAGTAGTTGTGGCTAACAGGCTTAGTTGCTCTGTGGCACGGGGGATCTTCCTAGTCCAGGGATCGGAACTGCGTCTCCTGCATTGGCAGGCAGATTCTTTACCACTGAGCCACCAGGGAAGCCCCTTCCCCAAGAGTTCTGACAGCTATACTAGCTGGTTACAGATAGCCTGGACAGATGTGAGGAGAGAAGTCCAGGAAGATCAGTGTGTAATACCCAGGGGATTACTGAGTGAATTTTAAGGTGATATGATAATCCTGGAAAACTCTGAAAGAGATGGGAATATCAGACCACCTGACCTGCCTCTTGAGAAACCTGTATGCAGGTCAGGAACCAACAGTTAGAACTGGACATGGAACAACAGACTAGTTCCAAATAGGAAAAGGAGTACATCAAGGCTGTATATTGTCACCTGCTTATTTAACTTATATGCAGAGTACATCATGAGAAATGCTGGGCTGGAGGAAGCACAAGCTGGCATCAAGATTGCTGGGAGAAATATCAATAACCTCAGATATGCAGATGACACCACCCTTATGGCAGAAAGTGAAGAACTAAAAAGTCTCTTGATGAAAGTGAAAGAGGAAAGTGAAAATGTTGGCTTAAAGCTCAACATTCAGAAAACTAAGGTCATGGTATCTGGTCCAATCACTTCATGGCAAATAGATGGGGAACAGTGGAAACTGTGGCTGACTTTATTTTGGGGGGCTCCAAAATCACTGCAGATGGTGATTGCAGCCATGAAATTAAAAGACTCTTACCCCTTGGAAGGAAATTTATGACAGCCTAGAAACTCCAGTACTTTGGCCACCTCATGCGAAGAGTTGACTCATTGGAAAAGACTCTGATGCTGGGAGGGATTGGGGGCAGGAGGAGAAGGGGACGACAGAGGATGAGATGGCTGGATGGCATCACTGACTCGATGGACATGAGTCTGAGTGAACTCTGGGACTTGGTGATGGGCAGGGAGGCCTGGCATGCTGCGATTCATGGGGTCACAGAGAGCTGGACATGACTGAGCGACTGAACTGAACTGAACTGAGACAGCATATTAAAAAGCAGAGATGTTACTTTGCCAACAAAGGCCCGTCTAGTCAAGGCTATGGTTTTTCCAATAGTCATGTACTGATGTGAGAGTTGGACTATAAAGAATGCTGAGCACTGAAGAATTGATGCTTTTGAACTGTGGTGTTGGAGAAGACTCTTGAGAGTCCCCTGGACTGCAAGGAGATCCAACCAGTCCATACTAAAGGAAATTGGTCCTGAATATTCATTGGAAGGACTGATGTTGAAGCTGAAACTCCAATACTTTGACCACCTGATACAAAGAACTGACTCATTTGAAAAGACCCTGATGCTGGGAAAGATTGAGGGAAGGAGGGGAAGAGGACGACAGAGAATGAGAAGGTTGGATGGCATCACTGACTCAATGGACATGTGTTTGAGTAAACTCTGGGAGTTGGTGATGGACAGGGAGGCCTGGTGTGCTGCAGTTCATGGAGTCACAAAGAGTTGGACATGACTGAGCGACTGAACTAAACGGAACTGATGTTCCTGGGTCTTATGCTCAACACGTAGAATTAGATATAAGTTTGGATCATGCAAGAAGAAACATTAATGGGAACCATCTGGGTGTTAATAGTTGGAGTTTGAGTCTGATGTTGATCTGATGAGAACATATGTTCTAGTTGGTATTATTCCATTAGGGGTAGGAAAGATAGAAAAGAAGCTTCTTTGTTTGAACAAAGAAGCCAACTGAAAAGACCCAAAATTCATAGACTTGATAACTTTCTCTCTCACTTTGGGAGATCACACTAGACTCTTTAGAAGAATATTAAAAAAACAGATGCCTCGACCAGAAAACAAAGAGGCAATCAAAGAAAAGAGACATTCCTTTTCAGAAAATGATACTAGACTTACATGTATTGGAACAAAAGGGACCACTTCAAGAGATTAAAGCTGTTATGACCTCTACTTAGTCTTTTTGATTAAAAAGGCAGTGCAGGGAAACAAAACTCCAGAGGCATGTCTTCCTACAATAAAAGATGTTGCTCATGCAACATGGAAATGCTTCTTCATCTGGAATATTCAAAGGCTTAGAAGAGACTGTCTTGGCATGCCTGTGGCAATGGCCTGTGGTATTGGTTGTCACTAAACTCCCAGGGGCTCAGACTGCAAAAACTACAGTTTAGGAATCTGCTGAGGGTGATTCTCAGTGGAAACAATGTAGTTGAGAAAGAACCTCCCTAAAAGTTAGTCTTACAGTTTTAATCAGAGCAGTCCCAAGTCACAGGACAGGAGATGATTCCCACTGCATTTGGGAGACAGTGGAGGAGTGGAGGCCATGCCACCTGTGAGAGCCTGCAGAGGCACATGGGGTTAAAGGAAAATGGGGGTTAGGAGGTTTGGAATATATTGGAATATACTGGAAAGAGTGACACTTCTCAGCTTTGCTAAAAGTCAGCAGTGTCTGCTTTGAGAGAGGATACATTTATCTGCTGGGATTTGCCCCCAGATTCAGCCATGAATAGTTTCCTGATGGTCAGTTTCTCCCAATTGAGTTAAAAGTCATGGGCCATATAATCTGGCCACATGGCACATGCTGGCTGATATCCTACCTAGGCTAAGACCCAGGTATTCTTTACCTACTCTCAGCAGTATGTGAACCGAGAGCTTCCAGATATACAAGCTGGCTTAGAAAAGGCAGAGGAACCAGAGGTCAAATTGCCAACATTGTGGAATCATAGAAAAAGCAAGAGAATTAAAAAAAAAATCTACTTCTGCTTCATTGACTACACTAAAGACTTTGACTGTGTGGATCGCAACAAACTGGAAGATTCTTCAAGAGATGTAAATACCACACAACCTTACACGCCTCCTGCAAAGCCTATATGCAAGTCAAAAAACAAGTCGAATGGGACATGAAACAACAGACTGGTTCAAAATTGGGAAAAGAGTATGTCAAGGCTGTATATTGTCACCTGCTTATTTAACTTCTATTCAGAGTTCAGTTCAGTTCAGTTCACCCACTCAGTCATGTCCGACTCTTTGTGACCCCATGAACCGCAGCATGCCAGGCCTCACTGTCCATCACCAACTCCTGGAGTCCAACCAAACCCATGTCCATTGAGTCAGTGATGCCATCCAACCATCTCATCCTCTGTTGTCCCTTCTCCTCCTGCCCTCAGTCTTTCCCAGCATCAGGGTCTTTTCAAATGAGTCAGCTCTTCGTGTCAGGTGGCCAAAGTATTGGAGTTTCAGCTTCAATATCAGTCCTACCAATGAACACCCAGGACTGACCTCCTTTAGGATGGACTGGTTGGATCTCTTTGCAGTCCAAGGGACTCTCGAGAGTCTTCTCCAACACCACAGTTCAAAAGCATCAGTTCTTCTGTGCTCAGCTTTCTTTATAGTCCAACTCTCACATACATACATGACTACTGGAAAAACCATAGCTTTGACTAGGCGGACCTTTGTTGGCAAAGTAACGTCTCTGCTTTTTAATATGCTGTCTAGGTTGGTCATAACTTTCCTTCCAAGGAGTAAGGATCTTTTAATTTCATGGCTGCAGTCACCATCTGCAGTGATTTTGAAGCCCAGAAAAATAAAGTCAGCCACGGTTTCCACTGTTCCCCATCTATTTGCCATGAAGTGATGGGACCAGATGCCATGATCTTAGTTTTCTGAATGTTGAGCTTTAAGCCAACTTTTTCACTCTCCTCTTTCACTTTCATCAAGGGGCTCTTTAGTTCTTCTTCACTTTCTGCCATAAGGGTGGTGTCACCTACATATCTGAGGTTATTGATATTTCTCCCAGCAATCTTGATGCCAGCTTGTGCTTCCTCCAGCCCAGTGTTTCTCATGATGTACTCTGCATATAAGTTAAATAAGCACGGTGATAATATACAGCCTTGATGTACTCCTTTTCCTATTTGGAACTAGTCTGTTGTTCCATGTCCAGTTCTAACTGTTGGTTCCTGACCTGCATACAGGTTTCTCAAGAGTACATCATGTGAAATGCTGGGCTGGATGAAGCACAAGCTAGAATCAAGATTGCAGGGAGAAATATCAGTAACCTCAGATATACAATTGACACCACCCTAATGGCAGAAAATAGAGAGGAATTAAAGAGCCATTTGATGAAGGTGAAAGAGGTGAGTGAAAAAGCTGGCGTAAAACTCAACATTCAACAAATTAAGATCATGGCATCCAGTCCCATCACTTCATGTCAAATAGATGGGGAAACAGTGGAAACTGTGACAGACTATTTTCTTGGGCTCCTAAATCTCTGCGAATGGTGCCTCAGTTCAGTTCAATTCAGTTGCTCAGTCATGTATGACTCTGGCACACCAGTACACACATGGAACACATGGAACATGTTGTTCCATGTCCAGTTCTAACTGTTGCTTCCTGAGTTGCATACAAATTTCTCAAGAGGCAGGTCAGGTGGTCTGGTATTCCCATCTCTTTCAGAATTTTCCACACTTTATTGTGATCCACACAGTCAAAGGCTTTGGCATAGTCAATAAAGCAGAAATAGATGTTTTTCTGGAACTCTCTTGCTTTTTCCATGATCCAGTGGATGTTGGCAATTTGATCTCTGGTTCCTCTGCCTTTCTAAAACCAGCTTGAACATCTGGAAGTTCATGGTTCACGTATTGCTGAAGCCTGGCTTGGAGAATTTTGAGCATTACTTTACTAGCATGTAAGATGAGTGCAAAAAAATTGTGCGGTGGTTTGAACATTCTTTGCATTGCCTTTCTTAGGGACTGGAATGAAAACTGACCCTTTCCAGTCCTGTGGCCACTTCTGAGTTTTCCAAATTTGCTGGCATATTAAGTGCAGCACTTTCGCAGCATCATCTTTTAGGATTTCAAATAGCTCCACTGGAATTCCATCACCTCCACTAGCTTTGTTTGTAGTAATGCTTCCTAAGGCCCACTTGACTTCACATTCCGTGATATCTGGTTCTAGGTGAGTGATCACACCATTGTGATCATCTGGGTTGTGAAAATCCCTTTTGTACAGTTCCTCTGTGTATTCTTGCCACCTCTTCTTAATATCTTCTGCTTCCGTTAGGTCCATACCATTTCTGTCCTTTATCAAGCCCATCTTTGCATGAAATGTTCCCTTGGTATCTCTAACTTTCTTGAAGAGATCTCTAGTCTTTCCCATTCTATTGTTTTTCTCTATTTCTTTGCACTGGTCACTGAGGGACGCTTTTTTTTTTTTTATCTCCTTGCTATTCTTTGGAACTCTGAATTCAAATGGGTATGTCTTTCCTTTTCTCCTTTGATATTCACTTTTCTTCTTTTCACAGCTATTTGTGAGGCCTCCTCACACAGCCACATTGCTTTTTTGCATTTCTTTTCCATGGGGATGGTCTTGATCCCTGTCTCCTGTACAATGTCATGAACCTCTGTCCATAGTTCATCAGACACTCCATCTATCAGATCTAGTCCCTTACATCTATTTCTCACTTCTACTGTATAATCATAAGGGATTTGATTTAGGTCATACCTGAATGGTCTAGTGGTTTTCCCCACTTTCTTCAATTTAAGTCTGAATTTGGCAATAAGGATTTCATGATCCAAGCCACAGTCAGCTCCTGGTCTTGTTCTTGCTGACTGTATAAGGCTTCTCCATCATTGGCTGCAAAGAATATAATCAGTCTGATTTTGGTGTTGGTCATCTAGTGATGTCCATGTGTAGAGTCTTCTCTTGTGTTGTTGGAAGAGGCTGTTTGCTGTGACCAATGCGTTCTTTTGGCAAAACTCTATTAGCCTTTGCCCTGCTTCATTCTATACTCCAAGGCCAAATTTGCCTGTTACTCCAGGTGTTTCTTGACTTCCTACTTTTGCATTGCAGTCCCCTATAAGGAAAAGGACATCTTTTTGGAGTGTTAGTTCTAAAAGGTTTTGTAGGTCTTCATAGAACTGTTCCACTTCAGCTTCTTTGGTGTTACTGGTCGGGGTATAGACTTTGATTACCGTGATATTGAATGATTTGCCTTGGAAATGAACAGAGATCATTCTGTCGTTTTTGAGATTGCATCCAAGTACTGCATTTCGGACTCTTTTGTTGACTATGATGGCTACTCCATTTCTTCTAAGGGATTCCTGCCCACAGTAGTAGATATAATGGTCATCTGAGTTAAATTTACCCATTCCAGTCCATTTTAGTTCGCTGATTCCTAGAATGTCAATGTTCACTTTTGCCATCTCCTGTTTGACCACTTCCAATTTGCCCTGATTCATGGACCTAACATTCCAGGTTCCTATGCAATATTGCTCTTTATAGCATTGGACCTTGCTTCTATCAGCAGTCACATCCACAACTGGGTGCTTTTTTTGCTTTGGCTCCATCCCTTCATTCTTTCTGGAGTTATTTCTCCATTGGTCTCCAGTAGTATGTTGGGCACCTACTGACCTGGGAATTTCATCTTTCAGTGTCCTATCTTTTTGCCTTTTCATTCTGTTCATGGGGTTCTCAAGGCAAGAATACTGAAGTGGTTTGCCATTCCCTTGTCCAGTGGACCACATTTTGTCAGAACTCTCCATCATGACCCATCCATCTTGGGTGGCCCTACACAGCATGGCTTAGTTTCATTGAGTTAGACAGTGCTGTGGTCCATGTGATCAGATTGGCTAGTTGTCTGTGATTGTGGTTTCAGTCTGTCTGCTCTCTGATGCCCTCTCTCAGCACCTACCATCTTAGTGGGGTTTTTCTTACCCTAGACATGGGGTATCTCTTCATGGCTGCTCCAGCAAAGTGCAGCTGCTGCTCCTGACCTTGGACGTCGGGTATCTCCTCTCGGCTGCTGCTCCTGCAGCCATGTAATTAAAAGATGCTTATTCCTTGGAAGAAAAGCTGTGACAAACCTAGACAACTGTATTAAAAAGTGGAGACATTACTTTGCCAACAAAGGTCTGTATAGTCAAATTTATGGTTTTTCCAATAATCATGTATGGATGTGAGACCTAGACAATAAAAAAGGCTTAGTGCCAAAGAATTGATGCCTTCAAACTTTGGTACTGGAGAAGACTCTTTTGAGAGTCCCTTGGACAGCAAGGATATCAAACCAGTCAATCCTAAAAGGAATCAACCCTGAATATTCATCAGAAAGACCGATGCTGAAGGTGAAGCTCCAATACTTTGGCCACCTGATGTGAAGAGCCAACTCACTGGAAAAGACCTGAATGCTGGGAAAGATTGAAGGCAGCAAGAAAAGAGGATGACAGAGGATAAGATGGTTTGATGGCATCACTGACTCAATCAACATGAGTTTGAGCAAGCTCCAGGAGATGGTGAAGGACAGTGAAGCCTGGCATGCTGCAGCCCATGGAGTTGCAAAAAGTTGGACAAAACTGAGTGACTTAGCAACTTCTATCAGGTAGTGTTGAGTCTTTGGTAATACTAATAAACATTTGGTTCTAGGCCTATAAGTTTGAGAAGGGTAAATATGTACATAGTTGGAGATTGTTTTCTTTGCTGAACCTGGCAGATGTGGGGGTAGAACTGGGATTCTCTTGTAAGTCCTGTTAACTTTTTGCACATATGAAGACATTTGTCTTTAAGGTCTTGAAAGGTCATAGCCTGGGCTTTCAGAATGAAAAGAGGTAATGTGGATAGAGCACTTGGCACAGTGAGAATAGTATTAGAAATTGTTATTAGTCAATAGAATGACTCTTTTATGGAAGGGGGTAGTTTAAGTCTGCCAAAATAGTAATAGGTGGGACTGGAGACAGAAGTCAGATCAAATCTGGCTGGCTCTTGTCCTTGTGTACTGAGGAGTTTAGACTTTACCATTTTTAAAAAATTATTTATTTACTGTAAATCAACTGTCCTTCAAAAAAATAAAATTTTTAAAATATGTGAAAATATGTGGGTAAGTATTCTGGGTTGGATAAATTTATGATGAGGTGCCCCCTTGTGGTGTGGAGGACAGTCTCACCTTGAATGACAAACTTCATCAGGAGTTTGAACAGGAGCATTTGGGGAGAAGATTTCATCTTTGAACGTCACTCTGACTGGAAGATGGAGGTTGCTTATGGGAAGCAGGCAGGATGATCAGTAGGGAGTCTGTTGAGGTAACAGGTGAAAACGGGCAGGGGCAGTGGCCTTCACCCAAGGTAGTGGCGTGGCAATGATATGGGAAGAGGTAGAGACGTGATGGCCTTGGTGAATGGACATGGAAGTTGAGGGCAAGAGCCTCATCAAGACTTATTTACATGCTCTGGCCTGAAGAACTGAGCAGATGGTGATGTCCTCCGTGAGGCAGAGAACTGGAAAAATGAACACAAAAGGAAGGCAGTGGTGTTGATAGACGCAAGATCTATGAGCATCATTTGAGTCCTTTGTATGTTTTTTGAGAATATGTGAATTGCCTCATTGAATATGTGTAGCAATGAATGTGGTAATTACTATTAGTGTATGCCTTTTTACAGCCGAGGCAACCCAGGCTTGGAAAGGTTAAGGGACTTGACCTCATCTTGAACTGCTAACACAAAAGTCTGGAATCAGATAGATCTCAAATCCTGGACAGCCAGTCAAGGGAGCTCAGGGATGTCCATTAACTTGTCTACTGTGGAGAGGAGACTTTCCACCTGAGACACTGTGAAAGGACATCTCCAGGGTGCCCAGCACAGTGCCTGGCATAAGGCAAACACAGCGAACAGAAGCTATCACTGACAAAGTGATTGCAGTTATTATGCTATGCCTGTGAGCTAGGAATAATAAATATTCCCATTTCATAGACCTCCTCAAAAAGGACAGTTATTTATTTGTGCACATAATATATGTGCCATGTCAGGGAGGCTTCCCTGGTGGCTCAGTGGTAAAGAATCCACCTGCCAACACAGGAGATGTGGGTTTCAGGAAGATTCCCTGGAGATGGAAATGGCAACTCACTCCAGAATTCTTACCTGGGACATCCCATGGACAGAGGAGACTGTGGGCTACAGTTGATGGGCCACAAAGAATTGGACACAACTTAGAGACCGAGTATGCTATGTCAGGAGGCTAAGCAAGTTTGTCCAATTTCCAAATCCACATGTATATATTTTTTACTACAACAGGTTGTCTTGAATTTTCTTAAGTCACTTGTCTCCAGTGAACCTGGGAACTGTATATGCTCCCCAGCTAATTTTTGCCTGTGTGGCCAGGTTGCGAATTGCATTTTGAGAATTCAAAGCTCTTGATCTGTTATTAGTAGCTGTGATATGTTACAGTCACCTGGGTTTCCTTCTCAAAAGATTGAAGATAGATGTTCCTTTCTCTCCTCCCAGTCTGCACAGTTGTGTTTGCTTTGTTACATTTCCATTTCCTAAGTAATTTTTCAGTATAACTTGTAATAAAACATTAGACATCTCTTATTTATTTATTCTTTTAGCCAACATTTACCCTGTGCCAGGCACTGTGTTGGAATGACAAATGAGACAGCCTGTCTATCCATCATAAGGCTCACAGACTATGGGTGAGACCAAGGCGTTAGTATACATTTGCAATCCTACATCACATGGGGACATGAACAAGAAGGCAGTGTGCACACAGAAAAGGAATGGAATGATTCTGAGTGTATGAATGCATGATGGGGGTCAGGGATGGTGTGGAGGAGGGGGTCACAGAAGGCTGAACAGGAGATGTGTTATTTGAACTGGTAGTTTCTTAAAGAAACTTGGTGGATTCAGAGGGAATAGTGACATGAATTTAATCAGTGGAAGGACTCCTATGTCTTAGAGCAGATTACCCAGTAAAATCACGTGGGAGTCTGTAAAAAAACCTCAGTTCTCAGGTCCCTTCCAAGACATTCAGAAACAGAGCCTCTGGGGGCAGGGTCTGAACACTGATGGTTTTCAGAACTCCCCAGGTAGCTCTCATATGCCCTCAGCATTTTGATCCAGTGCCCTGCAGAGACTCCAGTGCAGGAGCACAAAGGGCTTCAGCGTGTCCACAGCACCACTGTTAGTAGTAGCAGAAAAACCTGGAACAAAACGAAGCAAACCAATGCGTCTCGACAGAAGATAGGATAAGTTGTGCAGTGCATGCTTCCCCCTGGAATTTAAGCACTGTGAAGGAGAGAGTGTGTCTGTGTGTTCACAGCTGCATCTCCAGCACCTGGAATGGTGCCTGGTCCATAGTAAGCACTCAGCAATTTGTTTAGCAATGAGTGTGGCATGTGTGTATAATCCCATTACGTGGGGTACCTGACAGCCGTGAGTGAGGAAGCAGTTTTGTGTATGACATGGCCGCATGTCAGAAATATGAAAGTGAAAGGTGAGACAAAAGAATCACAACAGTATGATGCCCCCTTTTAAAGTTCAGAGCAAATCCAAATAATAGAATATTTAGTGACATAGGCATTTTTGATACATTTCTACATAAACACAAGAGAAGGCTGAAGAACCCAAACTCAGGATGGTAGTGGCAGTGATAGAGGGGTGGAAGCCCCAGGATGGCTTTGGGGAGGAAGCACATGGAAACTTCTTTTGGAAATGTTCTGTTTCTTAAGTTGGGTGGCAGTTTTAGGGGAATTTGTTTTACTGTGCTTCATTCATAACTTGTATCTGTATCATACATATTCATTGGATGTGCAAATATTCTGTTAAAAAAGAGAACTGATGGTAGTTGATCAAAGGGAAGTGGGTAGCTTACAGAAGGTACAACATAGCAGGGATTCAGGGTGTGGCTTTGCTCTCTTCCTGGTTTAGCAGGAGCTCCGGCTATGGGTGGTCTTCCCAGGTGGTGCTAGAGGTAAAGAATCTGCCTGCCATTGCAGGAGACATAAGGGACGTTGGTTCCATCCCTGGAACCAATGGGAAGATTCTCTGGAGGAGGGCATGGCAGCTCACTCAAGTATTCTTAAGGCTGAGAATTCCCTGGACAGAGGAGCCTGCAAAGGGTTGGACATGACTGAAGCGACTTGGCATGCATGCACCTGCTATGGGTGTCGTCTGCGTATCTGAGGCTGTTGATATTTCTCCTGGCTTGATTCCAGCTTGTGATTCATCCGTCCTGGCATTTTGCATCATGCACTCTGCATAGAAGTTAAGTAAGCAGGGTGACAGCCTTGATATACTCTTTTCCCAGTTTTGAACCAGTCTTGTTCCATGTGGGTTCTGTTGCTTCTTGACTTGCATACAGGTTTTCCAGGAGTCAGGCAAGGTGGTCTGGTATTCCCATCTCTTTCAGAATTTTCCACAGTTTGTTGTGATCTACACAGTCAAAGGCTTTAGCGTAGTCCATGATGCAGAAGTATATGTTTTTCTGGAATTTCCTTGTTTTTTCTATGATCCAACAGATGTTGGCAATTTGATCTTTGGTTCCTCTGCCTTTTCTAAACCCAGCTTGTATGTCTGGAAGTTCTCGGTTCATATACTGTTGAAGCCCACCTTGAAGGATTTTGAGCATTAACTTGTTAGCATGTGAAATGAGTGCAGTTGCATGGTAATTTGAACATTCTTTGACATTGCCCTTGTTTGCAATTCTAATGAAAACGGGAAGCCTAGGGAAAGGCCTGGAATTGTCACTGAGGTAGTCTTCCTTTGGAGGATGAGTGTATGCATCCCCCTTGGGCTCCTTGAGGACAGCCGTGGGGTGAGGGGCTGGCCCAACCTTCTGAAGGGAGAGCAACCTGGAGCCACCAGGAAGCCCTGGTCTGGTGCTGAGAAGGGAGCTGACGGTGGACCTTGTGCCCAGCCAGTGCCCTTGGTGGCTGCTGTTGGATGCCAGGGAAGGGCTATGCACACAATCTGGGATTTTGTTCCCGTTGACCCGCCTTCTAGTTTACTCTGTGAACTCGGTGGGCACCACCTCCCTGGGCTCTAGCCCCCCATCCATGTGATCAAGAAGCGAGACCAGAGCAGTTGCCTTCAAGCTGTGTCTGAGTCACCTTTTGAACTCTCTGGCGATACTGAAGGGTCACTTAAAGAGCAAATGGGTGCGATTGTAAAGGAGGTCCCAGCCTGGCCACCCCAGTCCCATCAGGGCAGCTGCTTTCAAAGGCTTCATGTGTTTAGGTTCCAGGTAGGATTTCAATAAGAGAAGAGTTCTGCCAGAACAAAATGCTATGAAAATGCAAAGGATTAAAGGCAGGAAACCACTGGCCTTAGATTAGTGTTTCACAAATGTACCTGATTATCAAATCATTCTAAGGAATTAAAAGAAATACAGACTCCCCAGACCTTACCCTTGATTTGTTGAATCAGTATTTTTAGGAATATGGTCCCCATGGGCTTTTGTAACAAGCCCCTCTCTGTGGATCTCACAGCGGCAGCCCATCTCTGATCCAAAGCCTGGTTTCTGGAAGCCCCTGTTGTGTTGGAACCTTGGAGTTCTCTTCACAGCACTAACATACTATGAGTCTGTGTTTATATTCCTCCTGTGTATAACACCTTCTGTTCCATTTGTTTATTTTTTCTCCATTTCTACAAAAACAACAGCTTCCAAGAACCAAAATATCAAAACGAAGCTGCCATCCTATTTTTAATTTTTCCCCATGTACAAAATGTGGAGTTGTTTTTCTGGTTTTGTGTCTCCCCCCTACACACACCCCAGAACATTCTGTATAAAAATAGGCTCTTTGTTTTTCCTACAGTGCTTACTGCTGTAGCTCCCACATGCTTTGGAAATCAGGCCATTCAAGTTTGAATAGATACCAAAGGAGCCCAGGGAGTAATTTCCCTTTGCATCATTCTGGCGACAAAATATTTCCAAACTGTGCTCTGATATTGGCTTTGAAATATTTCTACCTTCCTGTTTGCCCCCACCTCCTGGAAACATATAAGCCTGCTTGATTGAATAGTCCACTAGAGAGAGTTAAAGATAAGGCTGGGAACACCTGCTCTTGAAATAGTGTCTGTGGTTAGTACCCCTTAACAAAGAAATATGATTCTTAGAAGGGCCAGTGAAGGGCAGACGAAAGAATTAAGGGAATATGTGGGCTGAAACATGAGGTCAAACTAAGAAGATTAAGACTTTCAGCCCACAGAGATGAAGGCTGCATGGGGAGATGATCAAAGTCGACAAAGCCATGAAGGGCATCAAAATGTTTGAGTTCACCAAATTCCAAAGCACAAGAATGGGCGGGGAGAACGCTTTGAAGCCTGAAAGAAGAGAAATTTAGGACAAATAGAAGAAAAAAAACATTAGTTTACACAGTGAGTCATAAACTTTTGAAACAAGTCGTTCCCAAGATAGGGTCTGGATTGAAAATAATAAAGGTTCACAGAAAGCATAATATATTTATGAATAGTAGAGACATAATGGTTTATTGAGAGTGAATTATATCGTCCTGTGACACCCCTTTGGCATTTTGTGTTTGGACTGCTCCCGTGTCCAAGACAGAATGCTAAGCTGTGTTTACTCTGCAGGTGATCTAAAATGACAAAATTTATGTGCTCATGGGGGAAACACCCTATTCAGTCAGGGGCCTTAAAACTTTTAAATAATGGAAATAATTCTCTCACTATGTAGAGATTTCTTGCCTTAAGAAAACTCTCTATCCCAACTTTAAAGCCATAGTTTGTCAGTTTTGGGGGGCTGTTTTCAGTGACACAGAGAAGCTGAGGTGGGAATGAGACAACTGCAGAGGAGGCTGCATTATGGAACTTCTAAACATGTGAGCAGGGCCGAAGAGGGCAAAGGCAGGAAGAGACGCCCCTGATGCCACTGTGTACCCCCTGAGGTCTCTACTAGTGAGAAAGCCATGTGAATACTCCTCAGAGTCACACATGGAAATTCCTTCATGAGGCAGGCATGCCCTTTCTGCCTTCTCCTCAGTTGTGCAAAAGACTGACATTTGGAGCAGACAGACAAGGGAATGCTCTATCTGGGATGTGAAGTCAGCCACAGAAAGAAATGGAGGTAAGAAGTGACATTAAAGCAGGAACTGTTAGCCTTCTTTCAACTCTTTCCCAAATTCAAATGAAATATATCCATAAATAAATAAACCTAGTCATAGTACCCTAAACAGCAGGAGCCAGAATTCGTTCCTTCTTAGCCTGTCAAAATTATAGTGGGTAAACGGCTGAGTCATATAAGAAATTTAGTTGGAAGCTTTAGTTATTGTTGTGTAACAAACCACTCTGTAACATAAGTGCTGAAAGCAACAACCGTTGAATGATGCTCATGGATTCAGTGAGTCAGTAACTTGGATGGTTGGTCTCATCTCCACAATGTATGGGACCTCCAGATGGCTTGGGGCTGGAATCATCTAGAAGTTTTTTCACTCATACATCTGGCACCTGGGTGAGGATAACTTGAAGGCTGCGATGAACTGGAAATGTCAGTCGCAGCACCTACATATGGCCTGTGTGGCTTGGACTTCTCTCAGCACAGCAGCTGGGTTCTAAGTGGGAGAATTTGGGGATCAAGGAGATGGAAGAAACGTGGCCTGTTATTACATGATCTGCTTTCAGAAATCACGAAGCAGTCAGTGTTGTTGTGCTCTGATAGTATGTGAATCACTGAGGCCAGCCCACATTCAGGGGATGGTGTTAGATACCACCTCTTGATGGAGGAGAGGTAAGGGTGCATTACAGAAGAGCATGTAGGAGAGCAGATATTTTCATGGCTTTTGTGGACAATGAAATACAATCTTCTGTCATAAGGATATGACTGTTGTATGTATAAATAATCACCTTTTTTTCCCCCTGCTTTAGTCTGAGAGGGGAATTCTACTGGCATCTAGCTGACAGGGGATGCTTGTAATCTAGGGTGTATTTATTTGGGGGTGAGAAGAAAGTAGGGGATTAAGAGCAATATTTGCAACTTATCCATCTGAAGAGAGGAACTGGATAAAACTCTTCTGTAAAGGGTGACCAAACAAACAAATAAAATCAACATGGAACCTTTGGACAGTTTCTGCAACTTCTAAAAAAGGGACTGTTATCTTGAGAAGACATATGGAATGCATACTTTGAGAAATGACCTGTTAAAGGAAACTAAAACATATTTCTGAAATCTTCTTTGGAAGGAAGAAAGGACATTATTGAGACAGAAAACACTATGTCAGTTACCATGAAGATGAAGTTGAGAGGCTTCTTTAGAATGCAAAAGTAATGAGATGAACATGGTAATAGTGAAGTTGGTCCATATGGAATGCAAAGATGAGATAATGAAACCATGAGTGTAGGGAGTTTCTGAAGATAAAGTCAGCACAAATGGTATCAAAGTAATAATAAAAGATATAAAGAAGAAAACGTTCCCAAATGGAAGAATGACTGAGTCAGCATTTGATAGTACTCAGTAATTCCCACAGAAAATAAACAGGGTAAGACTTGCTTTCAGGCATGTCCTGGCAAAAACAGTTCAACTTTATAGACAAAAACATTGCTATGAAATCTCGAATTCACAAAGTTTTTGCAGAGGAACAGAAATCAAGCAGAATTCAGACTTCATCTCTACCATATTAAATACCAGTGGCAGAGTAACCTCTATAATATAAAGCACTAGATAATAACATTATGAGGGGGATATCCCTGGTGGTCCAGTGGTTAAGAATCTGCCTGCCAATGCAGGGAATGTATTCGATCCTTGGTCAGGGAATTAAGATCCCACGTCACGAGGGGCAACTAAACCTGTGTGCTGCAACTACTGAATCTGTGCTCTAGAGTCCAAACTTCTCAATAAGAGAAGTCACCACAGTGAGAAGCCCACACACCACAACTAGAGAAAGCCTGTGTGTAGCAATGAGGACCCAGCACTGCCAAAATAGATAAATAAATTTTTTAAAGCCCCGAAAAACAATTATGAGGGAAAAAGTTTTGAACAAAGTATTCATCCAAGTTCTTAATGTGTGAAAGCAACCAAAAAAAAAAAAAAACCAACCCATTATCTAATATACAAAGATTCAGAAAGACTATAACACATGTATGATTTCTCAAAAATAATTAAAGATATGTCAGCTGATGGCCTCTGCTGGAATCATTACAAGAAACTTGGTAATAATTAAGCGGATTTCAAGTTTCATGTTGGATTAACAAAGATAGGAGAGACAATGCTGAGTTCTCAGTTTACATACAGAACAGTGACAGAACTGTTTCCAGTTCTGGAAAGTAAATTGTAGGTTGGGAGAAAACTTCTAGCCATAATATTTGCAGAGGAGGTTGTAGCTGAGGAAGGAGTAGCCTGTTTAGAATATTCCAAGAAGAATCTAACCCAATTAAAAAATGGCCAGAGGATCTGAATATACAGTTTTCCAAAGAAGGCATACAGATGGCCAGCAGGCACATGAAAAGATGCTCACCATCATTAATCATCATGGAAATGCAAATCAGAACCACAATGAGGTATCACCTCACAGGTGTTAAAATGGCTGTTATCAAAAAGACAACAAATAACAAGTGTTGATGAAGATGCAGAGAAAAGGGAACCCTTTGTGCGCTGTTGGTGGGAACATAAATTGGTGCAGCCGCTGTGGAAAACAGTGTGAAGAGTCCTCAAAAAACTGAAAATAGAACCACCATATGATCCAGCAATTCCACTCCTGGGTATTTATCTGAAGAAAGCAAAAACACTAATTAGAAAGGATATATTCCCCTCTAGATTCATTTCATCATGATTTGCTATAGCCAAGAAATGGAAGTCTCCTGAATGTCTATCAATAGAGAAACGGATAAAGATAATGTGATATTAGCCATCAGAGTGAAATCTTGCCATTTCCCACAATGTGGATGAACCTAGGAGGTGTTACACTAACTGAAACAAGGCAGAGAAAGACAGAGACTGTATACTTTAACGTATATGTGGAATCCAAAAAGCAAAACAAGGGTAATTCCCTGGCAGTCCAGTGGTTAGGACTCCATGCTTCCACTGCTGAGGGCCCTGGGTTAGATCCCTGGTCAGGGAACCAAGATCCCATAAGCCACGTGGTGTGGCCAAAAATAAATAGATAAATGAATAAAAAACAAAACAAGTGTATTAACAAAACAAAAACAGAATTATAGGTGCAGAAACCAAACAGGTGGTTGCTAAAGGAGAACAGGGTAGAGGAGGAAAGAAATAGGTGAGGGAGATTAAGCAGTTCAGACTTCCAGTTGCAAAATAGATGACTCACAGGTATGAAATGTTTGTGTGGGGAATGTAGTCAATAACAACATAATATCTCTGAATGGTGACATACTGTGATTAGACTTATGGTGGTGATCATTTTTAAACGTATAGAAATGCCAAATCACTGTGCTGTGTAGCAGAAACTTACATAGTGTTATAGGTGAGTTATACTTCAAAAACAAACAAAAACAAACTCCACAGAAAAAGGAGTCAGATTTGTGGTTACCAGAGGCCAGGGTCGGGGGAGTGAAATTGGATGAAGACAAAAAAGTACAAACTTCCAGTTACAAGTAAGTACTAGGGAAGTAGTACTTACTTACATAGGCTTCCCTAGTGGCTCTGAGGTTAAAGCGTCTGCCTGCAATGAGGGAGACCTGGGTGCGATCTCTGGGTTGGGAAGATCCCCTGGAGAAGGAAATGGCAACCCACTCCAGTATTCTTGCCTGGAGAATCCCATGGATGGAGGAGCCTGGTGGGCTACAGTCCATGGGGTCGCAAAGAGTGGGACACGACTGAGTGACTTCACTTTCACTTCACTAGGGAAGTGATGTACAACAGACTCTATATAATTGACACTGCTCTATGTTATATATGAAAGTTAGAGTAAATCATGAATTCTCATCACAAGAAAAAAAAATTAATTTCGTATCTATTATAGGAGACAATAGATGTTCACTAAACTTAAGGTGATCTAAATCATATCATGCTGCACACTTGACCCTTATACAGTGCTGTATGTCCATTATATCTCAATAAACCCAGAAGAAAAAAAGAATATATACTTGAAGCTCAAAGAGGGTAGATAATTGAGTGGGAATGAGTTTCCAGAAAGTGGAATATTAAAGGTTTATATTTAAAGACTTGTTTATATAAGAACACATAGTCTACTTTCTCCTTAAGTCTAGAAACCAAACATTTTCCTTTAGGCAAATACAACAACAGCAACGAAACAAACCAGAGTGTTCTTTTCTCAAGAAATTGAACATAAACTCTGGGAAAACTTGGCTGTTAGTCTGGGTGTTATCACCCTGGAGTCAAGCCCTTCAGTGGCCCATAAATAAAGCTGGCTCTTACTTCCTCACTCTGTCCCTTTAAACAGAAGCCTTTGAGTGGACAAATTCTGCTCCTAGTTAGTCTTGTATTTCAGAACTTTCACAGCGTGGAAGAGAATGCAAAAGATAATCACAAAAAACTGACCCCTGAAGAAACAGAGAATTCAGGGAAACAAAAATAATTTAAAAACAACTCTATTGTCCTCAGATTTGACAAGATAGGGCATGTTATCATCTCCATAGAAGGATAAGAAGTTTGGAAAGTGAAAAATACAATCTCCCAAGACTGAACCAGGAAGAAATTGAAAATGTGAGCAGACCAATCACAAGTACCGAAATTGAAACTGTGATTAAAAAACTCCTAACAAACAAGAGTCTGGAACCAGAAGGCTTCACAGGCGAATTCTATCAAACATTCTATTTAGAGAAGAGTTAACACTTATCCTTCTGAAACTACCCAAAAAAACTGCAGAGGAAGGAACACTTTCAAACTTTATTCTATGAGGCCAGCATCACCCTGATGACAAAACCAGACAAAGATACCACAGAAAAATAAAATTGCTCAAATAGAACATTCTCTCCAGTGTAATTGGGAGAAAAGTCGAGGAAGTTTCCCCAAAAGTAGCCTGACAAGAAAGGATAAAAGCAAAGATAAAAGTCAGTTAAGGTGAGGATTTAAAAGTGTCCAGTGAATGGATTTAGCAAAAACGAGGGCATTGGTGATCCTACCAAAAATAGTTTCAGGGGATCTGTTGAATGAATACCACATAAATAACCAAATAATGTGGTTCTATTTGACTGGCTTAAAAATATTGGTTCAGGGGTTCAAAGTTACTGGAAAAGAATACTGTTTCTCATCCCAAATATAAGACCCTAATGCATGCAGTTCAGTGGATAATGACTTCACAATCTTGAATTCTTACCCCCAAACTACCCACTGCATTGTCACTTCTGGTTCTAGGTGGGTAGCAGTGACCCCAGGTCAGAAATGAGCTGTGCCAAGGTTGTCCAGATTAGTATTTTTCAGGAATCTAAGTTGTATACCGTTAAGGATCTTAATGGTATTGATAGTATTTGCTTGTAAATTGGTGCTCTCTTCCCTGGTAGCTCAGCTGGTAAAGAATACACCTGCAATGCAGGAGACCCTGGTTTGATTCCTGGGCTGGGAAGATGCTCTGGAGACAGGATAGGCTACCCACTCCAGTATTCTTGGGCTTCCCTGGTGGTACAGACAGTAAAGAATCTGCCTGCTGTGCGGCAGACCTGGGTTCGATCCCTGGGTTGGAAAGATCCCCTGAAGAAGGGAACTGCTACCCACTCCAGTATTCTGGCCTGGAGAATTCCACGGACTGTATAGTCAATGAGGTCACAAAGAGTTGGACACAACTGAGCGATCTTCACTTTCGCTAGAGGAGGGACATGTGAGTCATGTGATTAGCTTATTCATTACTGTATCATAAATTGGTACTTTATTATATAAGCAATGAGAATTTTCTGAGGGTAAGCATTTTGGTTTTCTGCACATGCTGTTGCTGCTGCTAAGTCACTTCAGTCGTGTCCAACTCTATGCAACCCCATAGACAGCAGCCCACCGGGCTCCCCCGTCCCTGGGATTCTCCAGGGAAGAACACTGGAGTGGGTTGCCATTTCCTTCTCCAAGGCATTAAAGTGAAAAGTGAAAGTGAAGTCACTCAGTTGTGTCCGACTCTTAGCGACCCCATGGACTTCAGCCTACCAGGCTCCTCCATCCATGGGATTCTCCAGGCAAGAGTACTGGAGTGGGTTGCCATTGCCTTCTCCACATAAATAATAGCAATTCAGATAGATATTAAAGGAAATAAGTGAAGAGGAAGTGTCAGGGAAAGTGAAGCTTAAGTTCCATTTTTGAAAGATTTGCCTGAAGTATTCATTGATCTTGGGCTTCCCAGGTGGCTCAGTGGTAAAGAATTGACCTGCCAGAGCAGGAGACATGAGACTTGGGTTTGATCCCTGGGTCGGGAAGATCCCCTGGAGTAGGAAATGGCAAACTGCTCCACTATTCTTGCCTGGAAAATTCCATGGACAGAGGAGCCTGGTGGGCTACAGTCTATGGGGTCGAAAAGAGTCAGACACTGCTGACTGAGCACACGTGTGCTCACATGCGCACACACACATATTCACTGACCTTAAAGTAGTGTATCACCAGTCTCAGCATCTTAAGAGAAGGAGTAACTTGCTACACTGGTATTATTATTAGACTTTAAGAGGGAAAAAGGTTGCCCTCTGGGTAAAAACTGTCTTGCAGTTTGTTGTTTAACTACAAACAAAACGTTTCCAGCTCTGTGTGCTCTTTAACTTTGTACCATTGGCAGGAGGCAAAATGATAATGGGCAATCGCTAAAAAAGTCACTTTTTATATAGCGAGTGAGCTTGAGATTTTCAGGCCTGCAAATTAAGTTAAAATGAATGGCTTCTAAACAGCACATTGGTGACAGGAAGTTTATAAATGTTATGTCTCCTGAGGTGTTTCAGTAATAGTAAGTTTGGGTGGAATAAGCTTTTCCTGTAATAGTCTCCTTGGAAAGACCAGCAGTCTCCAGAGAGACTGGTTAATGTCAATTACCTGAATGCTGAAAGTGAAATAGAAGAGGTAAGGGAATAAAAAAGACTTCGAAGGAGAAAAATGTTAATTTAGCCAATTCAGTGGTTCCCCTCCCTAAATGATACTCAAGGCTGGTTCACCTACTGTCTATGGTTTTACTCTGATTTCGGTTTGTATGATGGCCTCTGCAGACACAGGGTCTTGTGTTTTGGTCATGCAGAGCTGTTATAGAGGAGACAGTGGATGTAAGTCTCAGGTTTGGTGCTGGGAGAAGGCTGAAAATGGCCTTTGGAGGACCACCGGGATGCTGTATGATTGGACAGCCCAGTGTGTGAGATGACTTGTCGTTGGCATGAACTACTCTTGTTCCACCTTTCTTTTGCAGATCTCAGTGGGCATGGAGGTAATGGTAAGTGGTATACCTGTGTGTCGCTATCTGACAGTCATCTCTAAAAAAAGCATTTTTAATTTTCCCACTTGAAGATACTCTCAGAGGAAACAATTAATTGCCTTCAGAAATGCCTTGACACTTTGAGATCACTGGGTAATTGGTGCTATATAAGTTCATGAACAGTGTGTGCTTGCATATGTGCAGGAAAGAGCACCTCCTTGAAAAAGGCAGGGCTGTTCCCCTGAAGTTTTTTTTTTTTTTCTTGTTCTTGGAATGAGGTAAGCTTCTGAAGCAGTGGTAAGAGAGGGTTGAGGTCTCTTGAAGTTTCACTGGCTGCCGACCCAGCAAGTCTCCTGGTTTCATTTTATACACGTAACCCTACATGTGTTTACACATAGTTTCTTTTATTTTCTAGTAGCCCAGAAGTTAATAGTGTTGTTGTTAAATAAATGAATGTATTAATTTTAATGTGAAATGATTTTTGAAAGAGCAGTAATGCGTTCTCAGGAAAGCTTCATGAAGTATTCATTTTTCTATCACCACATTGTAAATCTATTTACCAGTTCTAATCATTTTAAGATTTACTTTGTTGGCTTTTTGGTTATTATTTTGACTGAGACGGCAGGGAGGAGAACATGACATCATTTTATCAGCTCTTTCCTATCTTCTGCTCTCCTCTCTCTGCTCTAATGCCACTGACCCTGGTCAGGCTTGCATCCCCTCCCCTTGCTTGGACTCTTGCAGTAGACTTCCCCTGACTGGGCTTCTTACTCCAGTTTTGTCCCTCTGCAGGTCCTCCAAACAAAAGTGATAGGTCTCAGGATCATATATGATCGTGTCAATTCCTTCCACGATTTCCACTGCTTAGAAGAAAATATCCAAATTCCATGTAAAACCATTCATAAATTGACCCATTTCTACCTCTGTAGTTTAGTTATTTTCAACCAGGATCAAAATTTGTTAGCTTTACCTCATAGAGGACATTTGACAATGCCTATAGACATTTTTGATGGTCACCATGGGTGTGTGTATTTGTGTGTGTGTGTGTACTGGCACCTAGTGGGTAGAGGCCAGACATACTATTAAACAGTCTACAATGCACCAGACAGCTTCCACAACAAAGAGATGAACAAAATGTATGTAGTGCTGAGTTGGAGAAGCTCTGCTCTTATCTAGGCTGCCATTTCTCCGTGCTTCCAGGACTCCAGTCACAGGAACTACTTGCCCCTCATGAATCTGCCTTGCATTTAGTCTTGTCCTTGTCTTTGCCCATGCTGTTCCTTCTGACTGGAATGCCTCCCTCCCCTTTTACCATCTGGATGTTCCCAAGCTCTCATAGTACCTTGGGCATCTATCTAATTTTTGCTTATGTTGCACTGTAATGTTGGTTTAAACATTTTTCCCCCCTCATTCCCTACTGGGCAGAGCTATTCGTATTAAGCATCATGGCTAACATCTTTCTGTTCCCACCATCTGGTACAAATCTTGGCATATAGTAGGTGTTTGGCGTGCTTGTTTGTTGGATACTTGGCTAGATGCATGGATGCATAGAATCTGTATTTAGATCAAATGAAAGAGTCCAAGATTGTTTATAACCCAAGGCTACTAATATTCCATCTTGGAAATTAATTCTTCTTCTAGACCACCTTCTTGGTTATTTTCTTTTGATTCTTTTTATATTTTGACTGCTGGTGCGCTGAATGTGGTAGGTGATCAGTAACTAGTTATTAAAGGATTGTTGGCTATAAGTCTGGGATTTAAACAGACTGCTTAAATTAGATTAGATTAGATTCTTTCTCTTAAGACGTGCAGGAGAGAGAATTTTTTTCCTTCAAAATTGATCTCTCTGGGCTGCCTGCTACCTTGCTCCTACTCTGTTCCCCTCCACCTCAATGGTATCTCCTTAACCTCTACTCCACCCACCACAGCTCAGCCCATCTTGAAAGCTTGGGTGAAGAACTGAAGACTCTGGGAGTGAGCAAGCCAAGGGGCCTCCACGGAGAGAGCTGCCTTTATTCAGTTCACCCCGCCCAAGTTCGGGACGTTAAATCCCATTCTCGTTGTGTTGGTAATGGCAGAGATTTATCTCCGCTTCCTGCCACAGCCTCTCCCCTGGCTTCTGTCCCCTTCAGTTTTGAATCTTGGTTCACTCACCTTGCTTCTACTCGTCAGTCCAAAGTGGAGCTGTTTCTATGTTTAGCCTCCCTTTTGTCATCTGGAAGAGAGTGGTCTGTCAATTTCTTCTGAATGTCCTTTCTTCCTCTGGCTGGAGACAAGGATCATTAAGGAGAAGGACCATATTTCAGGTTTGTATTTGGGTGATTTTCCACTCATTTGTCCAACCTCCTCATTCTCACCTTTTTCTCAATACATTCAGTCAGCTGTTGATTGTCCCTGGTTTTAGACCCATTTTTCTTGTTCCTTGGCTTTTTCATTTTTTTAAAATAGATTCTGGTCCTATTCTATCTGCAACATAATTACTTTCTTGTGAAGTCTTGGGTTTTTCTCCTGGACTCTTGCTCTTTGCCCTCATTCCTCTGGAGGCATCCATTAGCACTTACATTTCTTCCCTCTGAATTTACCATATCCTTTTTAGGCAATGACATTTTTTCACAAGCCTTTAACTTGAGTCTCTACTTATTGTACCTCTTGAGCCACAGATGCTTGGTGGTCTTAATCTTCAAGCTTTATTGTGTCTAGGAAATAGAGTTGAAAGGGGGAGAAAAAGAGTATTTAAGGAAGAAAGAAGCAAGAGATCTTCATTTCATTCTTATCAGAAAAGGGCAAGGATCACAGAGAGAGGGATTCTTTCCTATTAAACTCACTTCTGGGTTTTGTAGAATTTCCTTTTTTTCCTTAGAGCCTTGATCTTTACTTCTACCCATAAGCAAAGTTTCAGTAATTTGTAGGGTTTGAAAAAAAGCAAAGCCATCCTCAGAGGGGTTGGAGTCTATTCTGTACTGGGCATGGCATGATGAGAAACATACAGTCCCCCACACGGTTGGGGATTGATCGTAGGATTGCGTATGTGAATAAGAAGTATCATTCGGGTTTGATGTGAGGGGGTGAAGCCAGAGGCGAGATAGGTGTATTAAAGACCAGTGGCACTGGAACAGAAACAGGTTAAGGAATTAAAAAGTCAGTTTTCAGCAATCAGAAAGTTGTCCTTTCCACAAATATAAAACCAAAAATAAAAACAAACTGTTCTGTTTCCTTTGCTACAGTCAGACAAAAAATACAGAATAGCCCATCAAGAGCTCAGAGAGTAGACAGGCAGTAAGTCACAACACATCATAAACTGAGAGACAAACAGTGTATGTCAGTGGTTAATACAAAAGGTCAGCAACCAGCATGTTCGAGAGGCTACTGGCAGGAATCACCGTATCCTCAGCAAAATGATTGATAGTAAGGATGCATGAAGTGAACTCTGAAGTGCATTAAGAGAAGTTTAACCAAAGGACATTGAGGACAAATGCAGTTACTCCATTGTGGACCAGGGTGGAGTAAGAAGAGGATGGCAAGAATGGAGGAAAAAGAACAATTGAGATTGTATCAGAGGCACAGTTCCCTCCCCTCAATGGTTAAGAGTTTCCAGCAGTTTTTTCCATAAAAGAACTACAAGGTGTTTCTTTTAGACCCCTACTCACTTTCCTTTATATTTATGTGTGAATAAAGTTGTCAGGGCTTCCCTGATGGTAAAGAATCCTCTTGCAATGCAAGAGACTAACCTGCAATGTAGGAACCCTGGGTTCGATCCCTGGGTCAGGAGAAGGAACTGGCAACCTACTCCAGTATTCTTACCTGGAGATTCCCATGGACAGAGGAGCCTGGTTGGTTATAGTCCATGGGGTCGCAAAGAGTCAGACACAACTGAAGTAACTGAGCATGTACACAAAGTTCAGTCATTCTCAATGGGCTAGTTATCTTCATGAAGTTACCAGTTAACCAGTTAACCTCACTTGCAGACAACTTTTATTACATACAGTTGATCGTATTTTTCAGTCAAGAGTCTGGCATGCAGAAGGGGAAGAGTGGGTAGCAGCACCTTTACAGAATATTGCCTTGCTCAAGCCTCCCCATCCTTTGCCATAAGTTTTTTTTTATATAAAGTAAACCTCCAATGAACCAGTATGTTTTAACAGCCACAGTTCTCACCTCTACTCACTGTGGTTTAGAATATTTTTAAAGTTTTCATGAGAAAAAAGGTCAGACATCAAGAAAATAGATGGTAGCAATACTTAGTATGTGAAAAGATCCTGCAAACTATTTATGATCAATGAATAAATATTCTGGGATTAATATAAAGTGCCATCTCCTTTACATGATTTAAATCAGTCGCTATGGAAACTTGTACTTGAAGTCTGTTGTATTAAGCCTGAAATGATGACCTCAGTCATCAAAGGAAAACTCAGCTATTCTGGATGGTGAATATATTTAGGCTGGAAAGGGAACTAATGCGTATTAGAAGGATTTGAAGCAAAGGTTTCCAAGAACATCCTCAACACGTGGTTTTTAAATGAAAAATTTCAAACATACACAAAAGCAGAGAGGATGATATAATGATCTGGGGGTTCAATTAGATTCAGGTTCAGTTTGCAGGCAAGACTTTTTGCTGGGTGGTGGGTATTCTGTACTTCCTGTTGTTTCATGTCATGAAGCTAGAAGTTCTGGTTGTCTCTCTTGAAGTGATGCTCAGATGGATGAGTGGGGGCAGGTGTGGCAGCCTCGTCCTCCTACTAGCAAGTTCTGGTTCCTTGATGACTGTTGTCTGATCCATTATTTCATTGAAGAGCTTGCAAAATGTGATGGATTAGTTTTATCATAGCTTCTTCATTTACTAATGGAGAGTTTTCCCATAAAGAAGGAATTTCCCTCATTAACTGTTTGATTTCCCTGAAATGCAGGAGGTACTACCATAAAGCAGGATAAATCCTAATTCATTCTTTTCATTGTCAGCCTACAGAGTCACATGTTGCAGCTCCAGCAATCAGATTTGTGGCCACTTAATGAATGTGACCTGGGGGGTTGTTTTTAAACTTTATTTGCTAAGGTCTTTGGTGAAAAGCTTTTGTCCCCCTGTTCTAGAATTATATTGTTTTATTGGTTAAATGTAGCCCCCTTACTTTCCTATAGGTACCCTGACTTCAACAATAACTACTAAAAATTCTCAAATAGAAGTGACAGTAGAGGCATTGGGTTGAAGGCAGAGTTATGGTTTTTGGGTTCATTCTTCAAGTATTTTATGATGTGTGTTTAATACAAGGACCTCCCAGACCTGACATTGCAAGGGTAGCTTTGAATATAAATTCTAGGTGTTGAGAGGTGATGTATGGCCTCCTCCCTCCTTTGTGGCAGGCCCATTGTAAGAATGTGCACATGCTTATGATATATGGACAGGGAACTGCTGGGGCAGTAGCACTTCTCTGTACTGGGGCTCATGCATCCCGGCAAAAATGCATCTGGTGTTGTCAGCGTGCCTTGTCAGTATCGTAGGAAGTAACAATAGCTTCCATAGGAGATTTCTACCATCCTATAAACTCTGTCTGAAATAGGGCTAACTCAAGGAATAATCATCAGCACTCCAAGCGCTTTATTTTGGGGGTAGATTTATACCAGGGGAAAGAAATTATTTATTATTTATTTATTGCTTTCCCTCTTTTCTCTCATACCTTGGGTATTCTCTGAATTCAGAGTTTGGTGACCACAAAATTGAGCAAGTAAAAAAGTGTTAGGGTTTGGGCAAAAAACTGGTTGAAATTTAATTCTTCGAACCTTTCAGGAAAAGGACTGAAGGTATTACCAAAGGGAACTTGGAGCATTGGATTGCCAAATAAAATACAAGATACCCAGCTAGAGTTGAATCTCAGATAATAGTTAATTTTTCAGTAGAAGTAAATCTCAACTATTGTATGGGGCATAATTCTACTGAAAAAATTGCTCATTTATCCGAAATTCAGCTTGAACTGGATGTCTTGTATGTGTATCTGCTAAATTTGGCAGCATTCCTTGAGGGGCTCAGGGAATAATCTGAGAGTTGTGTGTGGTGCTGTGTGCTGAGCCTCTGGCCCTTTAATTATCTCAGAAAAATTCACGGGAGTACTAGTAATGACCATGAATGTTCCTGTACTGTGTGCTGATACTCATCAGAGCAAAGCCTGCTGTTCTCTAATACGTATACCTTTAATGGCCATCTTACTGTATAAAAGTGAACATCAGTAGGCATAGAGTTTTCTGGGTTGGGGGAGGGTTCTGAAGACCACGAGCTAATCAATCTTTCCTACTGAGTGTCTTAGTTATATGAGGTCGCAGTCTGGGAATGGTGAAACATTAGGATTCAGGGTGGTTGTCTTCAGATTTGACCAGGTGAAATGGATATTAAATAAAATTTTAACTTGTTCACAGATGCAGTGAAGAGGCCAGTGTGAAACTTACATTTTTCATAGCCTGGTTATGGAACTGGAAAACTTCAAGGAGATGTGAGTATCTTTTGTTTTTAATGTCATCTCATAAAATAGATCACATCAAAGCCTTTATTTTTAGTGGTCTCTGAGAAGTTTGCACCTGAGATTTCTCTGTACTCAGGATTATCAGCCATACCTAGAGGTGTTCCTTTTTCTCCCTATGGTACATGTTATTCCGTTGATTTTTATAGTCTGTGTTTATCCCTGAAATAGAAGCAAGGAGGTGGCTGCCCAGCCATCTTTATGTGATATTGAATAATGCTCAGAGAGAAATCTTTCTTCTGTGTTAAAGAACTAAGATTTTATACAATTGAGCAGGCAGGGCTTTACAGTTTTCTCTCTCCTTTTGTAAACTCTTACTTCCTGTATTTCAACCTTGTGGGTCTCTAGGAACTGCTATTGTTATGAAATAGGTCCATGTACTCAGCCTCTGATCCAGGGATGGTTACTTAATAAAAACTGGGCCAATTATTATAGAACTCTGCCCTCCACCCTTCTTGATCACCTGAGACATCTCCAGTAATAGTCTAAAAAAAATAAATTCCTTTTTCCCCCTAAACTAAAAAGTTCAAGTCAGATTTCTTAGATTTGCAAGTCCCAACTAGTAAAATCCATAACTAAAGTTTTACAAAATATAGTGAATAAACCTTTGTTGTTGTTGTTTAGTCACTAACCTGGACTATAACCTGCCATGCCCTCTTCCATGGGACTTCCCAGGCAAAAATACTGGAGTGGTTTGCTCTTTCTTTCTCCAGGGGATCTTCCAGACCCAGTGATCAAACCCTGGTCTCCTGAATTGCAGGCAGTTTTTTTTTACTGCAGAGCCACCTGGGAAGAACAAATGAATAAATTGTTAGGTTACGTTTTTAAAAAAAACAACAAATTAAAACCCAGCCTCCCCACAGTCTTCTCTTGAAATGTTTGTTTACACTAATTTTATATATTTATTTATTAAAATTTTTTTGATGTGAACCATTTTTAAAGTCTTTATTGAATTTGTTAGAGTGTTGCTTCTGTTTTATGTCTTGGTTTTATGGACACAAGATATGTGGGATATTAGCTCCTCCACCAGGGATTGAACCTTCACCCCCTACCTTGGACTCCAAAGTCTTAGCCACTGCAAAGTCCACTTTAATGTTGCCCCAAAATGATGTTTTATTTAAAAAAAAATTTTATTGGAATGTAGTTTATTTATAAGCTTGTATTACTTTCCAGGTATACTGCAGAGTGAATCAGTTATACATATATATATATACATATATACATATATATACATATACATATATATATATATCTCCACTCTGTTTTAGATTATTTTTCTCATATAGACCATTACAGAGTATTGAATAGAGTTTTTGCTGTGCTCTACAGTAGATCCTTATTAGTTGTCTATTTTATATATAATAGATGCTTTTATTCTTCTTTTGAAATTCTTTTTTCCTTTAATGAACTATCATATTTCATTATTTGTACCACACTTACTATACTTAATTCATACACTGTTTTACCACAATTATTTTTGTTCACTTCTTTCTCCTGTACTTGAGATCAGGGACCAAACTTTTCCTCATTTTAGTAGCTCTTGCAATATCCATCTTGTAAGTCAAAAATAATATTTGTTAAATTGGTGAATTAAAATTTTCTTTATTTTTAATGGGTTTTGGCTGTTCTATAGAGAAGCTATTAACAATAAAAAAATTACTTTTGATTATTTAGATATGAGCAGATATGCATGCGAGTGATGTACTTCACACAAAACAGAAAATCTCAGTTTTGAAACTCCAACTCAAAAGGTGGGGGAAATGTGTGACTGACTTGCAGAAAGAGGGGATCCACTGAGGTTCTTTGTGGGCTCTGAAAAGACCAGCCTCTCTTGGCGTCAAGAAGGACAACAACGATGTCCTTGACTTGCTTCTGGGAGGAAAGTAAGGAGACCCGTCAACGGAGCCAGGCTGTGGAATGGACTGGATTCCTAGAGAAAGACATGTGAAGAACTCAAGTGAAGTCATCCCAAGGGAAGATATTCCGGAGGCTGGCCAGAGTGTGTGGGTGGAGCTATCAGAGAGCATGGCCCCAGGCGCAGTGCCTCTGCTGTCCATAATCTGTGCCTCTCAAGAACGCCTGTGTGCTCTGCTGTCTAAGGAAGCACGGTGTCTGTGGGGACCCATCAACACTGATGGCGTGTCCATGCCATTTGGCTGGAAAAAAAATGCAATCATTTAAGCTTAACTTTTTATTTTTAACTCATGTATTGCTCACATGAGACTCAGCATTCAAAAAACTAAGATCATGGCATCTGGTCCCATCACTTCATGGGAAATAGATGGGGAAACAATGGAAACAATAACAGACTTTATTTTCTTGGGCTCCAAAATCATTGAAGATGGTGCCTGCAGCTGTGAAATTAAAAGAAGCTTGATCCTTGGAAGAAAAGCTATGACCAACCTAGACAGCATATTAAAAAGCAGAGATATTACTTTGCCGATGAAGGTCCATCTAGTCAAAGCTATGGTTTTTTCAGTAGTCATGTATGGATATGAGAGTTGGACCATAAAGAAAGCTGAGCACCGAAGAATTGATGCTTTTGAACTGTGGTGTTGGAGAAGACTCTTGAGAGTCTCTTGGACTGCAAGGAGATCCAAACAGCCCTGGATATTCATTGGAAGGACTGATGCTAAAGCTAAAACTCCAATTCTTAGGCCACCTGATGCAAAGAACTAACTGACTGGAAAAGACCCTGATGCTGGGAAAGATTGAAGGCAGGAGGAGAAGGGGATGACAGAGGATGAGATGGTTGGATGACATCACCAACTCGATGGACATGGATTTGAGTAAACTCCAGGAGTTGGTGATAGACAGGGAAGCCTTGCGTGCTACAGTCCATGGGGTTGCAAAGAGTTGGACACTACCGAGTGACTGAACTGAACTGAATGCTCACCATAGTCCTCTTATACACAACTGCCTGATTTCCAGGCTCCTGTTTTAATTTATCTTTGTTCATGGAAACATATCTTCTAGCCTGTTTTTAAAATTCTTACATATCTGAGAATGTCTTTATCAGTACTTCATACATGGATAGGAAGCTGGTGAAGTGGCAATATTTAGATAACAAGTTTTTCCCTTCAAACCCTGTAGTTGTTGATCTGTTTTTACCCTTTATTGTAAAGAGGAGAAATCTGAGGCTAGCCTGATTTTTTTTCCCTTGTGGATTACATTTTTTTCTACATGGGGTCTAATATGAGTTTGTTCTTCTTTAACCTTGTAAATTCAGTTTTTTAAGTGTAAAATATTAGTTCTTAGTTTTTCCTAGAACATAATAAGCCCATTTCACCTGTATACTCAAATCATTTTTTTCTTTTTCCTAGCTTTGGAAAGTAATTCCTAATCATGTCTGGTTGTTCCTTCTATTTCACGTATATGGTTTCATTTTCAGAAACATTTATAATTCTTAGTTTAAATCCATGTCAATTGTGATGTTTTAATGTCTGAGGGCTGCTTTTGTGTAGAGGAAAAGGGCTCTGCTGTTATTCAAGGTGTGAATTTAGTATTCACTTATTATAGGTGCAATCTTTTAGGAATCTAGTTTTCTCAAACCTTGAAGTCCACCTTACACACTTTATTACTTGATTTATGAATCTAGTAAATTTTAACAATTGCTTTCAAGGGAACCTTTGAATAATATTTGACCAATTTACGTTGAACACATTCAACTCCCAAGCAGGTCCCTTTACAACTTAGTTAATAAAATACCCTTAAGTATTTAAAAATCCATTTATACATTTAATACCTTCAGTTTTCTTTTTTAAGCTTTTCAAATGCCTGACCTACCAGCCAAGTCTTAACAACACCAGCAAATCTAATAAATTAACCTTAAATAATGAATCACATGTTCTCCTAGCCATTCTGATACTTTCAAACTTGATTAAATTCTCTAAATCTTTCCACTTAAAGGTAAAAGTCTAAAATCCATTACTCAATTACCCCTTTTAAATTGGAATCCCAAGGCTAATCTGTCATATTCACTGATATGCCATATGTTATTAAACATTTAACCTCTTTGTAAACTACATTTGTAAATACTGCCCCATGATTTGAAACCAATTCCTAAATGTACTATAAAAGTATTAGTTCTGTAGGTTTGATTTACGTTATCATTTCTATATTTAATGCAGACTTCCTAGAGGGAAAAGACACTTACCTACTAGATTTTATTATGGAAAATAAATCAAGGTTGCCATTCTAAACAAGTTGAAGCCAGGGAGACCTGGGTGCTGTGTTTCATCAGTTGGCTGAGAAGGCATTTTGGCTAGAGATTTTTGACCAGGATGCATGGGGCCTAGGGTGATAGTGCAGTACTGTTGTTATGACAACAGGGGACTCCTGATCCCCTGCCTTTAGATGAGATTTGTTCCTTCTGGTTTGAATTATTCAATTCTTTTTTTTTTTTTTTGGATCTGAGTAGGGGGTATCTTACACCTAGTATTGCAGCTAGTTCCAAGACTGCCTGTTTAGAATTTGCATTTCTTTAAGTTATCTTCATGTACTTCTCTTCATCTCTAGGGCTGTGTGTATAAATCTGTTCTCTGATCTGAATAATGACAGCAGCAGCATAGCAACAACTTACCGAGCATTGTGCTACGTGCCAGATGAAGTGATGTACATAATATCACTCTTTTCAGCTTCACAGCAGTCTCATGAGGACAGAACTATGATTATTCCCATCTTATAATTTAATTATAAATTTAATTTTTTAGGCAAAAAAGAGATAAAGTAACTTGACCAAGCTCACATAGTGAGGGAGCCAGGATTTTGCCCTGGCAGTGTCTTTAGGCTTACTCACTATGAAATGCCATTTCTTTTTCTATCATTGCTAAAACCAGATGGGGCTTTGAGTCCAAACCCTCTGGAGAGGAGTGGCTTTTCCTTGGTTCAAGTTATGCCTTTAGTTTCATAGTACAGCTACTAAGATTGTAGTTAACGTCCTTTCCAACTTTGCTGCTTGACTGAACTCTTGACTCGTCCACAAGCTCTTCACGCAGATCAAGAGTTGCATTGCTCATCTTTCCTGCCTTTGCCTACATCTCTTATTACAACCAATGTCTTGCTAATCACATGCTGTTAGTTGTTCTGTCTTTTTACTCGACATTCATAAAGAGGGCAGTACTCATGTTTTCCCCATCTTTATTTCTGATTTGATTTTTTACAATGCGAATTCAACTTTTTACTGTCTTCAATATGCTTTCATTCTGTTATGGCAGTATTAGTTTTCTTGAAGGTCTTTCTTGTTCCACCCAGCTTCTTTTGCACTCAGCTTATTGCTTTCTTTTGTCTTTTTTCCCTCAATCTTTGCTTTCCTGATGGCTTTCTTTCTGGGTATCTTTGTGGGCACAGCCTCTTGGACAGTATCAAATACTGTACAATTGACTGCCAGGTTAATTTTTAGAATTTTTTCTGACTACTTCAAGTAAAGCACTTTCAGGAGTGTGTTCTTCCTCGAAGATCCAGGATGTTTTCTGTTCCACCTTTCCATGAGATGTTTCAAGCACCCTTGGGAGGGAAGAGGTCTTCCCACAGTGTGCAGCAGCTACTCTCTAGTTCTTGCCTTAAGATTTTCCAGGATTTCCAGTCTGAAGAAATTGAGAGATTTTGGTGAGATGTAGGAGGTGGGAGGAGAGCAAGGAGAGGGAATAAACAGCCTTGGCTGCTCAGGTTACCCTTCAGCCTAGTGTCTCAGTGGCCCGGCAAGCAAACATTTTAATCCATGAGCCATATAGCTGACTGAAATACTTCTCAAGAGTCTAGTAATAGTTGTCTCTAACTTTTTTTTTTTGATGGCAGTGTGGATTTTGTATTTTTCTATGACTTTTATAAATATTTCAACTAGGAATATTACTCAGCCATAAAAAGGAATGAAATTGGATGATTTGTAGAGATATGGAAGGAACTAGAGACTTTCATACAAAGTAAAGTTAAGTCAGAAAGAGAAAAACAAATATTGTATATTAACACATATATGTGAAATCTAGAAATAGGATATAAATGATCTGATTTGCAAAGAAGAAATAGAGACACAGACATAGAGAGCAAATATCTGGATACCAAGGGGAAAATGGGGGGTGTGAGGAAGCTGGGGATCAGGACTGACACACGTACACTATTACTGCCAGGCATAAAATGGATGACTAATGAGGACACACTGTACAGTACAGGGCGCTCTACTTAACGCACTGTGGGGACCTGGATGGAAGGAAGTCCGTAAGGGAGGGGAGGTATGTATGTCTATGGCTGATTCATCTTGTTGTACTATAGAAACAAACGTGACATTTTAAAGCAACTATATGTGTGTGCGTTCAGTCGCTCAGTCGTGTCTGACTCTTTGTGACCCCATGGACTGTAGCCCACCAGGTTCCTCTGTCCATGGGATTCTCCAGGCAAGAATACTGGAGTGGGTTACCATTCCCTTCTTCAGGGGATCTTTCCGACCCAGGGATTGAACTCAGGTCTCATGTCTCCTGCATTGCAGGCAGATTCTTTACCATCTGAGTCACCAGGGAAGCCCCAAAGCAGTTATACTGCAATACAAATTAATTAAAAAAAAAGAGAAAAGCCATATCAAGGGTTACCAGCCAGCTTCCATTTTAATCAGGAGTATTTGGCTATAATTCTTGACAACCTCTATGGGAAAGGTGCATGCGTGCTGAGTCAGTTCAGTTGTGTCTGACTCTTGTCACCCTTATGGACCATAGCCCACCAGGTTCCTCTGTCCATGGGATTATCCCAGGCAAGAGTACTGGAGTGGATTGCCATGCCCTCCTGCAGGCGATCTTCCCAACCCAGGGACTGAACCTGTGTCTCTTAGTCTCTTGCCTTGGTAGGTGGATTCTTTACTACAAGCACCACCTGGGAAGCCAATGGGAAAGGTCGGATATCCTAAATGACATTTCCTGGATTTTATACTGGACTTGGATTTATCTCATCTGTTTTTTTTTTTCTTTTCTTTTCATCTGAGAGATAACCTTCAAAATCTTATTTATTTAAATGACCAGAACTGAGTGTTATTTATTTATTTATTTATTTTTGGTTACTTATAGAAGCCCAGCAATGTATATGACTTTTAAAGGTAATATGAAGCTTTTAGCTCACCTGCTTTTATAATAGAGAATAGCATAAGGAATGCATTTTATTCCATAAGTGTAACAAATAACAACAACAACAACAAAAATTATGGTTGGCCAGAAAGAAAGGAGAGGGAGGGGAGGATCTCAAAGACAAATCTTTAAAACCTCACCAAAAAACACCATTGGCTCCCCTGGTGGGCAGTGAAGTCTAAATCCCTTATCTGGCATTCAAGGCAGCCTGCATTGTGGCTCAGCTGGTAAAGAATCCACCCTCAATGCAGGAGACTTGGTTTCGATTCCTGGGTTGAAAAGATCCCCTGGAGAAGGGAAAGGCTACCCACTCCAGTATTCTGGCCTGGAGAATTCCATGGACTCTATAGTCCATGGGGTTGCAACGAGTCAGACAAGACTGAGCGACTTTCACTCACTCACTCTCTCACTCACTCATTCACAATTGCATCCCCTCTACTTTTGTACCCTCTCTCACTACCTCCCTACATGAACTCTTCATTTAAGGCAAAGTAGTCTGCTGGACTGAACTTCTTAGCAAATAATGCCTTCTCTTACCCCTATATCTCTGCTTGAAAAATTCCCTGGGTGAATGTTCTTCCTTCCTACTTAGGGTCATCTTCCAGGGTCCAGTTCTTGAAACATGCCAGCATTTACAATCAGATGCTGCTTGGTAAGGTGGAAATCTGGTTCCTGTCTTATCTTTCAGCTTGTTTATACTTTCCAGTCTGGTAAGAACCCCACAATGTATTCATGTTTGTCCTGAGGGCTAGCAGATTTACTCGCAGAGGGTAGGATCACGATGAATAGGTCATTTGATTGAAAATAGAGTTGCGATGAGAAGGAAATGGAAGGACAATTGCTACTACTGTACTAGTAATAAAGGGAGAGATAGGACAGACAGACAAAATAGAGCTGACAGAAGGAAAAAAAAAAGGTAGGTAGACAAGGAAGAGTGAGCTAGACCTCACTTTAATTCAGAGAGATACAAATATATTTTTTTCTCATTGAAATGCTTATTAGCATGCCAGTGCCTTCAGTATTAGGGAAAAGAGCCTGTCTGCTTTCATTTAAATATTTGAAAGCTAAGATTGGAAATAAACATTTATTTTCCCATGGAATGCCACAGATTTTGTACTATATCAAAGAATGTGTTCAGGTTTTTAAAAAACATTTTGGAAACTCCAGGGTGTCTATCAATTTTCTAGCTTTACTGGTGAGTCTCTTTGACATTCACATTCTATCATTTTTGCTTAATCTTTGTTATTTGAGAGATTAGATCTGTCTTGTTTCACAATACCTTGAGAGCAGCATTCATTTCATTCTGTGTACATTTTTTTTCCACATCAAAGTTATCATTTTCTCATATCCAATCACTTTTGGTTTTATTTTAATTGTCTCACAGTGGGGATTACATGTAGAGGAAACCTAACTAAGAGTGAAAAATTCATCAGGAAGAAATCAGTTTCTCCCTACTACTCCCAGCTCTTAAGTTGTTCTTATAAACTTCCAGAGCCTTAATTTCGAGCTTAGTCATCTGAAATGCCCACTGCAGCCAGGTTAGGCTGCGAGTCATCATGTTACTGCTAGTTCAATGCCACCTCATAACAGCTTTTCTCAGGCCAAATGCAATGAAGGCTAAATGTGATTTCTAGGCTGTTTTCCCCTTTTGCTTACTCCTAAGGTTCTAGTCAGTAAGAGATTTAAACATCCTGAAGCCTTTGTGATACATGCCCTTGAGTTAAGTGGGATAAAATTGACTTCATGACTTTTTGAATTTGCATCATTTCTCTGTGGGAATGAGGGTCCAAGCTTTTCATCTGCACCTGCTTCATGGTGATAGATATTAAGATGGTGATTCTTGGAATCTGGCCAGCAGCCATGTTTCTCGCCTCACTACCACTAGAGGGCATTTCTAGTGGAGGAGGTGTATTGGGAGGCTTCTTGGGAAGCCATTGAGCAAGGTGTATTATGGAAGAAGTTTCCAGAGTGATGGTAAGTTTAGGATGAAAGAATACAGAACCCACTTGCGTTACTGACAGTTTTGGAATTAGAAAGTTAAAGTGAAGCATGAGAAAACAGCAGTGGAGGTAGGGGTGGGAAGGTAGGAAAGATGTTTCAAGGAGAGGCATCAGCTTACGCAGAGACCCAGAGGCAAGAGAGAGCTGTGTTCTGGGAGCTGTGAGTGTAGGTAGAATGCAGTGTGGGATTTGGGAGCTGGAGAGAGATAATTCAAGAGAGAGAAGCCAAGGGCCTTGTACACAACAAGATGACGCTGAGACTTTTTGCTGCAGAGACCTGGCTTCATGAAATGGAAATATTTAACAATAGCATGAGCCTGAGGATTCAGTTCAGTAACCTGTTTCCTGGCTTAGCACTTAGAAGGAGCTTAAGTCAGGGTGGCTCCTAGCCTGTACAGAGCCTCTGCATGAATTAGAAATAGGTCCTGGTGGATGATGTCCCAGTTATCTATTGCTGCAGAACCAACCACTCAAAGCAGAGTGGCATTAAAAAAAACCACAACATTTTATTATGCTCCCAGACTCTGTGGATCAGGGAATTAGACAGGGTCCAGCAGTGATGGCTTTTCTCCACTCCACAGTAGCTAGGGCGTTGGTGGAGAGACTAGAAGGGTAGAGGTGATGCAATAGCCCAGTATCCTTTGGCGGCGTCTTCCCGTTTGTGTTTGCTGGTTGATGCTGGCTATTGACCAAGACCTCAGATGCGACTGTGAGGCAGAACACCTGCAAGTGACAACTCCATGCTGTGTGACCATCCTCGGGGCACAGTGGTCACTTTCCAAGAGTGAATGTTGCAAAATGCAGCAGGAGGAAGCTGCCGCTTTGTCACTTCCAATATTCTACGGATAGAACAGTAAAAAGCTTAGGTTCAAAGGGAGTGGAGTATAGATCTCACTTTCTGACAGGTGGAATATCAAAGAATTTGGAAGCAATTTAAAAAATCTCCACCTGTTGGTCTTAGGCTTAGTGAAATAAGTCAAACAAAGAAAGACAAATGCTGTATGGTTTCACTTATATGTGGAATCTAAAAATAAAACAAAGGAACAAATAAAACAGAAACAGACTGACAGATACAGAAAACAGACTGGTGGTTACCAGAGGGGAGGTGGGTGGGGGAGGAGAAAAATGGATGAGGGGGATTAAGAGGTACATACTACCAGGCAGATAAGTTACAGGGATGTAAATACAGCCAAGCTAGTTAGTATAGCCAATATTTTATAATAACCTTATATGGAGTATAACTTATAAAATACCAATTATTATGTTGTATATCTGAAACCAATATAATATTGTAAATCAACTATATTTCAACCAAGATAAATAAAAATAGGCTTCCCTGGTGGCTCAGATGGTAAAAAATCTGCCTGCAATGCGGGAGACCTGGGTTCTGTCCCTGGGTTGGGAGGATACCCTGGAGAAGAGAATGGCAACCCAGGCCAGTATTCTTGCCAGGAGAATTCCATGGACAGAGGAGCCTGGCGGGCTACAGTCCATAGGGTTGCAAAGAGTCAGACATGACTGAGCGACTAACACTTTCACTTTGAAGAAATTAAACAAATAAAATCACTATTTAGAAAAAGATGCTCCCATGGTACAGACACATCCCTTGAGACAAGAGAAAACGACCCCTTTCTCCAGACTTGTGAAGCACACACCAGGGAGCGCCGTCGGGACTCTGCCTTACTCAACACCTTCACTGAGAGCCTTTGTCCAATTCATAACCTGCACAACTATACATGTCGGTTCTGGGCCTAGTGAATCTTAGGTCCTCACCTTGCATCACTTCTCTAAATCAAGAGGAAAACTACCTTTCTCCATACAACTCTCAGCCTTGCTTTCTACATCTTTTTTTTTTTTTCTCCTTGGAATTGATGCCATTTAATTAAAATTATTTTCTGACGTGGCTTATGCTGATCCTGAGCTTTTCTTGCTTGGTCATTTTAAAGAGGATTTCATATTACCTGTCACTGAATAGTCTCATTTTCTACTTGATTCCCCTACACCCCATCCCTTCTTGTAACATACTTCAAACTATTCAAATAGGGGGTAATTGTTTCTGAAAGGCCCAGTTTCAGTCATTTGTTTTTTATTTTTGGATTTTTTAGGGGGGGATAAAGTATTTTAAAAGTGCTAATTCTCTCTTCTCTTAAAAACTTTCAAGTTGTAAATATTTATAATCTCCGAGAAGTTATTAAAATTCTTTCCAATTCAATCACTTATTATAATATGTTTGAAACCTTAAATCTTTTCTGAAGAAATTAGTGTTAGGAGAAAGTAGGCAAGGAAATAAATTAAAGATAATGTGTACTGGAGAGAAATGGTTACTAAGATAAAAGTAATTGAGCTATAGGGGCTTCCCTGGCGGTCTTACGGTTATGAATCTGGCTACCTATGCAGGAGACATGGGTTTGATCTCTGATTTTGAGAAGATCCCACATGCCTCGGGGCAACTAAACCCGTGTGCCACAGCTACTGAGTCTGTGTGCCTAGAGCCTGTGCTCCCCAAGAAAAGAAGCCACTGAAATGAGAACCCCACGCACTGCAACTAGAGAGTAGCCCCCACTTGCCGCAACTAGAGAAAAGTCTCTTGCACATGACGAAAACCCAGTGCGGCCAAAAATAAAGAAGTGAGTACATAAATCTTTAAAAAGGGTAATTGAGCTATAAATAGGCAAATGGGAAGAAGGACTGGAATAGCATATTCATAATTCTGTTGTGGAAAAGATGGGAAGGTGATGAAAAGAATTTGGGGCAGAACACCATTGTGTGCAGGCACAGATGACCCTGTTAGCCAAGGAGAGCTTGGGTACTACGTGGGTAGAGGAGGAAGTCAGGGAGAGAAGGGAAAGGGGCATTATTTTAGGAACAGAGGACATTCAAATAAACAGTAAATTTACACATGACATATACTAATAGATTGATTAGTCTGTGTATTATTGTGTGTTTTATTTCCTGATTATAAATCATCTAAATTCTGAAGTTGGGTCAGATTCTTATTTTATGTATTCCACTATCCAGCCAATGCTCGACCTGTAATAAGACCATTAAAGTATGGAGTAAAATTCAATCGTGATTTCTAACTAATGGCCTTTGGAGCCAAAGTGCCTTTATCCTTTTATGGATCCACTTTTCTTTCCTTTCTTTCTTTCTTTTTTTTTGAATTATGTGTTTATTTATTTTTCTGCACTGGGTCTTCACTGCTGCATGTGAGCTTTCTCTAGTTGCACTGAGCAGGGGCTACTCTGCATTGCGGTGCACGGGCTTTCCATTGCAGTGGGTTCTCTTGTTGTGGAGCACAGGCTGTAGGTGTGCAGGCTTCAGTAGCTGCAGAACACAGGCTCAGTAGTTGCTGATCTCAACTTGTGGCACACGGGCTTAGTTGCTCTGCGGCATGTGGGATCTTCCTGGACCAGGGATCGAAGCCATGCCCCCTGCATTGACAGGCAGATTCTTAACCACTGGGCCACCAGGGAAATCCTTCACTTTCCTTTCTAGATGAGGAGATCTTGAAAAAGAGAAGGAAAAATGACTTTAGGAGTCACAAGTATGAAAACTGGCTTTAGATTGTCAGAGAATATTCAAAGAATGATTGTGTTTTATTCATTGGGAGACTGTAAATGAATACGTTGTCTATCACATATTAACAATAAGGGACTATTTTTGAAGCAAATGGAAAATTTATGCAGGTAGCGTTTCATGTTTCTAAATGCTATCTTTGGAACATCCCAGAAAGACCTACTATTTTAAATGGGCCCACCAGGATTCAAACTAAAGATTCTACTTTAGTAGAATAGATTCCCTATGGCCACATTTCAATTTCCTCTGGGTATTCAGTTACCTCACATCAGAGAAACACTGCCTTCCTGGCCTGTTAGTCCCTGTAGAGCAGAAGGAAGAGCATTGTAGAGATGAGGGTCTGAGGTGGTAGTTGAGGCTGGAGAAATCCTTTGCTGTCTTGCTCTGGTTCTCTGCCTAGAGATTGCAGGAGAGACAATGAAATACTCTCAAACTGTCCTCTAATGTGAAGATTTCAAGACATGACCTCTCTTCCTTTAATCCACTTCCAGGAGTATAACACTGTTAGATTATTTGTCTACTAGAGGACTCTGCCCTAGGGGATTCATTTTTACCCTTGCACACTTTAACATTTTTTTAATCCACTTAAGAAATGTGAAAAAGATAAGTGATTTTTAAAGCTTTGCTCTCCAATTGTATGTACCATTTTCAACTTGTGTTAAAAGCACATTTTGAGGGATATGATACTAGAATAATGCCATATTTCATCCATTCAAGGCACCAGTGTTTTATGTACCATTAAGAAAAGGAAAAAATTCACCAATTAATTAGGAGATACCAGACGCCATCAACTGTAAAGTACATTTTGACTTCAGAGGTAATAAAAGGCAGAAAATAATATCTTAGAGCTAGTGACTTTTACCACTGTATAGCACACATATAATTTTACATAAATATAGTATTATAGTGTAGTCTATTGATCTCTCCTTTCACCTACCATTGCTACTATGTCTCTCTCTCTGTCTCCCTATCTATCATCTATCTTTCTATTTCATTAATTGTACACATAGATCATATAATTAAATTGTATAATCTAATATATAAAATGTATGTTATATATAATCTATATTTATCTTCATGGTCATATGTAAACCTATATACACAAACTCATAAATTAACATTTTAGGCGGTTTTATCATTGTTTTATAATAATGTGCTTTTTATAAAATTTTTCTACATTTAGATTTTGTCACACAAAACACTTTGTGGAAACCCCTTTTATCCCAGCTTGCAAAGCTGTAATTCATCCTTTTTGATGGCTATATAATATTCCACCATGGATACAATTGTAAAGCATTCACTTTGTTTCCATTTTATTGTTGTTGTTAGCCTTTACAAGCAGGGATATAATAAATGTTCTGTATTTGAGATTTTATTTCTTTGCCTAGAGTCCCAAGAAGGGGTAGTTTGAGGTCAAACATATGTGTGCTTTTAATGAATGTGGACAGACTACTTACCAAAAGGTTTATAATTCACATGTCCTTTTAAACACATTATTGCCCTCATGCATATTTTTGTCCTATTTAAGCAGTGTGAAACGGACATGTTTTTCAAGCTCAGCATCAGCAATAATAATTATTAATCTTTCATACTTTGCCAATCTGATGAGCATGAAGGATCTCTCATTTATTTTCACTTACACTTCCTGCACTGCTAGTGAAATCAGACATCTTTGATGATTTTTTTGCCGCTTATATCAACACTTCTGTGAGTTTTCTCCTCCTGTTTCTTTCATATAGAATAAAACTGTTTGTATTCCCACTGATTTGTAGGAGCTTCCTGTATATATATTATATATTAACTGCCCGTTTTTCCTGTTTTTTTAGTATTTTTTCCAAACACATTGTTTGTCTACTGGATTTGTTTAGGGGAACTTTTGTCATCAAAAGTGTCTTGTTTATACTTAACCAAATATGTCTATTTTCTCTTTTATAGTATACAAGTTTTAAGCTTGAAATTAAGAAGATCTCTCCTTCTCCCTCAACAAATACATAACCTCCTAGATTTTCTTGAAATATTTTCAATTAATATTTTCATGTTTATATCTTTTTTGTTGGTATCTAGTTGCTAAGTCATGTCTGACTCTTTTGTGACCCCATAGACTGCAGATTGCAGCCTGCCAAGCCCCTCTGTCCATGGGATTTCCCAGGCAAGAATACTGGAGTGGAGGCAAGAATACTTCTCCAGTTTATATCTTTAATGCATATAAAATTTGTTTTGGAATATAATATAAGATGTTAATCCAAACAATTTTTTTCTATGTGGATAACCGGAATAATTTATTGAGTAATACATTTTTTATCCAGTGGGAGGAAATGTGTGACCCTTGTCATTTATTAAATCCTCATATGCCGGCCTCTGGTTCTTGATTTTCTATTATGTTTCAGTGATTTAATTTTCTGTTTCTAAGGTAATACCATATTCTTTTTATAGTACATTCTGATCTGGTAAACCAAGATCTTTTTAATCATTTTCTCAACTGTTCTTAGAGGTTTATTCTTTCATATAAAATGTATGAATCATTAGAGTCAAAATTTTAAAAATATCAGAACTTTAATTGAAGTTGTATTAAAATTATATAGGTGCTTAGATAGATGTTTATATAGACATTTTCATGGCATTAAGTCTTCTTCTCTGATAACAGACCAATTTTAAGTGACATTGTTTCAGTGTGAATTTTTCCACTATGTTATTACAATTTAGTATTATATTGAAGCTAGATTTAACTAATGAGATCTCCTTCATTTTCTGTGGCCTACTAGGATGCCTTAAATAACCCTACATCAGATCACAGTGCAGGTTTTGTTTCTTTTGAGACCCTTCTCTGTGGCTTGTAGGTGGCCACCTTCACATGGTCTTTCCTAGGGGCACATGGATCACTCATATCTCCTTTTGTGTCCAAATTCCCTTACCCTCAGAAAGACCTTACTCTCTCTGGCTTTATTATAATTTAAATATACATATATATAATATATATTTATTGTATATTATTATACTTAGTTTATTTTTTGGCATCCTCACTGGGACTCAGATCTGGTTTTTGGAGCTCTGAAGTGCTAGCATCTCAGGAAGTAAGTGATAGAAGGCAGTGAGGTCTGTGTTCTAGGCAGTTGGCTTGTTTCCAGCCTTGCACAAAGGCACCAGGAAGAAGCTTCTTGTCCCAGTTTTTTTTAGACTCTGCAGAGTCCTTAGACTCCCTGTCTGGAGACAGGGAGGACCAGGTCCACCTGCTTAATTACTTTTTATCCAGTCATCTACTACGTCTTGTCTAAGGATCCCAGGCATGCTCAGGATACTTAGAACCAACTGAGTTCTGTGGACCAAACTCCTAGCATCTTCAGGAGCTGTGGTCCTCGTGCTAGGCTTCTCAGAGATTGGCCTCCTATAGTCTTGCTCATTTAGCTCCTATGTAGAAAACTTGAACCATCATCTCCTCCTTTGCGGTCTAACTCTGAGTGGAGGCCTCCTTTCCACCCAGCAGTTGTTGAACCTGAAAGAAGCAGATAGACTACAGTTGGGACTACAACTGTAACAAACCTTAGCAAGGTGTCCACATTTTCAGAGTCCTTAGAGGCGTGTCTTAAAATGGTGACATTATAAATCGGCACAGTCTGAGTAAAATCTAGAGAGTTCCCTAGCCTTTTAAATCAGAAGTAATCAGTCTGGGCTGATTCTTTGCCTTAATGCACATTGGCAATGAGGGCTCAAATGCCAAATGGTGGTTTGTTTTTTTTTTTTTTTTCTCCTTTCACATGTGTGAGATGGAAGAACACTTATTGTAAAAGTTAAACAGAGTGACATCTTGCTTTAGCTGATGTATAAGAGTTCTTGACTGGTCTGCTTTCCTTTCTTCCATAATAAGTAGTTAATAGAAATTCACTGACCTGCGGTGCAGACTTAATTTATCGCATATATCAAGTTGAGTTAACAGGAATGGAATGTGGTGGAACAATACTTTCCCTCTCTCCCCGCCTCTTGGTGATTCTCCAACATTTCGTCTGGAAAGAAAATCAGATTTAATACTATGTAGAACCTTTGTGATTTTAAATAATTGGACTATGTTTGAAAAAAGAATTTCATCAGTGGCAGTCATCTGTTTATTTGAAAAACCTCGGGTTGGGGAGGTGATACTGTCTCTGAAATTTTCACTTGTAGGAAAAGTTGAAGTGGCTGAGTACACTATGTACTTTGCACTCTACTAAAGAAAAACTGAAAATCTTGAATTGTTTCTTTCTCTCATGGTGTGTTCTCTATTTAGAGAATCCTTAATTAATTTTGTGTGAAAGCAGACGGTCAAAGGATTTAAGGATGAAAAAAAAAAAAAAAAATCTTGAATCCCCTACTGCTTGCAAAGTGGGAAAAGTGAAAATGGTAGCCTGATTAAAGGAAGTCATCTTGAAGTCTCCCATTATAATGAGATGTAAATAACAACAGCAACAAATCCAAATCATTTAAGAAAGTTTGCACAGGATTTTTCCATTTGAAATGCATTTTTTTCTTCAACTTTGTTCTCTTGAGACATCAGCCATTTAAAAGCATGATATTGGAACTAACCCAGCATCACTTTTAATTAGCACAGAAATGCTAATTATACTTTTTCTGTGTGATGTTTAATGCGAGCTGTCAGGGCACTGCATTTTTCACATCAGTTGCAGTGAGGTACACACGATCGCCAGACCATTTTAAATTGTAAAGGCCAGTACATCCAAATTGATTATTATTTTTAAACTACAGGAATCTGCTAGACGGTACATGAGAAACAGTGGCATTAATGTGAAAAAAGTATGCTTTTTGTTTTCTCCAGACACAAGCATATTTCATTTTATTCAATATTTGTGGTCTGTGCAAATCAAATTTCTTACCATTGAATTGTTTCAAATACCACATAAAGCCTGATTTTGAAAGAAAGCTACTTTTTCATGTAACAGAGTCTCTCTTGAAAAGCAAATAGCCATTCTCTCTTCATTTTATGAATTCAGATCTTTTCATTTTAGATTTTCTTAAAGGAAGGCCTATCTGTGTTCTTGATGTAATTTTCTTTAAGTTGCTAGCTCTGACTTGCAGCAGATACTATCTTTTAATAAAGTCTTTCATATAAATTTAAGCACAAATTTAATTAAGCTTGTTTTAGTTACTGAAGACAATTAGACTTAATTCTTCCCAACTCAAACACATAACCCTCCCCCTAATCTCAAACACAAAACAAAACAAACATATCCAAATATAAAGTCTTAAGCCTTTACATTTAATCAGCATGTATCAGAATCAAGGTGAGAATCAAAGCTTTTAAGGTCTGTATTCATTGTAAAATTTTGGGATTCTATATAACAAAAGGGATTAATTTTATATTAAATATATTAAGAAAAAATATAATGAGCTAGCCAGAAACAAGATGGAGGGAATTACTGAACAAAGCTTTGTATTTTGGAGGACACAATTTTTTTCCTCAACTAAAGTAAATCCTCTGTAATTTAAAGTTGGGGAAAATTTTGAATTAAATTTCTCAAAGTCTGAATGCAAAATATTATAAAAGAAATTGAATTGAACAGCTTTTGGTACATTTGGCCTATTGTATAATGATAATAAGAACACGACAGTAATCACTGTCATATTTATTGACTGCCTGTACGGTCCTGGCACTGTGCTGTGTGCTTTACGTAAAAATCATACCAAGTCAGAGCCGTTAGTGTCTTCATTTTATGACAGAGGACGATGTAACTCTGCTGTTAGGAGCTTGCCTGAGGCTGAAAGTGCAGGACTGTGTCACACCCAGGCCTGTCTGCTACTAAAAGCTCTGGTAACCACTGCATTGTACGATTAAATTTATATGGGTTTAGTGATAGTGGGCTTCCCTTGTGGCTCAGCTGGTAAAGAATCTGCCTACAATGCAGGAGACCTGGGTTCAATCCCTGGGTTGGGAAGATCCCCCGGAGAAGGGAAAGGCTATCCACTCCAGTACTGTGGTCTGGAGAATCCCATGGACTGTATAGTTGCAACTCTGCAACTGAGTTGGACATGACTTCCGATGAATATTCAGGACTGATTTCCTTTAGGATTGACGGGTTGGATCTCCTTGCAGTCCAAGGGACCTCTCAAGAGTTTTCTCCAACACCACAGTTCAAAAGCATCACTTCTTCGGTGCTCAACTTTCCTTATAGTCCAACTCTTACATCCATACATGACTACTGGATTACCTAAAGGATACTAATCCTGAATATTCACTGGAGGGACTGATGCTGAAGCTCCTATACTTTGGGCACCTGATGTGAAGAGCCAACTCATTGGGAAAGACCCTGATGCTGGGAAAGACTGAGGGCAGGAGAAGAAGGGGGAGACAGAGTATGAAATGGTTGGATGGTATCACTGACTCAATGGACATGAATTTGAGCAAACTCCATGAGATAATGAAGGACAGCGAAGCCTGATATGCTACAGTTCATGGGGTTGCAGAGTCAGACATGACTTAGCAACTGAATAGGAACAACAAATGTACCATTAACTGAACTATGTTCCTTAAGTATGCAACTTATTTGACCTATATTCACAATAATTCTCTGTGGTAGCTACTATTATTATCATTTTATAGATGAAGATACTGAGGGACAGATAGGTGAGCAGCTTATCCAAGGGCAAAGCTGTAGGAAGAACAAGAAGAGAAACAATTCAAACTCAGGCAGTCCAGCTCCCCAAAACAGTCTTTCCATCTTATTCTTTCAGAGGCTGTCAGTTTTCTTATTTGTAAAATGGGGATAATGGCTGCTCTGTTTATGGGAGGAGGAGAAGAAGTAGGTGAAATCATGTGTGAAAGTACTAAAAAGAAAACAAAACAAAATATAAGGCCTTAATAATTATTAGCACAAATTTTCAAAATTGTTATTTACTTGGTGGATGTATTTCTACCCCAACTTCTTCAAAAATAAGTTGAGACAAGCTACCAAAACAGGGCATAAAAATAAGATCAATAGGAAAATCAGATTTAGCAAAGGAAGAAGACAGAGCAGCAAATAATGGTAAGCCTTCACAAAGAGACAAAAAAGTGGAACACAAGCTACATCATTTTATCAATAAAAAAGAAAATCAGGAGAATTTTTTTCCCCCCATTACATTTAGAAATAAATTTCTCATGTTGGAGCTTCCAAGAAACATAATGATCAATGGTTCCACAGAGTAAGCAATTTGATTGATTACAGTATCATCACTTTTGTTCCTTCCTGTCATGGTAGAGATATTTAGGAGCCATGAAACTGTCAAATTTGGTCAGCAAGAGGCAAATGTTATAGAATATAAGGATATAGATATTTTAAGACTAGATGATCCATACTTAAACTGTTAAAAATCGACTATTTTCCAAAAAAGACCCCCTCAAGGGTGCCAGATAGATCTGCCACGGCTGTGACAATGCTAACCACCAGGTCATTTCACACTGAGGCCATGTGGGGTGGGATGCTGGATGCAGAATTAGATGATTAGATGCGGTTTCTACTCTTGGGGCCCAAACTTTAAATTAGATACACCATATTAGTGAAGAGACTGGATATGAATATAAATAAGGGCAATACCAAGAAAATATAAAAAAAATATAAAGAAGTCAACATTGATCAAAGTACTCCCATTATGACTTTTTAGTATGCAGTTCCTTCCAGTCTCTTTTTCTCATTCTCATTCTTTCAATAGGTAGAGATATAAATACAAGGACAGTATAAATTTGTTATAGATGTAAATATAGGTCAACAAAGATATAGATGCATGTATGTGTTCACACATGCTTCCCCAGTGATTCAGTGGGTTAAGAATTTGCCTGCAATGTAGGAGATGTGGGTTCAGTCCCTGGGTCAGGAAGATCCCCTGGAGGAGGAAATGGCAACCCACTCCAGTATTCTTGCCTGGGAAAACCCATGGACAGAGGAGCCATGTAGGTCTCAGTCCATGAGGTTGCAGAGTCAGACATGACTGAGGACACACACCCCCATATGCTTTTATAAACCAGAAAAGAACTATAGTAAGCCTGACTGCTTTTAGTGTAGATGTAAATAGGTTGGTAGAAAATGGCATTTTACAATTTGGTATTTTATAATTGCTATGGGGTCGCACAGAGTCGGACATGAGTGAAGTGACTAAGCAGCAGCAGCAGCTATTTAAATACAGAAAATAAACAGGTTGTATCTGCCTCCTTTCCCAGGTTGAATGTCCAGCCAGTGGTCATGGACAGTGTAGCTTAGTGCTTCATGAACATTGGTCACTGGATGTTCTACATTTGAATCATTTGGGGAGGTTTTTTAATCTACAGAATTTTTGATTTTACTCTGAAGATTCTGATTCTGCAAATCTGTGTGTCCAGGAAGCTCTGTTTGCTGGCCAGGCTTGGAAATTACTTAGTGTCAGGAAGAGAAATAGATGCAGTCCCCAACCACATGTGTCTTTGGGCTGGCTATTTTGATTTTTGGGGTCTTTTTTTTTTCTTATATTTAAACTGAAGGAGTTGACATGATGATCTTTCAAGTCTCTTCCTGGTCTAAGTGTACCTTCATTTCATTCACTAATTTTTTTTTCCCTTCTATTCTTATGTGACTCTCATAAAGTGCTTGTTCTACTTCATAAAGGAAATAAAAGAGATAAAATTCAAACCAGCATTTCAGCTGTCTTTTGACTGCCAACAAGATGACAGTTTTAGGAGTGTCTTGGTTTAGTGATGTGTAACAGTAATGATAGTGAGCAGTGTTGTATATAATTTAATCCTTAAGCATGCCTCCACCATTTAATGTTATTTTCTATACACTTAAAATGATAAAATAGTGAGCAGAATTTTTTTAAACGTTATTTTGTTATTGTATATGTGCTATTCCCACAGGAGAAAGTGTAGTGATTTTTTTCTTTTCTTTGGAAATCAAGCTCATGCAAAGTGACAGGTTTAGAACATATTTCTAAATCAAAGAATGACCATTATAAGACTCGATCATACAAGTTACTTCCCTAACTACCATTTATTTGTGCTAAAATTGGCTACATTCCTGATGATAATTCTGCAAGACAGCAGTAGGATATGACTTGCCTTCCCACTGTTTGATATAAATCTCCCCTGATACGAATTGAGTTCAGCTGCAGTGAACTTAAATGCTAATGTTGAAAACATAAGGCAGCCTGCTGCTTCATTTATACCAGAAAGTTTTAACTTCTCCAGTCTCCTGCATACCCCCTCCCATCTTAAGTTAGATCAAATTAGAACCACTCCATTTCTGTCTGAAGGGTGAAATTCACAATCTTGCTTTACATAACTCAACATGAAAACGGAAGAAGGAATTAATCCTAAGGATGGGTGCACTCCTCTTGTCCTTGAATAATATACCATCACAATTAGGGGGAAATGGTCGGTGCAGTAGCATTTATCAGGTAGCCAACCTGTGTTTGTGAAGTACTGGCAGAGCCAGTACTGTATAAAGCATTCTAAGATCAAGAAAATAATGAGAGTCAAAATGAATAATGGAATTTGTTGAGTGCTCTGTGTGTGCCAGGCAGTGTGGTAAGCACTTTACAGCTGTTATAGCAAGGAATCCTCCAAATAACCCCATGAAGTAGGCACCTATAAGGAGAAACTGAATCCCTGAGAGACTTAAAACAAAATGGCCCAGGGACTTTCTTGCTGGTCCAATGGTTAAGAATCTGCCTGCCAATGCAGGGTACACAGGTTCAATATCTAGTCTGAGAAGATACCACATCCCTTGGGGCAACTAAGCCCATGTGCCACAAATGCTGAAGCCCACACTCCCTAGAGCCCATGTTCAGTAATGGGATAAGCCACCACAATGAGAAGCCTGCCCACCACAACTAGAGAGTAGCCTCTGCTTGCTGCAACTAGAGAAAGCCTGCACACAGCAACAAAGACCCAGTGCAGCTGAATAATAAAAATAAAATTTAAAAAGTGGCCCAAGGACTCCAAAACCAGGATTCAAACATGGGTATCCATATTCTTGGCTTCTTGATGTTCCCTAACTTTAAACAGCTTACAATCTGAATTAGGAACACAAGGAACATAGCTACTTTGGAAAAGGCCTCGCATTGCAAGGTAGGCATAAAACAAGTAGCATCAGAGTTCCTCCCTGATTATGGGAGATATCAGCAAAGGTTCAAGTATGAAACAAAGGTTAATTCTGGAGTGGGAGAAGTACCCAGGTTAAAGGAAAAAGCAAGAAAGGGGAAGATCAGTTCGCACATACAACACTTATCTGATTCACAAGTAGGATATTCCCCTCAAGCTTACAGATGAGCACTTTTCTCATTTCACTTTTGCTCTGACTCACCATCGATCCTGTGATGCCCTAATATGAGGTGTGCCTGGAATCTTAGATATTCAATGTGACCAATGCTCTGAACTTAACAGGGAGAGTAGAATGAGAAGAGATGGAAGCAGCAGGCAGGGGCCAGACACTGGGGGCTGGTGAAGGTGTCCTAAGGAATTTGGTCTGTATCCTAAATTGGACAGGGGAATGACATGCTTAAAATTGTTTCTGTTGCTTTGGCAAAATTATTCTAGATGTGGGACGGGGAATAGAATGAAGGAGATGCAAGAATGACACACGTGGGCCTGGATAGTGGTTTCAACTTGAATTAGGATGGAATGAATGAGGCCTATCTGGGAAATATTTAGAAAGAGGAGCTATAGGATTTCTGGTCTATGCCATCATCATTCCTCCAAGACCAATTCTATAACAGTTGCAATCACTCAAGGTGGCAGAGTGTATGAACATTTCTCTCTTCCCTTTCTATTTGACAGTATTCTAGATGGTTGACCTCTTGACTTTTGGACCACATTTTTTTCTGTTATCTATTTTTCTCCTTCTCAGTTTATGTTCACCTATTTCTATTCTTTCTAGCCTATTCTTCCAGTCTCTTTTAAACAATTTTTCTCCCTTTTAACCACCTGTGATGAAGTTAGGCAGGGTTGATTCTGGGATTTCTTTCCTTTGCTCTCTGCAGTGTGTAGTGGCTTTCTCATTGATTTAACTGTCTATATGCTGCTGACTCACCAGTTTGTGTGATGAGGCCTAGACTTCTCCTCAAAGTGTGAGGCTCATAATCCCCAACTACTAGTTGACTAGGCCATGTGAACATCTAATAGACATTGCAGGTTCAACACATCTGAACTTTCTGGTTGATTCCCTACCCTTCCATCACCTTAGCTCAGATCAATAGCACCATCCACCCAGATTCTCAGTTGAGAAGCTGGAAATATCCTCCATTCCTCTCTCTCTCTCTCTCTTTTTTTTTTTATGCCTACATCCAGTGAATCAAGAAAAACTTTCAGTTCCACCTCTCAACACCTGTCAGTGCTATATCTTTCTTTCTTTGTTGTCCAAATTCTAGCCCAAAGAGTTAAGCTTCAACCTGTCTTAATTTTCCTTCTATTTCTTGCTTTCTCATTTGTTTGCTTGTGTATTGACTACTGTTTTCTCTACTAAACTGCAAGTTCCATGAGGATAAGAAATACAATTGTTTTGCACTCCCTAGCCCCTAAGACCCATGATAGACTCAGTTAATATTTGCAGAATGAATGAAGGAATGGACTTGTGGTTGATTTAATGTGAGTGCTGAGAGACAGAAAGGAGAAAAACGGTGCCAAAAATCATTCCGAGATTTCTGATTTCAGTTAAGAGGTTACTTGCTCTGCTGTGCTTAGTTGCTCAGTTGTGTCTGACTCTTTGTAACCCCATGGACTGTAGCCCACCAGGCACCTCTGTCCATGGGGATTCTCCAGGCAAGAATGATGGAGTGGGTTGCCATGCCCTCCTTCAGGGAATCTCCCCAGCCCAGGGATCGAACCCAGGTCTCCTCCACTGAAGGCAGATTCTTTACGGTCTGAGCCACCAGGGGGCGCCCAAGAATACTGGAGTGGGTAGTCTTTCCCTTCTTCAGGGGATCTTCCTGACTTAGTTATGCTGTTTCATTCTTTTACAAATGGTTGACCAATTTTCCCAGCACCACTTGTTAAAGAGATTGTCTTTAATCCATTGTATATTCTTGCCTCCTTTGTCAAAAATAAGGTGTCCATTGGTGCATGGATTTATCTCTGGGCTTTCTATTTTGTTCCATTGATCTATATTTCTGTCTTTGTGCTAGTACCATACTGTCTTGATGACTGTGGCATTGTAGTAGAGCCTGAAGTCAGGCAGGTTGATGCCTCCATTTCTACTCTTCTTTTTCAAATTGCTTTGGCTATTTGAGGTTTTTTGTATTTCCATACAAATTGTGAAATTATTTGTTCCATCTCTGTGAAAAATACCCTTGGTAGCTTAATAGGGATTGCATTGAATCTATAGATTGCTTTGGGTAGTGTACTCATTTTCACTATATTGATTCTTCCAATCCATGAACACAGTATATTTCTCCATCTATTATGTTCATTGCAGCATTGTTTATAATAGCCAGGACATGGAAGAAACCTAGATGTCCATCAGCAGATGAATGGATAAGAAAGCTGTGGTACATATACACAATGGAGTATTACTCAGCCATTAAAAAGAATACATTTGAATCAGTTCTAATGAGGTGGATGAAACTGGAGCTTATTATACAGAGTGAAGTAAGCCAGAAAGAAAACACCAAATACAGTATACTAACGCATATATATGGAATTTAGAAAGATCGTAACGATAACCCTGTATGTGAGACAGCAAAAGAGACAGATATATAGAACAATCTTTTGGACTCCGCGGAAGAGGGCGAGGGTGGGATAATTTGGGAGAATGACATTGAAACATGTATAATATCATATATGAAATGAATTGCCAGTCCAGGTTCGATGCATGATACAGGATGCTTGGGGCTGGTGCACTGGGATGAACCAGAGGGATGGTATGGGGAGGGAAGTGGGAAGATGGTTTAGGATGGGGTACATGTGTACACCCATGGTGGATTCATGTTGATGTATGGCAAAACCAAACAATATTGTAAAGTAATTAGCCTCCAATTAAAATAAATAAATTTATATTTTTTAAAAAAGTTATGCTGTTTACCATGATGGGAATAAGTTTGAGGGAAGACGTTAAGTTTTTTTTAGACATATGGCATTTGAGATTTTTTCCAGACCCCCAAAGGAGATGTCCAGTTGACCTTTGGATATGTCAGACTGAAGCTTAGAAATCAGTTCTGATTTGTAAATTCAGTCTGAAAACTCCTCAGCCTAAGGGTGGTGCTCAAAGTATGGGAGTGACTCTGGAAGATCCCCAGAAGGAGGGCATGACAACCCACTCTAGTATTCTTACCTGGAGAATCCCATGGGCAGAGGAGCTTGGTGGGCTCCAGTTGATAGGGTCGCAAAGAGTCGGACACGACTGAAGTGACTTGGCATGCTCGGAAGCTCCTCTAAGTGAGAGGAATGAGCCCAGAGAAATATTAAAATTATGAAATCTGTAGAAGATAAGAAGTGGCCAAAGTGGTAGGAAGAAACTTAAAAGAGTATGGACTGTCAAGAAAAAGTGATAATTTTTTCCCGTTTATTTATTTTTGGTTGTTGCTGGTCTTTGTTGCCATGTGGGCTTTTTTTCTAGTTGGGGCGAGCAGGGGCTCGTCTCTAGTTGCAGTGCCAGGGCTTCTCATTAACTGTCTGTATGTAGATCATAGGCTCTAGGGCACACAGGCTTTAGTAGTTGTGACTTCCAAGCTCTAGAGCACAGGCTTAATAGTTGTGGTGCATGGGCTTAGTTGCTCCGAGGCATGTGAGATCTTCCTGGATCAGGGATTGATCCTGTGTCTCCTGCGTTGGCAGGCAGATTCTTTACCACTGAGCCATGAGGAAAGCCCAAAACATGAGAATTTCAAGAAGGAGAGACTGGCCAATCATGTCACATGATGCTGAGAGGTCAGGAAATTGTAAATAAAACATGTTTTAGTGACATGGGGGACTGTGGAAAGCCATTTCAGTGGAATGCAAAGTAGAAGTCCAGATTTAAGGAAGTGAAGGTTAAGGGAGATAAGAAAGGTGGGAAGAATTTATCTAGGACAGCAAAGGAAAAAGAAGGAAATATTGTCACCTGGAGATTGGATGGAGAGGTTTTGTTTGTTTGTTTAATGTAGGAGAGACTTGAGCATGTGAAATACTGACTAGAAAAAGAGAAAAAGAAAGTGATGAAGGCAGGGAAGGAGAGGAGACAGAGAGATGGGTGGGGAGAGAGAGAGAGAGAGAGAGAGAAAGGATAATGATAGAGGATAACACTGAGGAGAGAGAGATAATCGTTAAGAGAACCAGATGTGGGAGGAGGTAGAAACCAAAGGACAGTTAGAAGTGGCTTTCTACTGGAGGAAGAGACAACCTATGTTCTCCCAGGAAGGAGGAGGAACCGAGTGCACTTAGGGCTGACTTGTGGGTTCAGTCAAAATTGTGAGAGCCTCATCTGATGGCTTCCATTTTCTCAGAAGGAGGAAGACAGGTCTGTGCTAGGACCACCCCTTTCAGGGGCTACCCATCCTCAGTTAGGACTACTCTAAAATGTTCTGTATTGCCAGGTCCTCTTGAAATACTTCCTTTTGGTGTTAATTCAGAAATGAGTCATCTCCCCTTTTTTAATGACATTACCACTCTGCGGACAGACCTTCAGAGCATTGTGGTCAGGGTAGTATATTTGTGCATGGGTGTCATTGTTCCCATGACTAATATAAAGTTGTCTATTTATTATTCTTTTGTTCTCTCTTCTTTTTTATGGCTACTTTGCATTTCACCTTTCTGTTTGTTGCCAGACATGATAAGTTGGAGTGGAGATACTTAGAATAATGGTTTCAAATTATAATATCAGTACACTTTTGATGCCTCTAGATAATTAATGCTAAAATTCACAGCCAGTGGTGGTAACAGGAGTCAGAAAACAACTCTAAGAATAATGCAATATGCTTAATAATTGGTTCATTTTTTTCCCCCCTCTGCCTAATAATCAATTTTATTTTTACCTACTATGACAAAGACTGGCCGGGGGGAAAAACTTGTTATGTAACAGTCTCCTCCTTGAACCCATCCAAGTCTAAAAGACATATTACCTGTTCAGTATGTGACTGGGAATCCAGGCAATGTTGCAGTCCTGGCTTTTCTGTTTCTATCTTGGAGATAACAGTAACTACAATATCACTCAACTCTTCAAAGACTTGAGCCACAGTATCAACAGTCCTCTCACATTGGTTTTTTATATGACCATTAAACAGTTTCAAAACCCAGCTTTTCACTGTTAATAATTAAGTAATTAAGGAGTTATGAGCTTTGACAAGAGGTCATTATTTTTTGATCCCTACAGGGAAAATAAAAACAACAAAGTGGAAGTTAATATACTAAATCCACTAACTGGTTTCCAAGTCCATTGAAATTTCAGAGAGAGCTGGACCAGGCATCTCAGAAATGGATTATTCCTCCCCTCTTCTTCCAATTGGATATATTACTGGAGATCTTCTTTCTTTTATCCCAGAGATAAATATGCATGACATTGTTTAGGTGGCCCTTTGGGAGTTTCCCTTATTCAATCAGAGGTTTGCAGAGCACTGAGGATCCATTTTGAATGTCAGTAGAGTCTGAGCAATGGTAAACAAGGGAAGAATCATAAACAAGCAGAGAAGAAAGCCCTCAGAGTGATATTTTTGTCTTGAAGTAAAATGCACTGATCTTGAGGTCAGATTTTGGCTTCATAACTTATTATTTTGCTCTCTGACAAGTTACTTAATTTCTATGAGCCTCAGTTTCTCATTTGTACAAAGTGTAATAATACCAGTTTCAGGGAATCCTGGGAATTAAAGCAGTTCATGAGAGCTCCTAGCATAGGGTCTAGCAGGTAAAATTTTCAGTAGATATTAGTTCCTTTCTCCTTCTTTCTCAAAATAAAATTTCTTTGCAGCTCCAGGACATCTGAAGTCTTCTTTAAAGATTCATCTTGCTAGATCTACTTTTGCAACTCTCTTGCATTCTGTGTCTTTCTTTCCATTCCTGCTCCTGATTGGTATCCCAAGTTCAGGTCATATCTTTAAACCATGATTCCAGTTACACAATAACTCCAGACACATGAAGGTCTGGAACCTTCAGCAAGTTTTCCATTGCCTGACTAGAAAAACCCCAGACTCCTTAGCCCAGATAGTGAGGCCCTCCATGTTTGAATCTTTTTCATCCTCATCACTGAATCCTGTACATACACTTAACTGATTCATGCTGTTTCTTTCTCCCTGAACACTGCTCATCCTGGCCTGCCTCTTTACATTCTCTGGCTCAGAATCTCCTCTCACCATCCCATCCCTTAGCCAGTGCTAATGCTCTGTTTACTCCAGGATGTGCCCTTCTCCTCCCACTCCTAAAAAAGGTTTCTCCCTCTCAAAACTTCTGTAGAAATTTTTCTTTATATGACTAAATCTGGAACGTTCTTCCCTCGTCTCTGAGCCTTGTCACCTCCTATCCGTCCTAGAGTCTCCGCCCCAAATCACATCTTCAACTGTTGGGTCTGCATCAGCCCCTTTTGGTATAAGCTGCCTTAACAACGTGTAGCTGGGCCTGATCACTCTGTTAACAGTCACCCACTTGTAAGACCGGAAGCTCCTTCAGGGGAGGGAGGGTGCCTGTTTCTTTCTGTTGTGTCCTCAGTGCCTGGTAGAGAAAGCACTCAGTAAATGTTTGTGGGATCAATAAATGAAGTATATCACTTGCTACGAACTGCCTTTCTTTATAGCTATTTTATCCATGCAGCTTCCCTGGTGGCTTAGTGGTAAAGAATTTGCCTGCCGATGCAGGAGACAGAAGAGATGCAGTTTCGAGTCTTGGGTTGAGAAGATCTCCTGAAGGAGGAAATGGCAACCCACTCCAGTATTTTTGCCTGGGATACTCCATGGACAAAGGAGCCTGGTGGACTGCAGTCTGTGGGATTGCAAAAGGGTCAGACATGACTAAACAACATTTGTATGTATACCTATCACATCTATGTTACTGAGAACAGAGGCTGAGTCATATTAATTCTAATTGGCTTCACAGCACCTAGATTAATGCCTTGGTGATTATAAGTGCTCACTAACTAGTCAGTAAAAAATTAGTGATTGTAGAAGCAGAGAATCCTAGCAGGAAGCCTGCTGCAGGCATGTTAAGTGGTACAATAGTTATCTATTTGTAGGGGTTGGGGAGAGACCGATTCCACTTCAGGTTTAGTAGCATCTTTTTATTTTAGTAAACAAAACACTTGTAGTGCGTTATCAACACCTTGATTTTTCAGACCTCATTCATAAATGGCAAGGATTTTTTTCAAGAAAAAACTTTCTCAAAGCAGAGATCAAAACACGAACCCTTTCAATAACAAAAGCAAAAGCTTCCCTTCCACCTCCATGTTTCCGATGAGATGGCCTTTCACCATCTTTCTTTTAAACTGCCCAGTCAATCAGGAGGGGGGATTTGCACCCCACCTGTGGTGAGACATTTTAAAGAGAGGAGACGTTTGATTGCTATGTTTAGATTTATGGGGATTGAGATGACCCTGAAGATTAAATGAAGAGAAGCAACTGGGAAAAAGAAACTGGAATGGGGAGAACACTGATTCTTAAGTTGAAGACATATTGGTGTTGAGAGGTTTAAATGAGGAGGTACGTCAGAACAATAAGGTCCGGGCAGGTGGTGGAGGAGGCATCCGGAGAGGAAGCCACGTTGTTTAACTGTCACTGGTGTAATCCCTGTCGACCTTCAGGAGGCTCCAAGAATGATGATATCATGAGACTCGCGTTTTAAAAATCACATTTAGTGAACATCTAATCACGGCTACAGATGGGCTTTAGATTTGATCGTCCTGATGAAACTGAATTAAGACAGGGTAGAAGACAGATAATAAAGAGTGACTATGAGATGAAATTCCTCAGAGTTATTTTTCAAGATGCGAGAGGCAGCAAAAATATATTGCTGGCTAAAACAAAGAAATTTAATCAGTGAAGATAAAAAATATGATTATTTTTTCCAAAGGGAAGAAAACTGTCTTGGAGACTTCCCCAAAGTGTATGAGAAGTTTCTTTAGAGGAGATCTACTCCTGCATACCGGAAATTGACTTATTTCTGTTTCCCTCCTAGGTTACTGGTCTTTCATCTGTTGTTCTACATTTTGCCCTATGACATCATTCCTTTTTGCCTTTTCCCCACCACCTTTTATTTCTTTCTAAATTAATTTTTATTGGAGCACAGTTGGTTTACAATGTTGTGTTAGTTTCGACTGTACTGCAAAGTGAATCAGCCATACGTTTACATATATCCCCTCCCTTTTGTACTTCCTTTCCATTCAGGTCGCCACAGTGGATTAAGTAGAGTTTCCTGGGCTATGCTGTATGTTCTCATTAGTCATCTGTTTTATACATAGTATCAATATTATACATGTGTCAGTCTCGATCCCCCAAGTCATCCTATCCCGCTTTCCCCTTGGTATCACACATGTTCTCTACGTCTGTTTCTGTATTTCTGCTTTGTAAATAAGATAATCAAAGATCCCCTGGAGAAGGAAATGTCAGCCTGCTCCAGTATTCTTGCTTGGAGGATCCCATGGACAGAGGAGCTTGGCAGGCTACAGTCCATGGGGTCACAAGCAGTTGGATATGACTGAAAGTCTGAGCACATATCATTTTTCTAGGTTGCACATATATGCATTAACATATGATATTTGTTTTTCTCTTTCTGACTTACTTCACTCTGTATGATAGTCTCTAGGTCCATCCATGTCTCTACCAATGACCTAGTTTTTCTTTCTTTTTTATGGTTGAGTAATACTCCATTGTATATATGGACCACATCGTCTTTATCCATTCCTCTGTTGATGCCCCATCATCTTTTGGTGACTTCAGAAACACCTCTCCAGGACTGATTATGGAACTTCAGTGACACTCAGCGGATATATTTTGGGGGCTTGCTCTTAACAATGTTGTAGGATTTAAACTACAGGCTCTGTCCTCAAGAATTTAAAGGACTTTTGAGGATACAGAGCACATACATGAAATAATGAATAAACAACCATAGGTATAAGCCTAATAGGAGTCTAGGAGAGAGGGGAGAGAGCCCTGATGGCTGGACCATCAGGGTAATTCCATGAAGGAGACAGAACTTAGATACAGCACTGGGAATGGAGAAGTTAGAGGTAGCATAGTGGACAGTAGACTAGCACAGTCTTGAGGCCAGTTGAACATGGGAATGTTGGGTGGTCAGTGAGGAGATTGACCTGGTGAGACTAGAAATTGATTACTAAGGAGAAGTGGAGATCAACTGAATTATAATCTGTGGATTTTGGGTAACTGTTTGACTGGAAAAAGAACTATATGTTCTAAGAACATGATTGTATAACTGTAAAGTTTGTATGTGTTTAGGCATAAATACATGATGGAAACACCAAGTCCTACAATTCCGTTTGTTTTCTATCCTTGGAAGCCATTCTGTTTACACACACACACACACATACACACGGTATGCAAAACACTTTGCTAAACATCAAGCTCCATGCAATATATATTTAATATGATCCATTTTTCTTGTGTGGGGAGAAATAGCAAAGTGACCTAAACACATTCTTCTTACTCAGTAAATAGGCTATAGGGACTAATACATGGCCTTCTGCATGGGAAATAGAAACTACCAGATACAGAAATTCCATTAATGCATGCAAATGGGAACAAAATGATGATAGCTAAATGATTTAAATACTAGATTGTTCTCCAGAAATGTACATTTAAAAATATGAAGTAGAGATGTTTGGACAATTAAAATATATCAGGAATGATATAAGAATGTATCATGATGAATAGGTGAGAGAAATGAGTAGGGAGAACAGATTTGCATTTCATAATATTATAAAAAGAATTATGCAGCTTATTCAGGCATTGAATTTTAAGTTATAGAAAACTTGAGCAGTAAAGAATGAGGGCATAAAATGTAACATATTTAGAGGCATCATGAATTGTTGAATAAGTGAAGCACTGGATAGAGTACTTATAAAAATTTCAAACTCTGTTTGCAAACTCCATTTCTCCATTTTAAAGGAGAGCTATAAAAAATCATCATCATCACTATCATCATCACTTTTCCTAGATAGTCCTCGGCTTATTTGTTCTTGGACCCCTTTCTGGTCTTTTTCCTGTTCTAGTCTAAGGAGCAGAGGTCTCTCTGTTTCTAGAGGTTGCATTTGTTGTTATTGTTCAGTCTTTGTCATGTCCAGTTCTTTGTAACCTCAAGGACTGTAGCACACCAGGCTTCTCTGTCCTTCACTATCTCCCAGAGTTTGCTCAAACTCATGTCCATTGAATTGGTAATGCTATCTAATCATCTCATCCTTTGCCACCACCTTCTCCTTTGGCCTTCAATCTTGCCCAACATCATGGTCTTTTCCAGTGAGTCGGCTCTTTGCATCAGGTGGCCAAAGTGTTGGAGCTTCAGCCTTAGCATAAGTCCTTCCAATGAATATTCAGAGTTGATTTTCTTTAGGATTGACTGGTTTCATCTCCTTGCAGTCCAAGGGACTCTCAAAAGTCTTCTCCTACACCACAGTTTGAAAGTGTCACAATTCTCTAGCACCACAATTTGAAAATCACTGGAGGAGGAAATGGCAGCCCATTCCAATATTCTTGCCAGGAGAATACTGTGAACAGTACAAAAAGGCAAAATAAAAAGGTTACGTGCCACCTAGCATTTTGCTGGTTCAGCAGGGGTAAGCACCTGCAGATGACTGGGCTACAGAAGCCAGGGCTTTTCCTCCCCTGTCTCTCTGCCTTGGCTGCTGCTGCTTCTTTATTGTAGTCATTGCAGGCAAATCTCCATTGTTCTGGATTGAGTAGGGGGACCCTGCACCTCTGTCAGCTGCTTTATTGTCCCTTTGGTTATTCACCTCTTTCATCACCTGTTCAACAAAATCCCTCCAGTATTAAATTCCCCTTATTTTAAATGCTGTCTTCTTGGTTGGACCCTGACTGACATGTTAGTTTTACATGGATAATAAGATGAATCAAATGATATACCAGGCCAGTCTCAGATATTTGGAGAAAGACAGTTATACATGTTCAAATAATAATTTTTATTAGAGACTTCATGAATCTAGAGTAATCATAGTTAACATGACAGGCTTTCACAGAAGTATTGCAAGGCTTACCCATGAGATAAAAATCCCCTGGTGACTCTGAAATTATCCTTTAAGCATTGCTTACTGGATTGTCACCGAAAATTGATGAATTTGCGAGTTCTGGATTGTATCCAGTGTATATACAATGTGAAAGCAACCCAGATTAATGCTTCTCAGTATTATATTTATTTTAGTTCTTTTGATAGGAATACATGCTTATTTTTGCCTGGGTAAGTGATTGTAATGTTTCTTCCATTGCTTAATTGGTTTGGTCAAAGAGTAGAAGATCATGGTAAATGAAAATGTCTATCTTTGTAAATCAAGTAAATTTCAAAGCAATTCTAGCTCTGCTAATACAGGTAATACTGTAAGAACTCTGTTAGTCTGTCATCTTTACAGTTCTGATTATGCTGGCAAGTCATTTGCACACTGTTGATCTATAATGGCTAGACTCTGTTCTGGTCCTTCGATTATCCTTAACAGTTTTTCTCAAGTGTAGTTTAAGATATGCTTACATTGGAATCACTTGGCAGTGGTAAGTGCTTGTTAAAAGCACAAATGCTGAGTCAGAACCCTAGAAATAAGGTATAGAATCTTGAATTTTAATAAGATTTTTTTTTGCCTACCAGATTTGTAAAATACTAGACATAAATGAATACAGAATCCCCGTTAGTCTGCATCTTAGCCCCTCAGTGAGATCAATGGCTTCTGGAGGAAAGTATCCTTCCTCTGTCTTCCCTACATGGTCTGGCAGAGAAATAGGCACTTAGTAAATGTGCAATAAGTATTTATAGAATTGATTTGAATCCTCTTATCACCCCAATATGAGAAGTAATTTCTTGAACATTATCCTAATGATAATGATTATTGTTTTTCTTTGAAAAAATGAACACTGCTGATATAATCATCTAGCAAAAGCAAGGTAAATCTATATTGGAAGAACAGAATGAACATTAATAGAAAATATGCAAACATTGATGAAACATATAAGGATAATGATAATGGACATTATGAAATAGGAGTTTGAAAAGAGTAAATCATGCCAGAAAAACTTGATTGCTTTTTTTGATAGAGCTATAAGATCAGTAGATAACAGTAATGTGAAATTGTAGATGCAATCTATCTTAATTTTGGTGAAGTGTTTGATAGTGTCACATGAAAATTTCCATCCTGAATTAATTGAAATTGGCTTTGGTGTGAACTTCTTGTTGTTTCCTGGATGCTACAAAAGGCTGCTAATATGAAATAATGATGCATCTGATGACAAGATATTTCAGAAATGAACTGCCATATTAGTGTTTGATTTGGACACTGTTATTTAAGTACATTGGTGACATTTTATACTTGGATTGCATTAAAACTTGTTGGAATCACTAGGGAAAGAGAAATTATGCTAAGATGTGCTCATATATAATAAATATTCATATTTTGTACCATTGACAACCTTCATGCTTTTAAATATTCTACTACTTTCATAGCTCACATATAGTCTTTCCTTGACTTTGCAAATATAAAAGCGTATACCTGTTTCAAACATATTAAGCATTGCCAGATTTATCAAATTAAAATACAGACAACCTGAAATATTAGAATTCATTCCTAAACACAAATGCTTTAGGAGACCCTAAGAAAAAGTTATGAAAATAATAATAATTATACTCATTCATCTAAACATGCTGGGTCAATTCTTTTAGGGCTCACCTGCTTTCTCAGGTTGATATTAGTGTCTAGTGTGAAGTATTGACATGGTTTCCAGGTAGGTATGTTTAGATGCGAATTAGAAATAGCATATTGAAAAGGACATTGGAATTTTTCTTATGATTCAGAGGGAAGCATTATTAGACAGCGTATTAAAAAGCAGAAAAATTATTTTTCTGACAAAGGTCTGTCTAGTCAAAGCTGTGGTTTTTAGGTAGTCATGTATGGATGTGAGAGATAGACTACAAAGAAAAAGCTGAGTGCCAAAGAATTGATGCTTTTGAACTGTGGTGTTGGAGAAGACTCTTGAGAGTCCCTTAGACTGCAAGGAGATCCAACTAGTCCATCCTAAAGGAAATCAGTCCTGAATATTCAATGGAAAGACTGATGCTGAAGCTGAAACTCCAATACTTTGGCCACCTGAAGCAAAGAACTGACTCATTGAAGACCCTGATGCTGGGCAAGATTGAAGGCAAGAGGAAAAGGGGATGACAGAGGATGAGATGATTGGATGGCATCACCGACTCAATGGACATGAGTTTGAACAAGCTCTGGGAGTTGGTGAGGGACAGGGAAGCCTGGCATGCTGCAGTCCATGGGGTCACAAAGAATTGGACACAACTAAGTGACCAAACTGATAACTTAAAAATTTTCTTTGTGGAAAGTGGTAGGAGTGGTTAGTGCTGAAGTATTTGATCCATGTAAGTTAGAAAGGGAGAAATAAAGAAAGAAAATAAATATTTGTAGTTAACTGAAATGGTAACTAAAGGAATGTGGCATCTTGAGGTGATTAATAAAATCCAAAGGATATGAACCCTGCAGGATTAGTTACCATGGTACATAAGTATTGATAAATGACATTAAATAAATCAATATTTAAAGAGAATGATACCAGGGTGAAATGTTTTAATTATAAAACTCTTCTAAGAAATTGTTGGGTAGTCCAACTTTCATTACACTTAAACAAACACCCATCATATTCCTCAAAAGGCTTTTAACTAGAGATGACAACTTATTTCTCATTTTCTCTCATTGTATTAATTTTGCATTTTTCTATATAAGAGATCTAATGATAATTAACTTTTTAAACCTTTTAATTTATATTGGAGTATAGCCAATTAGCAATGGAATCATTTCAGGTGGATAGCAAAGCCAATCAGCCATACATATACATGTATCCATTCTCCCATTAACTTTTATTTAGTGCTAAGAAACAGACCTTGACTAAGCATTTTTACTGGGATTGGCTCACCAAAGTCCTCCCAACAATGTCGTACCTATCAAGAAGTAAGTATTCTCATCATCCTCATTTTATGGAAGAAGAATCTGGGGCTTTGATGAATTTAAATGATTCGCCAAGATCTCACAGCTAGGAATCAGGGGTTTAAGCTTAGGTCCACCAGTCTCCTAACCCTGAACCCTTAACTGCGATGCTACCTAGCATATAAGTAGGCATTGATTCAATTCCCAAAAGAGCTTATTATTGTTTTAAAGGATAAACTTCACTGGCACATTTGAAATTATTCAGTTGACTCAAATATGACTTAAGCACAGCTCTTTAGGAACAGATGTGTTGGGTAAAGTGAGATATGTCTGCAGTGCTCAAATGTCATTTGATGGTGAGAGACATCAGTAAACCCCACCTCAGTAGTGCTCTATGCCGCTAATGATGTGAGGTTCATGAACATAAAGAATGCTTCAAGCAGTTTTCCTGAAACTTCTATGGATGATCTCTCAGGCCTAATGTCCCCAGAAAATATGTGCATTACCTCAGAGGAAAATGTGATAGTTGAGCCTAGCAGAAAATATTTAACCCACAGAGGATCTAAATCTATTTCTTCTGTGCTTTTTCTAATATCACTATACAAATAATGGTATTTTAGGGAAAAATTGTATTATGAGGAAGAAAACTTCATTTTTTATGGTATGTTCATTAGTTCTTCAATTAACCTCTCTTATCCCAACTGATTGCTTTATAAAAACCAGGGTAACAGTTAGGGTCTCAGGTTCTGAAACCTGACTGCTTAGCGAGCTTGAGAATACCTGCCTCTGGCCTAGATGGAGTGATAAGGGCTAGATTTACCTTCCTTCCTGAACAAATAGAAAACTAGACAACATAAATGACATTGGACAGTTTCTAAGACATCATGCCATGAAGGACAATGATCGCTGAGACATGGGAAGCGAACGAGGTGAGTCCTATCATCATTGCTACTGACTGCCTTGAGAGTTTACAAGCTAAGGTGCAGGGAAGGGGGACCCAGCTAGAATAGGGTAGTCTCCCTGAGTTAAGAAGACAGAGCTGAGAATCCAGAATTTACAGATGAGAGGTCACGGAGAGAGCTCTGGATATCTGCAGAGGGTCCCCCTTGAGTCTTTGACTGAGGGTTGATCAGCACACTGATGCAAGGAAACTGCCAACGGTGGGGGAAGAACCCTCTGAAAAGATTAAAAGGGTAATATGAGGAGTTCTTGCAGACTGGGACCAGTTCCTCTTCCCACCAGTCAGAGTATAAAACTTCATAATTCATGTGGCTGCAGATAGGGTATCCTGTAGCATTTTTCTCAGAAGTGAAGAATACTTAGCCCTTGACTGAACACTACTTTGGTCTTACCTAGCAAAGCTTAAAAGCAAAGGCTGAAACAATTTCACCCAAGTATCTTAACTACATTCCAGAACACAGCTCTAGAAAACAATGCAACAATATCCACAATCTAAAACTGCAAAATTCACAGTGTTTAGCTTCAATAAAAAATCACCTAATAATCTAAACTTGAACACTTACCATCTTGAGTAATTATTCAGATTCTGTAATCCTTGGTTTCTTCATTTACACAATAAGGATAACAATAGTACTTTTCATAGAATGGTGAAGTGAAGTGAAGTAAAAGTTGCTGAGTCATGTATGACTCTGCGACCCCATGGACTGTAACTAGTGGAGCTGATGGAATTCCGGTTGAGCTATTTCAAATCCTAAAAGATGATACTGTGAAAGTGCTGCACTCAATATGCCAGCAAATTTGGAAAACTCAGCAGTGGCCACAGGACTGGAAAAGGTCAGTTTTCATTCCAATCCCAAATAAAGGCAATGCCAAAGAATGTTCAAACTACCACACAATTGCACTCATCTCACACACTAGCAAAGTAATGCTCAAAATCCTCCAAGCCAGGCTTCAACAGTATGTGAACCATGAACTTCCAGGTGTTCAAGCTGGATTTAGAAAACGCAGGGGAACCAGAGATCAAATTGTCAACATCCGTTGGATCATCAAAAAAGCAATAGCATTCCAGAAAAATATCTACTTCTGCTTTATTGACTATGCCAAAGTCTTTGACTGTGTGGGTCACAACAAACTGTGGAAAATTCTTAAAGAGATGGTAATACCAGACCACCTGACCTGCCTCTTGAAAAATCTGTATGCAGGTCAAGAGGCAACAGTTAGAACTGGACATGGAACAACAGACTGGTTCCAAATCCGGATAGGAGTACATCAAGGCTGTATATTGTCACCCTGCTTATTTAACTTATATGCAGAGTACATCATGAGAAATGCTGGACTATATGAAGCACAAGCCGGAATCAAGATTTCCAGGAGAAATATCAATAACCTCAGATATGCGAACTAAAGAGCCTCTTGATGAAAGTGAAAGAGGAGAGTGAAGAAGTTGGCTTAAATCTCAACATTTTTGGGCTCCAAAATCATTGCAGATGATGACTGCAGCCATGATATTAAAAGATGCTTGCTCCTTGGAAGGAAAGTTATGACCAACCTAGACAGCATATTAAAAAGCAGAGACATTATTTTGCCAACAAAGGTCCATCTAGTCAAAGCTATGGTTTTTCCAGTGGTCATGTATGAATGTGAGAGTTGGATTATAAAGAAAGCTGAGCACCGAAGAATTGATGCTTTTGAACTGTGGTGTTGGAGAAGACTCTTCAGAGTCCCTTGGTCTGCAAGGAGATCCAACCAGTCCATCCTAAATGAAATCATTGGAAAGACTGATGTTGAAGCTGAAATTCCAATACTTTTGCCACCTGATGCAAAGAACTGACTCATTGGAGAAGACCCTGATGCTGGGCAAGATTGAAGGCAAGAAGAAAAGGGGACAACAGAGGATGAGATGGTTGGATGGCATCACCGACTCAATGGACATGAGTTTGAGCAAGCTCTGGGAGTTGGTGATGGACAGGGAAGCCTGGCATGCTTCAGTCCATGGGATCGCAAAGGGTTAGACATGACTGAGCAACTAAACTGAACTGACTGAACTATACAGTCCATGGAATTCTCCATGTCAGAATACTGGAGTGAGTATCTGTTCCCTTCTTCAGGAGATCTTCCCAAACCAGGGATTTAATGCAGAATGCTGGTCTCTATTGTAGGCAGATTCTTTACCAGCTGAGCCACCAGGAAAGCCCAAGAATACTGGAGTGAGCAGCCTATCCCTTCTCCAGGAGATCTTCCCAACATACAAATTGAACTGGGTTCTCCTGCATGAATGGTAAAGAGCAAATAGCTTCACATATGTGAAATACATAGTATAGTGCACAGTTCACAGCAAGAGCCCAGCAGATAGTAGTCATGCATACTGCTGTGGTTACTTGTGAAGAACTCTATTTCTTATGCAGACTTTCAGACATCTGTTGAAGACCCTTCTGTTCATAACATCTAAATGTCCATAAAGTACAGAACAGTGTTTTGTTATTGTTTAAGGCAAACACTTTTACTCTAAGGTACACTTTGGTTTTTAGCAGTACCTCTCTCCCCCAATTTTATGACTATAATTATTAGTTGGGAATATACATAGGATGACAAGAATGTAAATATTCTATCTTGATGGACAAAAATATGAATTTTGTCAATTGCAGGATTTTATTTGGTGAATAAAATATCAGAAAGGAAATAATGCCATCAGTTCAGTTCAGTTGCTCAGTCATGTTCAACTCTTTGTGACCCCATGGACCGCAGAACGCCAGGCCTTCCTGTCCATCACCAAATCCCAGAGTTTACCCAATCTCATGTCCATTGAGTCAGTGATGCCATCCAACTGTCTCTTCCTCTGTCATCCCCTTCTCTTGCCCTCAATCTTTCCCAGCATCAGGGTCTTTTCAAATGAGTCAGCTCTTCGCATCAGGTGGCCCAAGTATTGGAGTTTCAGCTTCAACATCAGTCCTTCCAAAGAACACCCAGGGCTGGTCTCCTTTAGGATGGACTGGTTGGATCTCCTTGCAGTCCAAGGGACTCTCAAGAGTCTTCTCCACCACCACAGTTCAAAAGCATCAATTCTTTGGTGCTCAGCTTTCTTTATAGTCCAACTCTCACATCCATACATAACCACTGGAAAAACCATAGCCTGGACTAGATGGGCCTTTGTTGGCAAAGTAATGTCTCTACTTTTCAATATGTTGTCTAAGCTGGTCATATCTTTCCTTCCAAGGAGTAAGCGTCTCTTAATTTCATGGCTGCAGTCACCATCTGCAGTGATTTTGGAGCCCCCCCAAATAAAGTCAGCCACTGTTTCCACTGCTTCCCCAATCTATTTGCCATAAAATGGGAGCTCATTATTGGGAGCCTCTTCTGACAGGAAGAAGGGAGACCAGGATTGGCCAGAGTTTCTCTTGACTGCTGCCATCTGCCAAAATCTTAGTTCTGTCAAAACTGCCTCTCAGGAACCTGACTTACAAAGCATCATCCTGTGGTCTTTGTCCATTTTTCTCTGTTACCAATCTTACTCTAATCCCAGCAGGATCATGGGGACCAAGGCTACAGCAGGTACATCATGGAGCAGGTGTCACCTCTGCCAATGAGCCCATCTCTGACTCTGGACATGATTATTTTGAACATCTGTGGCTGGCTCTACTAATTGTCTTCCTTGTGCAACTATATTTTTAGCAAAACAGGATAGAATCCATTATATTTGATTTGGTGCTACGGAGCCTAACATAAGGAAGTAAACTAACTGAAATGGTTTTAATGTGGAATGACTTGTTTCTGTTTCCTTCCGTTTTAGGGAACGAGTCTGTTATTTTTAACATGAGGCAGATTTAAGTCAGGTTCCAGTACTTTTGTGTGTGTGTGTGTGTTTAAGGGATCCTATCCTGTTATTTCCCTTCATGACCTTTCTTTCTTTGGTTACTGGATTCTTCATTTTATTTTATTTGTTTTTTACGTGCTGGCCCACTGCACCTCCAAAGGTTGTTAGCATTTGTCAGCTTTCAGAATGACAGTACTATTCACTATAGGAGACAAGTCATTTTCTTCCTGAAGAAAGGGGAAGCTAATCTCCTCCCACAGTAACATGTTTTGAGAAACATAATGCAGTGGGAAAATGTACCAATTATTTCACTGCCGATTGTCTCCCTTTCACTAGATAGACAATCATATCAACATTTTCCGATTTTTTGATTCCTTTTTTTTTTTTTTGCAGTTTTATAACACAGCTCTCCTCTTGCAAAGTTAAAGTTGATGTTAAAGAAAATGAATGAATGTTCCATGAACTGTATGAGTGATAATGTATTGCCATGTGGTTCTGGACAGTTATCATTTGAGATTTCATTTCTGTTGATAGCTTCCATCCAAGCCCTTTAGCAAGAACATTTGTTTTCCATTACACAGGGCCAGCAGTGGGGAAGATGGCTGGATCGGTTAGATATTCTTTGTGAATTTGGCAGGGGAAGTTAGGTAGAGGGTGTTTATTACATATCCACTTCACTCTGACGTCTTGAATGATTAGAGGGCAATGGGAAGAAGGGAATAACTTCTTCTATGAGTCCATGTGGAAACCAGTTTGTGCCTTGCTTTAGACACAGAGTCTGACCTGAGTTCAAGTCCTGGCTCCTGCGCATGCTGGCTAGGTGGCCTTGGGCAAATTGCCAAGATTCTCTGTGGCCTACTTAGTGCATCTGTAAAATGGAGACAGTCATAGGACCTTATCTGTAGGCTTCTTCTGAGGGTTAAGGACCCAGTGTACTCAGTGCAGCATCCGGTAGTCAAAAAGAGGCTTTAGGGGACTTTCTTGGCAGTCTGGTGGTTAAGATGCCAAGCTTCCAATCTGAAGGCTGTGGGTTAGATCCTTTATCAGGAACTATGCCATATAGTGTGGACAAAAAAAAAAAAAAAAAAAGGCTTTGGAATGATGCCTGCTTGCTATGATCATGACCATGATCTTAGACATGTATGTATGTGTGTGTGTGTGTATATATAAATATATATATATATATATATATAAAGTTAAATGACTTTAAGATGATTTTAAGTACTTATAATGTAAAATTGGTGCATGTTTGCTCAGCTTTGTCTAACTCAATGAAACTATGAGCCATGCCATGTAGGGCCACCCAAGACAGATGGGTCATGGTGGAGAGTTCTGACAAAACATGGTCCACTGGAGAAGGAAATGGCAAACCACTTCAGTATTCTTGCCTTGAGAACTCTATGAACAGTATGAAAAAGCAAAAAGATAGGACACTGAAAGATGAACTCCCGAGGTCAGTAGGTGCCCAATATGCTTTTGGAGATCAGTGGGGAAATAACTCCAGAAAGAATGAAGGGATGGAGCCAAAGCAAAAACAGCCCAGCTGTGGATGTGACTGGTGATGGAAGCAAGGTCCGATGCTGTAAAGAGCAATATTGCATAGGAACCTGGAATGTGAGGTCCATGAATCAAGGCAAATTGGAAGTGGTCAAACAGGAGATGGCAAGAGTGAATGTTGACATCCTAGGAATCAGTGAACTAAAATGGACTGGAATGGGTGAATTTAACTCAGATGACCATTATATCTACTACTGTGGGCAAGAATGCCTTAGAAGAAATGGAGTGGCCATCATAGTCAACAAAAGAGTCTGAAGTGCAGTACTTGGATGCAATCTCAAAAACAACAGGATGATCTCTGTTCATTTCCAAGGAAAACCACTCAATATCACAGTAACTCAAATGTATGCCCTGACCAGTAATGCTGAAGAAGTTGAAGTTGAATGGTTCTATGAAGACCTACAAAACCTTCTAGAACTAACACCCCCGAAAGATGTCCTTTTCATTACAGGGGACTGGAATGCAAAAGTAGGAAGTCAAGAAATACCTGGAGAAACAGGCAAATTTGGCCTTGGAGTACAGAATGAAGCAGGGCAAAGGCTAATAGAGTTTTGCCAAGAGAACACACTGGTCATAGCAAACACCCTCTTCTAACAACACAAGAGAAGACTCTACACATGGACATCATCAGATGGTTAACACTGAAATCAGATTGATTATACTCTTTGCAGCCAAAGATGGAGAAGCTCTATACAGTCAGCAAAAGCAAGACCGGGAGCTGACTGTGGCTCAGATCATGAGCTCCTTATTGCCAAGTTAAACTTATATTGAAGAAAGTAGGGAAAACCACTAGACCATTCAGGTATGACCTAAATCAAATCCCTTATGATTATACAGTGGACGTGACAAATAGATTCAAGGGATTAGATCTGATAAAGTGCCTGAAGAACTATAGACAGAGGTTTGTGACATTGTACAGGAGGCAGCTATCAAGACCATCACCCCAAGAAAAAGAAATGCAAAAAGGCAAAATGTTTATCTGAGGAGGCCTTACAAATAGCTGTGAAAAGAAGAGAAGCTAAAGGCAAAGGAGAAAAGGAAAGATATACCCATTTGATTGCAGAGTTCCAAAGAATAGGAAGGAGACATAAGAAAAGCTTCCTCAGTGATCAGTGCAAAAAAATAGAGAAAAACAATAGAATGGGAAAGACTGGAGATCTCTTCAAGAAAATTAGAGATACCAAGGGAACATTTCATGCAAAGATGGGCACAATAAAGGACAGAAATGTTATGGACCTAACAGAAGCAGAAGTTATTAAGAAGAGGTAGCAAGAATACAGAGAAGAACATTACAAAAAAGATCTTCACAACCCAGATAATCACAAAGGTGTGATCACTCATGTAAGGTCAGACATCCTGGATTGCAAACTCAAGTGGGCCTTAGGAAGCATCACTAGGAACAAAGCTAGTGGAGGTGATAGATTTCCAGTTGAGCTGTTTCAAATCCTAAAAGATGATGCTGTGAAAGTGCTGCATTCAATATGCCAACAAATTTGGAAAACTCAGCAGTGGCCACGGGACTGGAAAAGGTCAGTTTTCATTCCAATCCCAAATAAAGGCAATGCCAAAGAATGTTCAAACTACCACAGTTACACTCATCTTACATACTAGCAAAGTAATGCTCAAAATCCTCCAAGCCAGGCTTCAACAGTATTTGAACCATGAACTTCCAGGGTGTTCAAGCTGGATTTAGAAAGGCAGAGGAACCAGAGATCAAATTGCCAACATCCATTGGATCATCAAAAAACCAAGAGAGTTCTAGAAAAACATCTATTTCTGCTTTATTGACTATTCCAAAGCCTTTGACTGTGTGGATCACAACAAACTGTGGAAAATTCTTAAAGAGATGGGAATACCAGACCACCAGACCTGCTTCCTGAGAAATCTGTATGCAGGTCAAGAGGCAACAGTTAGAACTGGACATGGAACAACAGACTGATTCCAAATCCAGATAGGAGTACCTAGAGGCTGTATATTGTCATCCTGCTTATTTAACTTCTATGCAGAGTACATCATGAGAAATGCTGGACTGGATGAAGCATAGCCAGAATCAAGATTTCCAGGAGAAATATCAATAACTTCAGATATGCAGATGACACCACCCTTATGGCAGAAAGCGAAGAGGAACTAAAGAGCCTCTTGATGAAAGTGAAAAAGAAGTGTGAAGAAGCCAACTTCTTGTTGGCTTAACATTCAACATCCAAAAAACTAAGATTATGGTATCTGGTCCCATCACTTCATGTCAAATGGGAAAACAATGGAAACAGTGACAGACTTTATTTGGGGGGCCTCCAAAATCACTGCAGATGGTGACTTCAGCCATGAAATTAAAAGATGCTTGCTCCTTGGAAGAAAAGTTATCATCAACCTAGACAGCATATTGAAAAGCAGAGACATTACTTTGCCAATTAAGGTCCATCTAGTCAAAGCTATGGTTTTTCCAGTAGTCATGTATGGATGTGAGTTGGCCTACAAAGAAAGCTGAGTGCCAAAGAATTGATGCTTTTGAACTGCGGTGTTGAAGAAGACTCTTGAGAGTCCCTTGGACTGCAAGGAGATCCAACCAGTCCATCCTAAAGGAAATCAGTCCTTAATATTCATTGGAAGGACTGATGCTGAAGCTGAAATTCCAATACTTTGGCCACCTGATGTGAAGAACTGACTCATTGGAGAAGACCCTGATGCTGGCAAGATTGCAGGCGGGAGCAGAAGGGGACAACAGAGGATGAGATGGTTGGATGGCATCACCAACTAAATGGACATGAAGTTGAGTAAACTCTGGGAGTTGCTGATGGACAGGGAGGCCTGGCGTGCTGTAGTCCATGGGGTTGCAGTGTCGGACACGGCTGAGTGACTGAACTGAACTGAATGCTCAGTTTTGGCCGAGTTTTTGTGACCCCATTGACTGTAACCTGCCAGGCTCCTCTGTCCATGGGATTTTCCTGGCAAGCATACTGAAGTGGGTTGTCATTTCCTTCTCCAGGAATCTTCCCTACCAAGAGATCAAACTCTAGTCTCTGCATTGGCAGGCGGTTTCTTTACCACTGTGCCACCTGAGAAAGAATGTCAATTTAGCCCTGTACAACCTCCAGTTTATAATTTTGTCCCCCAATAAAGTGTATCCATATGCAAATATATGTAGTATATGTGGAAGTGGCTATCACATTTCTTGATACATTGAAGGTGTCTGGTCCATATTATTCCCCTACCAGACCACCTGACCTGCCTCTTGAGAAACCAATATGCAGGTCAGGAAGCAACAGTTAGAACTGGACATAGAACAACAGACTGGTTCCAAATAGGAAAACGAGTACGTCAAGGCTGTATATTGTCACCCTGCTTATTTAACTTCTATGCAGAGTACATCATGAGAAACGCTGGGCTGGAAGAAGCACAAGCTGGAATGAAGATTGCCGGGAGAAATATCAATAACATCAGATATGCAGATGACACCACCCTTATGGCAGAAAGTGAAGAGGAACTAAAAAGCCTCTTGATGAAAGTGAAAGAGGAGAGTGAAAAAGTTGGCTTAAATCTCAACATTCAGAAAATGAAGATCATGGCATCTGGTCCCATCACTTCATGGGAAATAGATGGGGAAACAGTGGAAACAGTGTCAGACTTTATTTTGGGGGGCTCCAAAATCACTGCAGATGGTGACTGCAGCCATGAAATTAAAAGACGCTTATTCCTTGGAAGAAAAGTTATGACCAACTTAGACAGCATATTCAAAAGCAGAGGCATTACTTTGTCAACAAAGGTCTGTCTAGTCAAGGCTATGGTTTTTCCTGTGGTCATGTATGGATGTGAGAGTTGGACTGTGAAGAAGGCTGAGTGCCGAAGAACTGATGCTTTTGAACTGTGGTGTTGGAGAAGACTCTTGAGAGTCCCTTGGACTGCAAGGAGATCCAACCAGTCCATTCTGAAGGAGATCAGTCCTGGGTGTTCTTTGGAAGGACTGATGCTAAAGCTGAAACTCTAGTACTTTGGCCACCTCATGCTAAGGGTTGACTCATTGGAAAAGACTCTGATGCTGGGAGGGATTGGGGGCAGGAGGAAAAGGGGATGACAGAGGATGAGATGGCTGGATGGCATCACTGACTCGATGGTGAGTCTGTGTGAACTCTGGGAGTTGCTGATGGACAGGGAGGCCTGGCGTGCTGCAATTCGTGGGGATGCAAAGAGTCAGACATGACTGAGCGACTGAACTGAACTGAACCTTAAATGAATAAAATTTTAGGTATTTAAAAATGTAGAATTTTTTCAAATTCAAATTAGTAATTCAGTCTGATAGCTGAAAAGTACTTAACCTGCAGGGTCTGCTTTAGCAATTTGATAACATCTTAATTTCTAGAGATTGGGGAGACTCTTGTGGTTATCTAATTCAACCACAGAGTTTTATAATTGAGGAAACTGAGATCTAGAGAGTTTATGTTTTTTCCCCAAGATTATGTAATTTACTTCCAACAAGGTGGAGTACGAATTCAGATTTCTGAACTCAGATTTCTTTCAGCCTAGTTGAGTACATTTTAAATCATGTCATTTGTTGACTTTTTTGTAATTTTAGCCTCATTTTTATGCAGTGTTTATATCAGAGGCCTCATAAATGTAAAAGTAAATTATCTGGTCTTCTTTACATACTCTTTACAGTATTAATTTGCCTTTGATTTTTTGTTTATTTGTTTGTTCAGTGAAGCTCTAGTCAAAGTTACAGATCTGAAAATAATATTTTCAAAATGACTATTACTTTAATGGCATCAGTAATTTCATTGTACTTTGTATTCTTAATAGGAAACATTTTGTCTGTATACCTGTGCATTTTCCCACCTTGAAAAGAAAAAAAATTAAGCTTTGTAGAGATAATAACTCAAGGAGAAACCCAACCAGGGTTTAATTTGACAATGTGAGTCACGTGTGTGCTAGACGCACAGCTTGCATCTTCCCCCTTACTATGCAATTGTCTGTAAATACTCTATGTGCTCAGCTGAAATGCTCGGAAGTCTACAATTATATTAATGTAGCTCCTTAATTGCATATAATGGGATTTTCAGGCTACTGTAACCTATCACATTTATCATATTCCTAATAAAATTACTCAGTTTTTGTCTAAGGCCTTTTTATTTACTCTTCATTTAATTTAGAAGAACTCTAGAAAATAATTTAATTCTTGAGAAATTAAATCATTTGTAATGAAGGTGGAAAATGTGAAATCTAGATTAAGAGCCGAATCCACTTACGAGGCAGTTACCCGAAACCCGGAGTCCTGGTGACAAGACGTCTTGTGCCACAGGCGAGGAACACTCGTGAGTGAGTCAGGCCAGGACTCTGCTTCTAAGATTCTGGGCTGTCCTTTGAGGGAGGGATAGGCCTGTGTGTAAACTCTTTGATGTTGAAAACAGATATTCCTTGGTATACAGAATAAATGTCTTCCCCTCTGAAAGTTAGCTGCCTTTAAGGCAAATTTCTTCACGTTTAAGTCCCATTTGCACCAATGGCCATTAAGAACTCCAACTGGCATTTCAAAACTAAAGTCTTTCCAGCATAGGTAGCGTAGAGTTCCTAGTAAGAAAAAAGACAGTGGTTTATAAGAAAAGGTTAATGGTATTCAAAAATCCCTGAAAAATACCCACGCTGACCCTCAAAAATACCAAGCTCAGTTTAAACTTGTTGTGGAGAGAATGGGGGGGTGAGTGCTCAGGAACTGGTGAACAGAGAGGATGGCCAAGCTCTCACTGAGGTCATGGTGAGGACCTGGAGCCTGGGAGGGGCAGGCGCAGAGGGACCAAGATGTGGACTGACGCTTGCTCACTCTCCTCTGCTCTCATTCATCCCCCTTTGAATTCCTCTAATCTCATTGCACTTGTTATTTGTCTGCTCAAAGCGTTCCTTTCTGCTTTATCCAACCCTGGGGTGGAATCACCCTCTCCTTACATCTGACTGGAGTCCCTGACTACATGTGTGCGTGCTTACTAAGTTGCTTCAGTTGTGTCTGACTCTTTGCGACTCTATGAACTGCAGCCTGCCAGGCTTCTGTGTCCAAGGGATTCTCTAGGCAAGGATACTGGTGTGGATTGCCATGCCCTCCTCCAGGGGATCTTTCCAACCCAGGGATCAAACCCGCATTTCTTAGCTCTCCTGCATTGGCAGCTGTGTTCTTTACCACTAGTGCTGCCTGGGAAGCCCTGGACTACACATATGGGAGTGGCCAGTCCACTCTTTTTCTATTTCTGGGGAAAGCATAATGTTGAAATAGAAAGTGTAGATGTGCTGCTTGGTGTCTTCCTGGTCTCAGCTTCTCAGAGACATCCCTCCAGGATGATCATAGCCTCTGACTGTTCTTCTGGCCTCAATGAAAACTTTCTCTGGCCCATGGTCTCTGGCTCCTGAGAGCTTTGGCTCTGGCCTGAACCACAGCGTAGGTAGAAGAGTCATGTCTTGTCTTGGCAGCAGTAACTCTCCAGAGAACATCTGACCACTGACGCTGCTGTTCAGGAATACTGGAAGAAGGAGGGAGAGAGAGAGGAAGAGAGGGGGCGTGTGCATTGAGAAGTAGAAGATAGATAGTGATACAGAGGCATTTGAAGGTAGAAAATCTCGGGTCAGTGTTTGATTTGTCCAAGTGCATTGGGGACCCTCAAGGACAGTAGATCAGAGGCATAGCAAGTCCAGACATTCGAGCTGAGATTTAACCCCCCATACCAATTCTCCCAGTTTCCTCATCTGGAAAGTGGGGGTAACGACTTTTAAAGGGTTGTGGTAAGGCATAACTAAGGGGCAGAGAGTATAAGTATTCACGACGTGGGCTGTTATTACTAGAAGTCCCAGAGTAGAATGTCCAACCCACCCTTTCTTAATAGGTGCCTTGTAGTTTTGAGGTCAAAATATTGTTCATCTTCGGGTAAAATTAACAGACAGATTTTTAGGGAATGCAGGTAGTATGTCTTTGTTTCCTATTGCATATACAGTGTCACTGTGAAATGCTGCTTGTCTGGCTGCCCTATCTTGACAATTATTTGCACCATATGCAATGTATATTTAACATATATGGAGAGGAGAGTGACCAAACCAGAGGCTTTAAACTGTAGTATCTTCAGTGACAAAAAGGCTTAAGGCTTTCCCTCTTGAATTATGCCTGCAATTTTCTATGAATCAGGTGCTTTCCTTCAAAAAAGATTTTTGTAATACCTGTCTCCCTTACAACCATCTCCCCAATCCCTAATTCTAAGTACTAAATAGCACATCTGCCAGTACTATATGCAGGTAAGACAGCAAGAGTTCTTGAATTTATCTTTATTCTACTGAGAACTTTCATTCAGGACTTATTGGTGAACACAAGAGTGATGAAGTGGATGTTAGGAGAATTTCTTACTTTTAGCTCCTTGTTTTTCACCTCTTTCAAGGATTTCTCTTGTTGGTTCAACAAATAAGAGAAGTACCAAAGTGTAGAATATATCTTTTTTCCCAATCTAATGGAACTGTAGCTTTGAACATGTTAAAATATGATGGACTATGTAGAGGACTAGCTCTTTGTGGCTGCTTGGACAGTGAGAATGTTTAGGGCCAGTGTGTATTTGCCTGCCTGTTTGACCTGATGCATTGGCATCTGAGAGAAATGAATCTCAGGAGAGTATTTATTTGGGTTACCATGGCAACAGAAAGGGGAGGGTGCAAAGATGGGTTTGGAAGCCTGTAAAAAATGCACACAAGTCGGTATGACAACTGCAATACCTACTTCTTTGAGTTTAGATGTTTCAGGGAAAGTCTAATATTTAACTTTTCCAGTGGCATTCAAACTTTTCTGGCCATTGGTGGTTAATGTGGCATGACTCAGACTTTGATGTCTGATGTCTTTTTAAGAAGTTAGATTCCTGGAGGAATTCAGTGACTATTACATTTTGAGTCATAATACTCCCGTGGCAGTCTAGCAGGAATAAACTTTTTCTTTTTTTAATTATCTTGTTCTATCTTTTTGGCTTCTGACTAATAAAAAAATGTTCTTTTTACTGATGTGTACTAACACCGGGTGCCCTTCTTTATCATTCCATTATTGAGCTGAACATTTTAAATGTCATTTAGAAGAACATTATATTGAGCTGCTCACAAAGAAATGCCTTTCATGTTGGGATTCAATATGGGAATTTAATTCAGCCTTGCCCTGAGATACTGGAAAGATTAACAGATTATACGATGAGAATGTAAATTTAAATGACAGATCAAAGAGAGTTGAGTAGGCTGTGGTCTTGATTTCCCCAACCAAGAGACCTACGAGTAAAATAAAAGCATGTGTATTGGGGGAAAAAGCAGGTATAAAAGCAAGTTATACACATTTATTTGAAATCTCTACACTAGAACTCGGGTGTTGGAATCTGTAGATGCATGGAAATCTGAGGAGCATAGGGTTGCTAAGACAAAGACTTCCTTTCTATCCATCATGTGTTTTTATCTTCACTCTGTCCCGTGCTAAGTCGATTCAGTCGTGTCTGACTCTCTGTGACCCTATGGACTGTAGCCTGCCAGGATCCTCTGTCCATGGATTCTCCAGGCAAGCATACTGGAGTGGGTTGCCATTTCCTACTCCCGGGGATCTTCCTGCATCTCTTATGTCTCCTGCATTGGCAGGCAAGTTATCACTGGCACCACTTGGGAAGCCCTGTCCCAACTGTTCCTGCTCCATCTCCTGCTTCAGCTTCTTTAGATCTTGTTCAGAATCTTCTCATAGCTCCTCCTAGGCATTGAGTGGGTTGACCAGTGGTTCCAGTTTGATGGGACCATCACATTTGGAGCATTGAAATTCCCACGATGCTCCACAGTCCCAGTCAAACTGGGCAGGTGGTCACCCAGCACTGAGTGTTCTTTGCATATTCTTTCCTGCTTTCCACGTCTTGTTTCCTATCACTGCTCTGTGTGCAGCCATTTTATAACTTGTCAGTGATCCATACAAGTGCAGTATAATACGTCAGCCACTAGCTCCATGTGATTATTTAAATTTAAAACGATGAAAGTAAAATGAAAAATTCAGTTCCTCAGACTCTAGCCAAGTGTCCGAGAGGCAGGTGGCCACCCTCTGGACAGTGCAGTGATAGAACATTTCTAGGCTGTCAGATGTTCTATTGGACAGTGCTGATCTATCTAACAGAGCTCCTGAGAATGGGGCAGGGGCACGCATGCAAATTTTCTCTGCAATTTATGGCTTAGATATAATGTTCCTTGGACACATTAAATGCTAGAAGAACCAAGTAATCCTTAGGTTCCAATTTCTTTGAATTTCTCCTTATACCAACTGTGGAACGTGTAATAAGGCTATCTGTCATCCTTATTGGGTTATTTGTCAAGCAGGTATTGAGCACCTGTGCTAAGATACCATGATGAATTATGGTGTCTGCCTTCCAGTAACTTATGGTCTAAAATGAGAAGAAGAGTTGTGATAGTTATCATATAATAAGTCTCTTCATGAGGCATATAAGAGGGGTTGATGAGCAGTTGAGGTTCTCAGAGAAAATTTTGCAGAAGAGATGATGCAGAATGAGGATCGAAGAAGCAGAGGCAGTGCGGTGTGTGGATAAGGAGCTGGGACATCTGAGTTTGAATCCTGCTTCCTTGCTTCTCCCAGCAGTTTACTTGCTGTGTGACTTTGGACAAGTTTCCTAACTGATCTGTGCTGAAGTGTCCTCTTCTCTAAAATGAGGACAATAATAGTATCTTTCTCACAGGGATGTAATGATTAACTGAGTTAATACTCAAAGCTCATTGAGTAAGATGTGGCCCATGGAAGAGCTCTGCCACTGTTAATAAACAAGAAGGGAAGGTAATTGAGACACAGCATATGAAAGTGCAGAACATACACTATAGAAGCATGATGTGTTAGAGAACCAGACGCTTTAGAACTGTAGGGGTTGAAATGGTGGTGGTGGTCAGCGGCCATGCTAGGGCATGGGGATAGAGAACAAGGGGAAGGGACAAGGAGCATTAAGGACAAACTAGATAAACATATCAGTGGACCATCCCCGTGACTGGTGACATGATTCTGTAAGTGACAGAAAGCTGATTTTCTTTAAGCAGGGAGGGGAGGAAATTAGATATGCAGTTCACACAGGTCCCAATCTGATGACTGGGAGGATGTATTTGAGAAGATTGACAGCATCTGAAGTATGAGAAGGCCTGAAAGGAGACAACAGATTTGAGAGACATTTAGAAGATTTAAAAAAAAGAACTGTGGGGAATGAGCAAAAGGGAGAAGTACTATGTAACAATATATTAGTTAACCTAGTGCACTTGAAAGTAGGAACATAGGGTTAAATTTGGGGGCTAATTCCAAAGACAGTCTTCCCTGCTTCTAGAAGATGTTGTCACAAATAATATGCTGTTATTCTTACTTACTGCTTTATCGTAAACTTGTAAATGGAGTCTTAATTTTTTTAAAGAAAATGTCCCTATTACATATAGAGAAAGAAAGAGGGAAAATGTGAGGGTGGAAAGTGGTAGAGAGTTTAACATCATTCTGTTATACTAAGTTATTGCTTTGTCTTTGGAAAAGTAATAAAAGCTTATTTCCTTTATAACTTCATCTGTGTTCTTGGGGCTGTCACATTAACCCCACATTAGTATTAGATTTTAATAAAGGACAACACTGCAGGAAGAAAGATGTTTGCTAAATCTAGGAGCAGGCCATATAATTTTGTTTTTGGAAGGTTTCTAATATTGTTTTTATTTTTTCATTGTCTTGAAAATGATATTTAACTTTGTCAGATAACTGCAACAGAAAACAAAGGCTTTTTTGAATAGAACTTGGGAGGTGTGGACTTCTGTTTCTTTACCAGTTTACCTCTTGGTAGCATTTTGGAGCCAAAAGGGTGTTGGACCCCATAATTGGAAAGAGTCCCCAGAGTTCATTTCTGGGTTGAGGTATGTTGCCTTTCTTCCCGTATTATATACTCAGTGAGTCTGATGATGATGTTATAGTATATGACCTCGTGTCATCTGTGAGCCTCTGATGGCTAATGAGCTTTGCAGCTCAACCCACGGCTGGTTCCTGCTGCACAGGCTCCTCAAGATGTCCTTGGCGTGTTTCTTCAGGAACCCCTACCCTCACAGCTCCTTTTGAGGGCCTCAGATTTCCTACAGTATCTTAGGTGATTCAAACCTAACTGTTTCCTTGGATGGAAGATCTTTCCATCTAATATCCCACCTCTAAGATTTAGTTCCCCGACCAAAGATTGAACCTGGACCCTTGACAGTAAGAGTGCAGAGCCCTAACCACTGAACAGCAGGGAATTCCCCCTTCAGAAATATTTTTATTGACTCCTTAATTTCAACTGAGATCAATCACTCTATAACCTCCTTCTTATGGCAGGATCCTTGACCATTAATATCAAAATATAATTATATTAATGGCTAACATTTTGGTTCCTGAATACATTCCTTATTTCTTTTATTCTTTAATAGAACCTACTGAAGTTGTGCAGTTATTATCCACACTTTACAGGGGAGGGAATGGGAAATTGGAGAGGATGGTGAATCTATAACAAGCCACACAATAGAAGGAGGTGGAGCTGAGTGACCTAGCTGTAAAATCCAGTCTCTTAACCAATATCCTGTAAGGATCACTTCCCCTGCAGCCACCAGCCTTTCTCATATGCACCTTGCTTTTAGGAAATGCCCCATGGCGTAGGAAAATCTGCTGAGATGTCACTTGGCAGGATCTTGCAGAAACCAGACTAGCTTTGCCTTTCCTGTTAGGCATGGCAAGCTTCTAAGCCTCACTTCTCAGGGATTCCAAAAGCTCTCCTAAGAGAAAATTCAGCACATAAGTGCTGAGTTTCCAGGGGTAACTTTCTCTTTGTAAGACATTTTGATAGCAGTAGCTCAAACTCCTTGAAGAGAAAGACACAGTTTTATTATCTTCATTACTATAGATGAAAAATGGACTGCAAAATGGTTAAGTGGCTTCTTCAGGTTTTAAATTGCAAGTCTTCGGAGGTAACAAAAATGGTGGCCGGAAGATAAATCTCTCCTTTCTTTAAAAGTCTCATAAGTTTGGAGTGTATAGGATTCTCTTTGCTTCTTCAGTGTACCTGTCAGCACTCCCAGGGACTGACCTGATCCCCCCACCCTGGGAAAATGAGGCTGTTCAGCAGCGAGTTCCTGTAGGGCCCAAGTGGGTTGATTCGTTGAGTAACTGCCTTTTGTTGCTCTCTCCATGCAGGAAGGGCTCTTTTTTCCCTCTGTGCTTACTCAATTACACTGCTGAGAAAGGCCACAGTGTATTTTTATTTTGGTCATCCTCTCATTACCCTTGGATAAAGTAGCCACAGGCACAGTGTAGGTGGCATTTATAGTGGTTTGCAGTGGAATTGGCGTTCTCTTCTGTTTTGCCAAAACACAGCTAAGAAAAATCTTTTGGTTGTGGGAGAGAATGGAAGCTGTTCACCCACAGGTCATATCCTGTTACAAAGAATGCTGCCACAGCTGCCATTGCTGTGTGATGAAAAGGGTTTTCAGCTACAGCACCCATCTTTCAGAAAGCAACATGAGACCCATTTACGTCTTGCAGCTACCGTTTCATCTCGTTCCTTTCATCTTAACCACTTCTGGAGCGTTATTCCATCTCACAATTTGAAATTCCCAGACACCCCTATTAGAACAGCTCTTATTCCTCCAAATTATACAGAGTCCACCTCTCTTTACTAATATTGCTGAAGGTTCCCTTGACTGTCGGATTCAAAGGCTGCTTCTCAGTCACTCGACCACTTTGGTGCTATGAACAACACCTTTACCCTTTGCCAGTCTGCAGACTCTCTGTGGATCCCATTCAGTGTCTAGTCCATACTAGGAAACCATAGAAGAATCGCCCACAATGTCTTGGCCTCTGAGGAATGGTCTCAAGTGGGCTGCCCATTGTTTCTCTGACAACCCTTCTGTACTTCCTCTTCCTTACGTAAATACCTCTGGAGCTGTAGCCTGGGTTTCTAAACTTTCCACCTCTGTGTTTATAATTTACATCCTCTAGCTACACTTCTGTTTCTTTCAATCTACTTAATTCCTACTTTCAGCACCTCTGGTATTCTTCACTCCCAACCTATATGCAGACAAGGATACCTGCAGACTAACTGTCGTGGGGACTGCTTCCACCAAAGGAGTTAGATGTCTTCTCTTCAGGCAGCATCTGGGTCCCTGTATCTGTCCACATAGGCCTCTTTTCTGTTGACAGATATAGAAAAGTGATGGATCAATTTCAAATGACTTCCCTCCCAACCTCCTAGGCTAAGAGTCAGCAAATATTTTCTGTAAAGAGCCAGATTAATATTTTATGCTTTGTGAGTTTTGTGGCCTCTGTGGCAACTGCTCAACCCTATTATGTGAAGGCAGCCATAGGCAATGTGTAAATGAATGAGTGTATCTTTATTTTAGTAAAACTTTATTTACAAAAAAGCCAGCAGGCAGGATTTTGTTTGTGGACTGGAGTTTATTAACCCTTGACCTATGCTGTGTGGTTTTTAGCCTGCAATCTTTGAAAGAGTTAATGGGATTCCCAGTGTAATTTTTGTGATCAGGCCCAGGTCAAACTGCTGTGTTTTGTCCACAGGAGTGTTACCCCTGAACTCTTCTGGAATGTGTGGCCAGATACTTTTGAACTTCTCTCTCTCCCTCGCTGACACTTCTGCATTCCCCTTTCAGACTTCTGTTGATTTAATGTTTCCCAGAGTCCCTGCCATAAGCAAGTCCTTTCACTTAATTTCTTTGGTTCTTACTCTTTTCAGTCATAGCTATGTTACCTTCAAGTCATCTCTTTGGTCTTAGGAATCCTGGATCCAGGTTTGTTTGCTTTTTCTTTTTTGCCATTATAAAAAAGATAGCTGGGGAAAACATAGATATGGTGGGGAAAGCATGGAGTCTAAAAGATCTGCTGGTTATCCTCAGTTCCTTAGTTGCAAACATTAGAATTCACTCTAGGCAATTTAAACAGAAATGGCTTTAATACAGAGTATTGCGTAATTTGGCTTCCCAGGTGGCACAGTGGTAAAGAGTCTGCCTGCCAGTGCAGGAGACACAAGTTTGATCCCTGGATCAGCAAGATCCCCCGGAGGAGGAAATGGCAGCCTCCTCCAGTATCCTTGCCTGAACAATCACAGGGACAGAGGAGCCTGGTGGGGTGCAGTCCATGAGGTCACAAGGAGTTGAAGACGACTGAGTGACTGAGCACATTGGGTAATTTGTAGGCTTACCAGGCCTGGCAAAGAAGTCTGTATGCTGTGCAAGCAAAAATAATGCAGCCAGCAGAAACACTTCAGAACTGCAAGGGATTTCTTTATGTAAGATCTTTCTACAAACTCTATCTGATGCTCCTCACTCCTATGCATTGAACACATAACTTCCTTGACCACTGCACTCAAAGAACCAAAGGTTACCCTGTGCTTGGCAGAGAATTCAATCTCTTCATTTGATGCTCACCACTGCCTTCCTGATCTTGCATAGGTGTATCTGTTTGGCTGAACCCAGGTCATATATAGATGGGAAAACAGTGGAAACAGTGGCAGACTTTATTTTGAGGGGCTCCAAAATCACTGCAGATGGTGATTGATGCCATAAAATTAAAAGATGCTTACTCCTTGGAAGGCAAGTTATGACCAACCTAGACAGCATATTAAAAACCAGAGACATTACTATGCCAACAAAGGTCCGTCTAGTCAAGGCTATGATTTTTCCAGTAGTCATACATGGATGTGAGAGTTGGACTATAAAGAAAGCTGAGCACCGAAGAATTGATGCTTTTGAACTGTGTTGTTGGAGAAGACTCTTGAGAGTCCCTTGGACTGCAAGGAGATCCAACCAGTCAATCCTAAAGGAGATCAGTCCTGAGTGTTCATTGGAATGACTGAGGTTGAAGCTAAAACTCAAATGCTTTGGCCACTTGATGCAAAGAGCTGACTCATTTGAAAAGGCCCTGATGCTGGGAAAGATTGAAGGCAGGAGAAGAAGGGGATGACAGAGGATGAGATGGTTGGATGGCATCACTGACTCAATGGGCATGACTTTGGGAGGAGTTGGTGATGGACAGGGAAGCCTGGCGTGCTGCAGTCCATGGGGTCTCAAAGAGTTAGACATGACTGAACAACTGAACTGAATTGATCTGAGGTCATATATGGGACCAGAGCTGCAAGGGAGTCTGAACACTAGCCTGCATGATACAGGAAACTACAGTGGAAGAGAGTAAAGTGGGTTAATGGTGGTATCAGACACAATCATTTACTGGCCACAACCTTGGGTATACTACTTTGAATTTTCCTGTAGAAAAAATAGGGCTAAAAATACATTTTATAGTGTTAATAAGCTTTTTTGCAAAACACCTGAGACATGATAATAAGTGCTCAATAAAGGAACATTTTTGTAAAGTAAAATTAAAAATAAATAAATAAATAAATAAATAAAAAGAAAAAAAATAAAATAAACTACAGTTGACCCTAATAACATGGGAGTTAGGGACACTGACCTGCATAATTGAAAATCTGTATATAACTTTACAGTCAGCTCTCCATATCCATGGTTCTGCATCCCTGGATTCAACCACCATGGATCATGTAGTACTCTGGTATGTATATATTGAAAAAAAATGTTTATAAGTGGATCCATGCAGTTCAAACTTGTGTTTTCAAGGGTCAGCTATATATGCGGATACAGTGAGCTCATTAAGGAGTTTTCTCATAGAAAAATAATGAAAATGGAGCAAGCTTCTCACCTCAGTAATTTTAGTGTTCTGAAACTCTGTCATTCTGTCTTTTGGTCAGTTCAAACAATTATCAAAATGCTCTTTGATGTGTGTTTATTGAATCAAATGCTTTCAGTCTGACTCCAACCTCTAAAATTCACCCACATCTTTTTACTCATAAAACATAAAGTTGATACATGATCACTGTAGGAAAACTGGAAAATACAGAAAAGTATAAAGAAGAAAGTAAAGATCACAGGCAATTCACACTCATTCCTCACTTCTGCATGGTAAAGTAAAAAGGCATGCATGGCAGCCAGTTCAGGTGTTCATTGTTTGATGCTAATGGAATTGAGGTTGGGATTCAGCAAAAACTGTAGCACAGGCCACTGTGTTTTGATATGTGTTATTGATTTGTTTCTCATTAACAGCTAGGGAGGCAGCTCTACTTGTCATCTGCATCTTATAATGGAAGAAACTGTAACAGGAAGTGACCAGTGTGTGGTTTCTTGACAGGCTAGGATTCAAACTTGGGTGTTCAGATCCCAAGTTCAGCTCTCTTTCCATTATAATATGTTTCTTCTCTTTTCACGAGTTGTGTTTCCCTGTCAACCAGTAGCATGCAAGGAACAATTCCATCACATTCTTAACCCATTATACTGTCCAGTTGGGCTGTTCTTATGCACTTTATGATAAAGAGAAAATTAATATCACACTCTCAGTTTAGGAGAGATAATGTCATGCTCAAGGTTTCACCAATTAGTTGCTACAGAATAACTTTGGGATAGTGACATAATGAATTGACAGTACAGCATCAGAGGTGGTTTATTATATTATAATCATGAAAGTGTGAGGTTTTTTTTTTTGACTGTGTGCTATTAGAGTCTCAGTTAAATATCTTTTGAACTCAGTTCATGTTCATAACAAAAGTATTTGATCTGTGGGAAAACATGTTCCTAAATCATTTCCTAGTGATTGGTCTAGTCTCAGGAGTTATTTCCTCATACACTGATCAAATGAAAATAAAAGACAACAAATGAACATCATCCAATTTAAATTTATTTGACTTTTAAAAATATTTTAAAATGCATTCTCACATAATATTTGAATTTAAAAGTGGGAGGAACTTTTTTTTTAAAGGACACCCTGAACATGTGCCAGATGCAAAAGTATTCCCCTCACTCCCCTTTCCCGTGATTCATGGGAGGGGACCCTCATTTTGTTCCTTTCTACAACCAACTACAGTACTTCAATGAAGTGCCCAAGCTCTATTGTTCAATTTATACAGTGCTTCACCATACATAAATCTATCCTCAAATTGACTCAGTCTCATCAGGGCTAAAAACAAAAATAGAAGGAAAAAAAAAAAAAAAACAAAGAAACAAAAAACCTTCTTGTGTAGCTGATAGAAGAGGATGGACCCAATTGGTTTCTAGGGACACTGGGTCTCTCACCAGGGCTGGAAGCAGAGCTGGTTCTACACGTGTGGCATCACCCCACGAGGCTGGCAAAGCTCACAGTAGCCCAAAGTCTTCATGCACTAAGAGTGAGTCATGGGCAAGAGAGAAGCGAGTGGTAGCCAATCAGCAACAGAAATGCGCCTCCACGGAGGCATCACCTTTCGGGTCTTAATGTGACTGTTTGACTTCCTGTCCAGGGCATGCACACAGCTGGGTTTCTTCTGGAATGTCACCATATTGTTCTAGTCTTTCTATAGAAGCCGCTCTTAAGAAAAGGCAGGTCTTCTCTTTAGGAAACTAAACGTCAACTGTTTCAACATATCTTTCACTCTTGTTGTAGACACATTTATTGTTTTCTGTGAAATTTAATTGCTTTACTCCTCAGCTAGCATTTTCCTCACTGCATTTCCCATAATATTAAGAAATGGTCTCTCACAGGACAGAAGGAGGAGAGGTAGTGAAAAGGTATCAACTTTCTCCCTTCTCATGATCACCTTCTAGTCCATAGATGTCACCAAAGACAGCCCCCACTTTAAACATGGTTCTTTGGTTTCTTCAGTAGAAACATTTCTAAGCTTGGAATAGATTATTGTGACCTATTTTAAATGCGAACCAACAGGGATATCTTCTTCCTGACACTGTGCTTTACTTGTGTTGTTAATAAAATTAGAAAGTGCTTACAGTTCTGAAATTCTTTAAATTTGTCTGGTAGTAAAAATAGTAATTAAAGATGAAAACTCTCCTAGTTCTTTAATTCTTAGGGAAATCATGAATTCTGAGTGAGAATTTAGTTCTTTCTCTAGGGTTAAATTCTGCCTTTAGAAACATGTCACTTTTAAAATACCAAGGGGTATTGCAAGCCTTCTTCATTTTCTGACAATAAGAAAGTGGACATATTTCCATTAACTCTAGAGCAGTGACTCTCAACCTGGGCTACACATTAGCAATCACCAGGGGCACTTTAACAAGGACCGGTTGTACCCTCATAGAGTCCTGTTTAATTGGCTTGGGGTATGGCCTGAGTGCTAGGATTTTAAAAACTCCCCAATGATTCTAATGTGCAGCCAACATTAAGAACTGCTGATCTAGAGCAAGGATTTTATAGCACATCCATTGTATCCTGTTTATAGCTATTGAAATGGACCCTTGTTACGCTTATGGACCAAAGGAATTTGTTAGAGGATAAAGGCAAGCTCACTGATGCAAAGTAGAGTTACATGACCAGGTCTCAGGGAGGATGGAAACCTCCCTATTGCTAGCCATCGAGGTGGCATGAACTAATGTACAAACTCTTTAGGCACTGCTAGGATGAATCAGCTCCAACCATTTTCTTCCCTTGCAGTTCTTTTGCTTAAGGTTCAAATGCCAGGGAGAGAAAGAGGATTGACTGAACTCTTAGCCCCACTTTTGGCCAGGAGAGGATGGGGTGGAGTGGTTCCCCAAAGGAAAATTGATTTGCTCTTCTTGGAAGAGGGCACTGTGGATTCTTGGCAGACAACATGGACAGATGTCCCCATACCCTGAAACCATTTTGCTCCGGATGGGGAGGATGTAAGGAACATTTCTCTCAGAAAGCAGTTGGCTTAGGATCAGACTCCCTTGGTGTCTGCTGATTTGTTCGTAGTAATTATTCATTCATTCATAAAATGTTTATTGAATATCTATAATAGGAGTCTCTCTGGGACTGCCAGGTTAAAGAAGTAGTTGATGGTTTTAGGATGCTTACAACCTCATAAGGATAAGAGACATACAAGTGGAAGCATGATATTCTTGACAGACCTCCAGGCATTGCTCCTCAGAGTAAAAACAGCATCAGTTAGTCACTACTTGAGTACCTGCAAATGGTTAGACCCTCATAGGCCCTGGCCAGTGGAAAGGAGATGGGAGACCATCATATGTCTGCAGAAAAGCTTGGTCCTTGCATTGGTTACCCGTGGTTGGGATTTCTGATCTTGCGATGGGATCTCCTCCTATTGTTTCTCCTATTGTCTTTTGGACTGTGGGTGGCACCTTTCTTCCAGTGTGCCTGGATTCAGAACCACATTCATCCTCCCTCCCTGCTTTAGTTGAGTTTCTGGACTTAACCCTCATGCCTGACTAACTCAGAACCCTTGCCATCATAATTATTTTTTTTCCAAACCACTGCTCTTAGTCCTACTTTCCTGCTTTTCACTGTCAAACAAGGTCCAAGAAAACAGGCTCTCTCCTTAATCATGGGCACAGTTTTCTGTCTGCACCACACAGCCTACAGGATCTTAGTTCCCCAACCAGGGATTGAACCTGTGCTTCTGCAGTGGAAGTGCAGATTCTTAACCACTGGACCATCAGAGAAGTCCCTGGATACACTCCTTATTAGACATGTAAAATATACTACTAGATGGTGGGCTGAAAATATATTCTTAAAACTGCTTTCAGGATTTCTAGACTTACGTTGTCAACTCAGATATTGTCAGATAACTATTATTTTAGACATATTGTATTGTGGGTTTACTTTCTTTAATTTCACCCTCAAAATATGATGGAAACCTGTCAGAGTTATTAGCCTAGCAGTAGTGACTACAGAAATCAGAATATTTCTGATTTTTTAATTAAAATATAAAACTATAGGATCAAATAATAATAATGGCTAACATTTATTAAATGTTTGCTATACTTAGTATATGCACACAGTAAATGCCCCACAAAGACTGGTTGTGGTCTTATGGTTGTTATTGTTCATATTGTTATGTGACTTGGTAGGCATTGTATATGTGTATACATATAAAGATAAGTACTCTCCATTTACAAACTTATATGGTTCTCTCAACAACCCTATGACATCAAGGTAGCTTTATTAAACACATTTTACAGATGAGGATACTGAGTTATACAAAGATTCAAAAGCTTATTCATGGTTCCATAGTTAAAACTAAGTAGCATAGTTCGGGACTAAACTTGGGCAGTATGGCTCTTTTTTCTTAATTCCAAGATAGTCATTGTTTGTTTTTACTGACCGATATCACAAAGAGTCGGACACGACTGAGCGACTGAGCTGAACTGAACCTGAACTGACAGTGCTTATATATGGTTGCTTCAGAGCTGTTTGGTGAATGAATGAATGAATGAACTGTAGGTTCTGTGGCTGGGTTTTTTCAACATGCTCCCTACTACCATGCTGAAGAGCACAAGAATTGGAATTTATTTAAAATTTTACCTAAAACATAATTATGATAACAATTTATCTACATTAAAAACTACATACTCTATGCTTTATAAACCCAATTTGTATTTAAAACATTTAAATTTATTTATTATTATTTTTCCATCTTTATGATGTAATTTACATATACCATTGTGTCAACTTAAGGTATATGAGTGGTATCATGTGTAAAATATCTAGTGGAAAGCTGTATATAGCACAGGGAGATTAGTTCAGTGCTCTGTGATGACCTAGAAGGGTGGGATAGTGAGGTGGGAGGAAGAGAGACTCGCAGCCGGGGGACATATATATATATATATATTTATACCTGGTTTAGGTTGTTGTACAGCAGAAACTAATACACTCATTGTAAAGCAATTATCCTCCAACTGAAAAAATATATAAGGTATACAAGAGTTGATTTGGTATATATTGCAGCATGGTTATCACCATATGTTAGCTCACACCTCCATCCCATCACATTATTACCATTTCTTTTTTATGGTGAGAACATTTAAGATTTACTCTCTTAGCAGTTTTTCAAGTTATGGTACAACATTATTCACTGTAAGCATCATGCTATACATTAGATCCCCAGAACTCGTTAATCTCATAACTAGTCATTAGTACACTCTGACCAATATCCCCACCTTTACTCCACTCTCCAGTCCCTGGTAACCACTGCTTTACTCTCTGTTTCTCTGCATTCAGCTTTTATCCAGGTGTTTACTTAATGTGATTCCTCATAATTTTACTAGTTTGAACCACTGAAATTTATTCTCAGATGAGTAATAATCTGGCCAGGGTGGGCAGTACTTCAGGAAAAGGCAATAATAACAAAGAGGAGAGATTGAACTGCTTCACTCTTGTCGTCTTCCTGATTCTATCTCCTGGGCTTGCATTTCCCTGGCTGGAGATGACTCTCCCCAAAGTTAATTCCTTCATTGTCCTTGCCCTGTCAGATGCCTTTCTTTTCTGAAGGATTTCCTTAATCCACTGTGGTTCTTTAAGTGGCTGTCTTGATAACACCAAATGCTGTCTGGCAGGCGAATGACCTTACCTGAATATCCACATATATTGTCAGAGGAGACTGAAAACTTTGTTTTGGCCTTAATTTTAGGAAACAAAATCCCAAGGCAGATATAGCAAACATGAAGACTTTTCCTATTTCCTGTTCCTGCCCTTTGCTAGAGATTAATAGAAATGATTGCTCTTTTCAACTTTGTATTTATTTACCTATTTTTGGAAGAGCTGCTTATTTGTAAGTGACAAGGAAAGAATGCCAATAAAGCATTACCTGGGTGAATCACAGATTGAAAGTAACCCTGCTGGGGAAGATGCCACTGTGTCTTTCAAACCAGGAGGTCGTGAAGGCAGCTGTTTATCAAAAACCCTGTAAAGCTTTGCCTTCAGTGCTAAGTTGTGCTGTGACAAAACAAATGTCTGTGATAAACACTAAGTTCTAGTCTTCCTGGGCCTGGGACAGTCAGAATGAGGCACACTCCTGAGTGTGGTTTTGGGAAGATCTTCAGTCTAAGAATCAGATTTAGCCTGGCTTCAGTACTGGAGCAGGTCTTCAGGCAGAGCATCCGCTGGGGGCTGGCTGGGTAGTGGGCATGGGTGGTAGGTGAACCCACATGTATCCTCACATGAGATGAAAGAAAGAGAACATCTGCAGGCATTGTTGTTCAATTGCTAAGTTGTGTCCAACTCTTAGTGACCCCATGGACTGCAGCACGCCTGCTTCCCTGTGTGGCTTCTCAAACAGTTCTAGGTTAGGAGAGAAACATCCAACTCAGGCCAGGATGAGCTGGAGGAAATGACCTCTGCTCTATGTCTTAAAGAAGTATGAGTCAACTCAGCAAAGAAGTAGGAAGAACTTTCCAACTTCATGTGTAGAGACATAGAAAGAAACTGAGTAGCTGATAGAACTCTGTGTGGGGCTAAGATGGGAGAAGTGAGCAAGGACCAGATGCAAAAGCTTTCCTTCCTCCTGATAAGGGTTTCTCCTTTATCCTGAAGGCTCTAGGAAGAGATAGGGAAGTGACAGCACTGGATTTTCGTTTTTGAATCATCATTCTAATACAAAGGATGGGTCAGAGGTGATTGAAAACTAGAAGAGGCAGGGATATCAGCTTTAAAGAGTAGTAGCAGGACAAAGAGGAGGGGTTTGGGTTTATCAGATGTTTCAGTAAGTAGCAATCAACAAAACTTGGAGAGTGACTGAGTGGAAGGAGTTAAGGACTTACCTCGGGCTGGGAGACTGGGTGAATGGTGGCCTCAGTTTCTAAGAAAAGGGCTGTTGGAGGAGAAGCAGGTTTGGAGAAAAAGAATATGAGTGTGCATCCCTAGAATCTGACAAGATTTATATACTAGGCTGGTTTTTCAGTCCCAGCTTACATTGTGTACATACATAATGGTACTTAAGTTCTCAGCCTTGGCTGATGCAGGCCAGCAGTCTTTGTTAAGACTGTCACTACTGATTCTCTCTTGAATCATTCCAATGTCTCTGCTTTTCTGTCTTGAAAGCAGAGACATCTTGCATCTCAGAATGACTTGAGGTCCTCCCCCAGGCTTGAGCCTTCGAATCTGGGGCACCTTAGCAGTGTTTGGGCTTACTGGCCTCCGGGGGTGGGGAGTAGAAAGATGGTATCACAATCAAGCTGTACCTGACAGCAGTTGAACCACTGGATCTACAGGGAAGGGTTGCTCCCACAGCCTCCCAACCCCATTACACACAGCTCCCTCATTACACAGGAGAGGCCCCGGCACATCTGCTTCTCTTTCCTTCTGCCCTCATAAGACAGCATGCCATAAAAGAGCCACACATCTTGTGCTCTTGTCAGCTGCAGGCTCTTTGTAGATCAAACATTTTATTATTTCCAAGATTCATTTTTCAAGTTGCAGAGTCCTTCCCCGGGTCTCAGAGATAATAACAAAGCATTCTGTGGTTCTAGCCTTCCCTTGCCTAGTCCTTTCCAGCCAAGTGATTCTGAGGCTGCCCAGAGGGTGTTTCCCATGTGCTGACAGGAGGAGTCCTCACGTTCTTTTCTTCTGACTGGTCACCCCAACCAGCTGCCACTGCTGATTCTGCCATTGTCTTTCATTTGTGGTGGGGATTACAATGCCTGTGCAAAAGATACTCTTCAGTTCAGTTCAGTCGCTCAGTCGTGCCTGACTCTTTGCGACCCCATGAACCACAGCACTCCAGGTCTCTCTGTCCATCACCAACTCCCAGAGTCCACCCAAACTCATGTCCATTGAGTCGGTGATGCCATCCAACCATGTCATCCTCTGTCATCCCCTTCTCCTGCCCTCAATCTTTCCCAGCATCAGGGTCTTTTCAAATGAGTCAGCTCTTCGCATCAGGTGGCCAAAGTATTGGAGTTTCAGCTTCAACATCAGTCCTACCAATGAACACCCAGGACTGATTTCCTTTAGGATGGACTGGTTGGATCCCCTTGCAGTCCAAGGGACTCTCAAGAGTCTTCTCCAATACCACAGTTCAAAAGCATCAATTTTTTGGTGCTCAGCCTTCTGTATAGTCCAACTCTCACATCCATACATGACCACTGGAAAAACCATAGCCTTGACTAGATGGATCTTTGTTGACAAAGTAATGTCTCTGCTTTTTAATATACTGTCTAGGTTGGTCATAACTATCCTTCCAAGGAGCAAGCGTCTTTTAACTTCATGGCTGCAATCACCATCTGCAGTGATTTTGGAGCCCAGAAAAATAAAGTCAGCCACTATTTCCACTGTTTCCCCATCTATTTGCCATGAAGTGATGGGACCGGATGCCATGATCTTAGTTTTCTGAATGTTGAGATTTAAGCCAACTTTTTCACTCTCCTCTTTTACTTTCATCAAGAGGCTCTTTAGTTCTTCCTCACTTTCTGCCAGAAGGGTGGTGTCATCTACATATCTGAGGTTATTGATATTTGTCCTGGAAATCTTGATTCCGGCTTGTGCTTCTTCCAGCCCAGTGTTTCTCATGATGTACTCTGCATGTAAGTTAAATAAGCAGGGGGACAACATACAGCCTTGACGTAGTCCTTTTCCTATTTGGAACCAGTCTGTTCCATGTCCAGTTCTAACTGTTGCTTCCTAACCTGCATACAGGTTTCTCAAGAGGCAGGTTAGGTGGTCTGGTATTCCCATCTCTTTCAGAATTTTCCACAGTTTATTGTGATCCACACAGAATTCCCAATTTGATGTGTGATGGTTAAGTGAAGGCGTCAACCTTGCTAGACTATGGTGCCCAGCTGTTTGGTTAAACACTAGTCTACATATTGTTGTGGAGGTATTTTGTAGATGTGATCAACGTTTACAAACAGTTGGTTTTAGGTAGAGCAGATAACCCTCCATAATGGGGAGGACCTCTTCCAACTGGGTGAGGGCCTTAAGAGTGAAAACAGAGATGAAGAAATTCTGCCTCAAGACTCTAAAATTGAAATCTTCAATTTCCACCTGCTGGCCTGCCCTGTGGATCTTAGACTTGCCAGTCCCCCACAGCCAGTGATCCCGTTGTTGAAAATCATTCTCTCTTGCTCTCTCTCCATCTCTAATGTTGGTTCTGTTTCTCTGGACCAAGAGTACTCTGAGCATTCTTCCTTCTTGAGTTTTCAAAGCATTATGACTGTGTCTGCAGGGAAGAGGCCTTTTCTTTCACCTGTGGGCCTTTTGTCACTAGGGCCCAAAGTGACTCGACCCATGCCTCCTTGTCTCAGTCTCCCTGAAACTTTCATGAACACTTTCCCCCTAGTATCTACCTGTAGCTTATCCCTCCATATCACTCAGTTACTGGTGGAGGGTCAGCATTCTTGCCTCTAGCTGAAACCACCTATGCCTTATTCACCTATGAGTCCCCCAGTCCCTAGTAGACTACTTAAATTTGAAGTTGTAATGTTTATTTGGGGAGTTGTCATGCAATAGGACATGTTGTATAACAGGTACAAGTAAATATTTGTAGACTGATGCATTGAGACAGACCCTTCCTACTGTCTGCTTTACTGGTCACTTTCTTTAGATCCAACAACCCGAATGCAGATCAACTTGTTCCAGTCCTGCTTGTGATAACCAACATGCTCAGATCAAGTCCAGGTAGCACTTTATTTATTTATTTATTTTAAAATATTTTTTCTTTTTCTTTTTTTTTTAAATAAATTTTTATTTTTACTTTATTTTACTTTACAATACTGTATTTGTTTCACCATACATTGACATGGATCCACCACGGGTGTACATGCGTTCCCAAATATGAACCTCCCTCCCACCTCCCTCCCCATAACATCTCTCTGGGTCATCCCCGTGCACCAGCCCCAAGCATCCTGTATCCTGGATCGGACTTAGACTGGCGATTCGTTTCTTACATGATAGTATACGTGTTTCAATGCCATTCTCCCAAATCATCCCACCCTCTCCCTCTCCCTCAGAGTCCAAATGTCCGCTCTACACATCTGTGTCTCTTTTGCTGTCTCGTATACAGGGTCATCATTGCCATCTTTCTAAATTCCATATATATGTGTTAGTATACTGTATTGGTGTTTTTCTTTCTGGTTCCCTTCACTCTGTATAATTGGCTCCAGTTTCATCCATCTCATTAGAACTGCCTCCATACACTGAAACCAAGCTCCACCCAAGAATACATTTGAATCAGGTAGCACTTTAGATTCTAGCTGAGAGTGGAGTATGCAGTTCCTTCCTCTCTGGCTGGTATTTATCCCCCTCGTGCTCCCTCCCCACACATCATAGTCATGCAAAATCCAGCTCATCTGCCTTACTTTGCATTTTCATTATTTTTTTCCACTGATCCCACTCCCCAACACGAATGGAGCCCTGGCTTATATAGCTTTGTGTTAGACAGTATCTGGAGCTTCTTAGGTGCTGAGATAATTTTTCAAAAAGAAAGAATGGGTCTAAGTAAGGAGGGGAAGAGGATGGCAGAAAGGATGTGGGAAAAGACAGAAGGAGAGAGGAAGGAAAGATGGAGTTGATTACAGAAGCAAATTCCTACTTTTAAGACAACCTCTCTTCTCTGGGAATTGCATTTAGTTCTGTCAGATTCTTTGGGTAGCAAGTGTTCTGTTAGCTGGTACGTGAAGTAGTTTGAAGGTTTGTTAGCTTGAAACTTGGTACAGTACATAGACGCTAACTTAAAATCTGAGAATAACCTGAGTTCATCTCACTGAACCTCAGAAGCCTAAACTCATTTCCTACACTCTCAGTCTGGAGCAGGCACTTAACTGCTATAATGGAAAATAATCCTATTGCAGGATATGCTTTGACTAATGAATGTGTGGGATGGCGTTCCCGTGACGGCGGTACACATGGCTTTAATGTGGCTAAGCGGAACTGATGTCTCTGTGCAGAAATCTGGTGTTAGAACTGTCGCGTTTGCAGCCAGATCCTAGAGAGACTCAGAAGGGAGAATCAACCACAATTAGAATGTCAAATCACACTTCCCCTCTTCAAATTGCATTTCTAAAAATAAGATAATGAAAATATGTATTTGTGTGGGAGAGGGCTTATTGTACAAAGCTGCAAATAAGACACAAGGAAGTGTCTGTGCTCAGATACCCCATTCAGGAGGAGGCTTTCACTGCGGGGGAGCTTCTGTGCCATGAAGAAAGCTGCATAATGTGCTCGCACAAAAGGGTCGCAGCCAAGAAAGCTGATTGCGTTTCTAAGCCTCTGGAATAAAAAGGCATGCAGACAACATTGTTTTTCCGGTTAAGGCCAGTCTTTCCTTCTCCCTGTCACTGGATTTCAGACATTCTTTAAAGGGGCGGGGGAGAGACTTAACATGGTCTATTAAACCTTGCTGCAGTTTTTAAGCCTTTATAAAACGGTTCATTATTGAATACATTTGGTGGCCACTGTGTAATGGAAAATGTCTAAGGAGTCAAAGGAACACTCCTATACTTTCTTTCCTCCAGCTTCCTATTGTGTAGATAAAACCAAATATAGTAAAAAGGTTTAGAGTTGCTGCTGATGGCAAAGGAAAGAACCAACTGATTTGTGAGGTTCCTTCCTTTAGGAGGTTATTCTTTGATAGTGAGAATTATTTGAGGTAATCTCTGTCTTTTGGAATGAAAATATTAAGTGGAGGAGAGGTTTGGGGGACACCTATTCTTGAGATTTAGTTTTTATTTGGGGAGTTGTAATGAAATAGAATCATTTTCAGACTCAGTAACAGACTCTTGGATTGTTGTTTTTCTTCCTTTTTGAAGGCTAATGGATTCTTAAGGACTGTAAGATTTCTCTGATTCAGGATGGGAGTAAGGAAACTATTCATTTGGAGCAAGGTGCAGCTAATGTTATTTTAACAGTTAAAATTTACTAAGAGATAATCATTGTGCAAGGAATTGGTGATAAGTGGTTGAAATACTTGCTGCTTTGGGGATTAATGACAGATATTTGACAATGTAGGCTTTTCATTGCTTCCTGCATTTCAGTGTTGCTATTTCAGATTACTTTTCTTCTGCCTAAAAAAAAAAATCCTCTTAGTAATTTTATTTTTTAGCTCAGGTCTGCTAGAAATGTATCCTTTCCTTTCCATATTTGGGGTTTGTTTGTCTTGAAATATCTTACTTTTCTTTTTATTTTTGAGTATTGTAATCTTGGTGGTTGTTTTAACACTTTAAAGATGTCATTCCATTGTCTGCTAGTTTTCATCATCTCCCATGAGAGTTAGCTGTTTTCCTACTTACTGTAAAAGATAATGTCTCTCCCCCTCCACCCTGCTTTTAAGATTTTTAAAATTTTCTTTGGTTTTTAGCAGTTTGATAGGATATAGCTAGATGTAATTTTCTTCACATTAATTTTTTTATTTAGAGTTCTCAGAATTATTAAAGCTATAAATATTGTCTTTCATGAGTTTGGAAATTTTTTAGCCATTTTTGAAGACAAGTATTATTTTTGTTCTATCGCTATTTTTCTTTTGGGATATCAATTACGTGTATGTTAGATTTTTTTTGTTGTTTGATATGTGTTTATGCTAGTTTGTATTTTTTACACTTTTCCTGTCTGTTCTTTAATTTGGGTATTTTTATGGACCTGTCTTCCAATTTAGGAATTTTGTCTTCTGCCATATTAAATTCATCTAATAAATTCTTAATTTCAGTAACTGTATTTTTAGCTCTAGAATTGTCATTTGACTCTTCTTTATATGTTTTAGTTCTTTGTTAAAATTCTCTACCTTTTCATCTATTTAAGATTTTTTTCTCCTTTAGTTTCTTGAAGTTATAACTCATAGTTATTCTAAAGTTTCATTTAGCTGTAATATCCAGATCAGTATGGACCTATTTCCATAATTAGTGTTTCTTTGGCTTTTTAGACATGGTCTGTCTTTTGGCATGTCTAGTAATTTTTAAATTAAATTTCAGGCATTGTATGTAAAAACAAATTGTGGTCTCCATATAATATTATCTTCCTATAGTCCGAGTCTATCTTTCTTCTATTAGGCAGAGTTGAGACTCTTTCTTAATTCATGTAAAGAATATGTTTCAGTGTTGGTAAAGCTCACTGTACTCCTGGTTCACCCCTGCCCATGAGGCCTAACATTCTTAAGAGCTTAAGAAGTTCACTGGGTCCCTCTCCCAGGCAGGGTCTAAACTCTAATCCTTTTCTCCTTAACAAATGAGATTCCTAAAAACTCTGCCCTGCTTTTCAGTTTATCTGCTTAGTTTCTAAGCCTCCTGGCCTTGCTTCAGAAATTGGCATTTATATTAAGGAAAGAGCTGGCTGTATATCAGTCTTAGTTCTCTATTCCTCACCTTGTTACCAGAAACTTGGCTCTTTAAGTCTCAAATTTTGTCTCTTAAGCCTTATAAGACAGTGAAAAATTCTGCTCATTATCTGTCCCTAGCAGTGGCCTTCTGCCTGGGTGCAACCTAGATTAGCATTCTTTTGCGCCAAATCTAGAATCATCCAAACAATTGCACAATGTCAGTGTGTTTTCTAGTCCTTTCCTTCCCCAAATCATGTCCCCTTTGCTTCTGCTTGTTTCAGCAACTTGCTGGTGCTTTTAAATGGATTTTATTTTTTAAATATTAAGTTATTCCTGAAAATGTTGACCCACCATTCTACTGGCTATCTTTTGCAGGGAATACCTGTTTGTTTCAGCATCTAAGATGTATGTATCAGAAACTGTTTGAGGCCTAAGTGCAAAGGCAAATAGAGTTGATAATTTGTTGGGGTAGATTGTGTTCTACTTAGGAATAGGGTCTTGTTTTGGGTTAGATTGTATATCCCTCAAAAAGATTGATTAAGATTTTAACTCCTAGTATTTTAGAATCTAGCCTTATTTGGAAATAGCATCACTGCCGATATAATTAGTTATTATGAGATTATACTGAAGTATGGTAGGCTCCTAACTCAGTGTGACTATTCTTCTTATATGAAGACAGCCATGAGAAGACCCAGAGACAAAGGGAGAATAGCCTATGAAGACGAAGGCACAAACTGGAGTGATGCATCTAGAAGTTAACGATTGCCAAGGATAGACAGCCACTGTCAGAATCTAGGAAGAGAGAAGGAAAAAATCTTCACTACAGATTTCAAAGGGAGGTCATTTGCTGACACCTTGATTTTTGACTTCTAGCCAAAATTGTGAAATAATACATTTCTGTTATTTCAAACCACTCTATTTTCAGTACTTTGTTATAGCAGCCCTAGAAAACAAACATAGGACTCTTGTCTTTAGAAGTCAGAGAAGATACTCTGAATAAAAGAAGAAGAAGAATTATGAACTCCTGCAAGATAGAGAAAAGAAGGAGCCAGGAGGAAGAGAGACAACAAGTTAGAAATGGTGGTTTGACATGATACTGTATGTTGACAGTAATGTTTGGGACATTCTAAATCTTTGGGACATTTTAGAACTGATACCTAACTGATATGATGAGATTTCTTACAGCAACCAGGAAAGGGCTTGAGAGCAATGTCTAGGTAATTATGAGACAAAACCGACTTAAGATAAATGGTGTCAGAGGACAGAAGAACCCTGAAACATCTAAGTCTTGGGCATTCAGAGACATCTTAGGGAGGATTTTGGAATTGTTGGCTCTGAGAGTTTTCTTCAATGGGAGTGAGGAGGATTAATTTTAAGAAAGTGTACCTTGAACCCAAGAGTCGTGGCTATTGGTTATTCATGTGTTCATTCACTCAAAAATTTGTAGCATTTGGTGCTTTATTTAGCTATATTCTTGAGTCATGATTTTCAAAGATTGCTTTCTTCCCCTGGTTATTTTTTCAAGCAGTGCCAGCTATATTATAAGATAGGCTGTCGATTCTGCAAGAATAAATCAATCCTGAAACCTCAGAGGTCTTAACAAAGTTTATTTGTTTTTTCCATAAGAACTAATGTGGATAGCAATGTGGCGTGTTCTGCCCTGAGTAATCACTGAGGTGCTCACTATGATGGAGGCTTTGCTACTGGATCATCACCATTTACTAAGGCAGAGGAGAAGAGACCGTAGAAGGTTGTGTGCTAGCTCCTAAACTCTTTGGTGGTCTGGGTGATACAAGTACTTTTGCTTATGCCTTGTTAACCAGAACTAGTCACATGATTCACTTCACTACAAGGAAATGTATGGGGACATATGTAATATTTTGATAAGCATTATTGTCTCTGCCATTCCACCTTAGCTAGTAAATGAGTTACTATGAATATCCCTGAAGAATAGATAAGAATATCTGAAGCATAGAAAAGTTAAGTAATTTGCCCAAGGTCACATAGCTAGAGAGCTGCAGAGACAGGACTCACATGCCAATCTGAAGTCACAAGCCCTTGTGCCATATTATATGGAGAGGAAAGAGTGGTCAGTACACTTTGAATTTTGACTTTCCTAGTGTTCTCTCTGTCACTCATGCAGTAGGGATTTCTTTATGGTATTTCTGATTCCTAAAGTAAGATATCAAGAGCTGAGTGAAACATGTCTTTTGCTCATTTTTGGAAATTGAGAAAAATAGATTATTTTTCCCTAAATATTTCTTAACTAGCTGTCTTACTCTGTTCAGGCTGCTATATCAGAATATCAATGATTGGATGACTTAAAGAAAAGACATTTATTTCTCATAGTTCTGAAGGCTAAGAAGCCCAAGATAAAGCCCAAGATAAAGGAGCAAGCAAATTCAGTACAGATGAGAACCTACTTTGTCATTTATAGGCGGTGGTCTTCTCACTGTGTCCCCACATGGCAGAAGGAGCTGGGGTCTCTTTTATAAGGAAACCAGTCCCATTCACAGGAGCTCCACTCTCATGACTTAGCTATCCCCAAAGGCCCGAGACTCTTAGGACCACCACACCTGGGCTTAGGTTTCAACATGTGAATTTTGGAAGGCACAAGCAGTCTGGTGCTAAGTAGCTAAAATGGAGCTTTCCTTGCTCTGAACCATCACTGCACTTGGATTGCATTGCAAGAAGAAGGAACTGAGGGACACTAATTTTTCCATAATCCCATAATCTTGTAATATCTTTTGGCCTCCCTACCATACATGCAACATTCACACAGACACACAGACAGACAGACAGACAGACAGACACACACACACACATCTCTTCACTATGTGCAATTGTAGTTGCTGTTGTTTAGTTGCTAAGTCATGTCCGACTCTTTTGCAACCCCATGCACTGTGGCCCTCCAGGCTCCTCTGTCCATGGGATTTCCCAGGCAAGTATACTGGAGTGGGTTGCCATTTCCCTCTCCAGGAGATTTTCCCAACCCAGGGATCAAACCAGCATCTCCTGCACTGGCAGGTAGATTCTTTACCACTGTGCCACCTGGGAAGCCCTTAAAGCACTTTATGTATATTCAATTTCATCTTCACAAAAACTTAGAGGAAGACATTGTACATTAGCTCCATTATGCCTTCACCTCACAGAGAGGTTAACTAATCTTGCAAGGTCACATGGCTATAACAGTAAGTATTAGAACAAAAATTAATGATTTGGGAAACTGACATTTTAGAAAAACTCTTCCTGTTTGAGTATGCAGGAGGGAGAGAAGGGTGAAAGTATGGAATCAGGGCAGATGATGAGAAGCTATTGCAACCGTCAGGACAGTGGTATATCATGGGCGTTAGGGTCCTGCAAACTACAGCAGACACTTCGAAGTGTCAGAGATGATGCCAAAGCTTTCAGTCCCTGCATCTGGGAGAAGATTACAAATTCAGAGAAGCAGCCTGTTGGGAATGATGCTCTAGGAATAGTAAGTCGCATTGGAAACAAGTTCGGGTCTGACTGTATCTTAAAATCACTGCAAAGACGGGCAGTGAACTATATACAATCATGTCACAGTCATGCATGATCAATAGGTAATTCTCCAGCAGTTTCTAATCTCAGGAAATGGTTAATAATCAATGCCTATATTTAATTGCTTATGTTGCAAAGTCAAGAATATTGTGAAGTGATACTGAATTGAGGCCACTGAAGACTCTGGAAAGATCTAAATTTAAAGATCCTTTCTTAAATATCTGATGGAGAGAAACCCACAACTTGGAAGCAGGCCCTGGACTTATCAAAATCAGATTTTAAAAGAACACAAAGACCTCCTAATATCTGTGGCAGACAGGATAATGACACTCGCCCCCCCTAACCACCACTCAAGATGTCCACAGTCTAATCTCCAGAACCTGCAAGTATATTAGGTTATTTGGCAAAGGGCAATTAAGGTTGCTGGTGAAATTAAAGTTGCTAGTCAGCTGACTTTAATGAGGGTGAGTATCTTAGTTCAGGGGTCCCCAGCCTCCAGGATCTAATGCCTGGTGTTCTGAGATGGAGCTGATGTAATAATAATAGAAATAAAGTGTACAACAAATGGCATGTCCTTGAGTCACCCTGAAACTCCACCCCACCCTGGTCCATGGGAAAATTGTCTTCCACAAAACTGGTCCCTGGTGCCAGAAACATTGGGGACCACTGCCTTAGTATATCCAAGTGGCCCATATGTAATCACTAGAGTCCGCAAAAGGAACAGAGGAAGACAAAGGAGAGCCAGAGAGATGACAGTGTGAGAAAGACTGGGCCCAATGTTGTTGGCTTTGAAGTTGGAGGAATGAGGATGGTCTCTGGAAGCTGGTAAGGCAAGAAAGCAGATTCTCCTAGAGTCTCCAGCAAAAAAAAATGCATTTTGCCAACCCCTTGATTTTAGTCCAGTGAGATCCACTCTGGACCTCTGATATGCAGACTGTAAGACCATACATTTGCACTGTTCTAAGCCACTTAATTTGCAGTAATTTGTTACAGCTTTCATAGGGAACTAAGTCAAGTATGTTAGAAGATAAACTATTTCTCTGGGTAGTTCAAACTTTTATTTTAACAACCTGTCTGTAGGCTGACTCCTGTCTACATGAAACAAACAAAGCTAACAAAGCATCATAGATTTCCATTTGTATTCTTGACAATGGAAACGGTCTTAACCATGAATTGAGCACAAAAACTTCTTAGAGTCATATTCTATCTAGTTTCCTAGTCATATTAAAAAAAGCCATGCTGGCAACAGTGTTTCTCACATTCTGGGAGGCAACTGCTTCTTTTTATCAGGACATACCCTTAATTTAAAAGCAAAAGAGGCCAAGCCAAAAATATAGTGATCTGTGTGAACATACAGGAAACAGTCCTTTGTCTCAGCAGAATAATGTGAGCAGAAAACGCCTTGATCAACAAACACATTTTTAAACTATATCAATAATTGGTTGGCATGAAAAGGAGAATGGTGAAGTTGTGACCTTATTTTCTTCCTGCAAGTTTCCTCCTTTCCAGGGTGTTCTCTTAAGGCCATTCTCTCAGTTAAGAGGCGCAGCTCTTTTTGCCAGTTCTTCAGCGTTATTCTCAGCAGGTTGCTGAGTTTGGGGCTATGTGGTCACTTTAAGATCAATGCAGCCCTTAACCTTATTAAGTAACAAGACAAGAGAATTCCAGGCAGTATGAGAGTCTGTAGTCCAATAAAAGTTCCTTTAACCAAGTCCCAAGTGTGATAACACAAGTGATGTCACCTTAGAATATGAGATGAAACCTGCCCTGTTTGGGGGTCAGAAAGCAGAGGAGAACTTAACTTGATTAAAAGAGCCCTGTAGTTTATTTTAAACAAGTTCCTGCTTGAGGATCTCTAAGATGGAGCCAGTATTGTGCTAGCTCAGCGGTATTACCCGCTTTAGAAACCATATTACTCACCCGCTTAACTTTAGTCAATTACAGAAAATAGCACCTCTGACTTCAGTCTAATACTTTGAATTTCATGGGTGAACATAGAGACTCTAATAGAATAAATTAACCTCTGACCACATCAAAACCAACCTCAAAAACTTGAGCATCTTCCTAAGTGGGAAAAATAGAAAAAGCTGGAGCCCGGTAAGAATGTATGTCAGCCTCAGAAAGCTCCTTCTGCCAAGAAGTCCTAGAATTGCTTCTCAAGTCCAGATGGTCAGGTAATTAATAATCAACCAAGAGTTATTGAGAGTTCAACCAAGCATGGTGGAAGGACCTAACAAGTATAAGATGTGCCTAATGCCTTCAAGAAATTTGCAATTAAGTTGGGGAAATCAACCATGGGAAGGTTCCAACAAGTAATTATACACTTCTTTGTGTATCCGTTGGTCCTGCCTTTACCCCATAGAAAGAGAGACTCCACGCCCCTTATTCATTGCTGCACTCACAGTGAGCAGCACAAGGTATGCACTCAAAGCTACTTTGAGCAAAGAGAGTGAATCCCCAAATGTGTGAGCAGTAGCACCAGAATTTCTACACAGTTCTGGTGGTTTAGGAGCCATGGTCTGCCTAGAAGGGAAGTAAAAATCCATATTTGCCCAGCACTACTGCATAAGATGGAGGACATTGTCAATTGCAAGTTGGGCTTCCCAGGTGGCTCAGCGGTAAAGAAGCTGCCTGCAGTATAGGAGATGGTGGTTTGATCCCTGGGTTGGGAAGATCCCTTGGAGGAGGAAATGGCAACCCACTCCAGTATTCTTACCTGGAAAATCCCATGGAGAGAGTAGCCTAGCCAGCCACAGTCCATGGGGTCGCAAAAGAGTCAGAACCGACTTAGCAACTAAACAACAAAGGTGCCTTAAACAGTGTTAGGTATACCGTAAGCACTCAGCAACCATTGGCAGGTAGCTTTATGATCATCACCACTGTGATTAAGGTATGTGCTCTTGTCTGCAGGTCCTTCAGGCTCGGTGACCTCTTCATCTTTCCCTGCTCACCATCCACCCACAGTCCCTAGACCCAGGGCTTCTTATCCTCTCTTGGACAAGGAGAGGTGGGAAGCCTTTGTTTGTCTCATGAAGCCCTTTTGCCTGCACCCCACCTGGGCTGGAGCTTGAGACTTAAAAGGCCAGACTTTGAACTTCAAAAAAGCCTCTTTTCTTTGTTTTTGTTCTAACAACACTTCCTGAGTTGGCAGCTTCATTGTCCAGCTTGAATGAGGAACGTGCCAGAGTGTAAATAAAGAAAATACTAGGAATCCCCCTAATCCTGTATACACACCCACCCACCAAATTATTAAAGTGTTACACTATTTGACTTAAGAGGTGTTTTGAATAACAACAACAACAACAAATATTTATTAAGCTATTTTTATAGCTGAGCACTGTCTTTGGCTGTAGGTCCCTTGTCTCTGACCTCCACTTCATTCCTTGGCCCTGAATTTGCATCCCTACCACTGACAGTTTGACTCTGCTATTTCTCCCTTTTTGAATTGTTCTCCTATTTTGTTTATTTACTAACTATATCCTCCATCGTTTCCAGCCCATTTGTATCACTGATCACTCTAAAATCCACAGTTCCTCTCTCAGCCAGGCACCATGAGAAATAAAAGTGAAGCAAAATGAAAGGATCTTGCCACTGAAAAGCTAACCAAGGTGATAAGGCCAATAAATACAAGACACAATAGAGAAAACTCCACAGTCCTGTGAAATTCTGGGGTAAAAATTATAATTGGTGCACAAGTGTCCAGAAGGCATAGCCAAACAACCAATTATAATCCTAAATCAACACAGGTATAGAATTGACCAAATCTTTTTCATCCTCGAAGCAGGTTTCTATTATGAGTTTATGAACCTGTTCCAGTTACTAGATACAAATTAGTTCAGGGGCTTTTCACTTTCAGCAAAGCTGATGTAGACACACATAAAACAGGATTTACAAAACATTTTCGGTCATGACTATTTCCACCAAAGGCTCACCATAAAATTTCTTCTAAGGAGCGAAGCTTACTTGCTAAATAGATTTAAAACATGATTTGATTTGCAAAATGGTTTTGTTTGCATGGGAGTTCAGGACAGATAGCCATTGCATTAAAATGAGGCAAACTTGTAATCACTTTACCCAATAGCCTGGAGTGCCATGAGTTCATGCTCTTCCCCAATAAGCTTAATTCATTCCCGAGAAGTCATCTGAATTTAAGTTTTGGTAGAAGGTGTTCATAAAGCATGTCCAAGAGATAATTAACTGCTCATAGTCATCAATTCAGATGCCCTTAGGGGAGTCTCGCCTCCGTCTTTACTCATTTATGACTTTATTTATGCATAGTGAGTCACTGGAAAAAAGAGAGTTTGAACCAAAGGGACAAGAGATCTTGGCATTTAGATTGGTTCTATCTCTAGAGCAAGGGTTCTTAAATGAGATCCTCACATCAAGGATGAGTTTTAGTGGTGTTCTCAAGCACTGGAAATTATAAGCCAAAAGTTGTGTGTACATATGTGCTTCCTTTGAGGACAGCACCATAGCTCTGATCAGATTTTGCAGAGGGATCCGTGACATCCTTCCCAAAGCCAGTCCTTATTCCCCATGGCTGAGTGCTAGGAAGTTTCAAGAACCACCTCAATTTCTATCTCAGTCTATGTCAGAGATACCTGGTTCAAACCCAGCTGGGTACCCAGACTCTCAGGCTTCCCAGGCGGTGCTAGTCATAAAGAATCCGCCTGCCAGTGCAGGAGACAGAAGAGACTCATGTTCGATTCCTGGGTTGGGAAGATCTCCTGGAGAAGGAAATGGCAACCCACTCTAGTATTCTTGCCTGGAGAATGCCCTGGACAGCTGGCAGGCTATAGTCCACGGGGTCGCACAGAGCAGGACGTGACTGATGTGACTTTGCAAGCACGCTCGCACGCACGCACCCAGACTCTCAGTTCCCCTTGTCTTCCCCTCCTTCACCCTACGTTACCCTGGTGCTGACATTTGCCAATTTGGATTCTGAGAACTTGACTTTATATAGAGTTTCATAAAACATATTTTCCTTAGTATGGTCAAATGACAAAACTAAAACAATTTAGTATGAGTTTGATGCCTTTATTCGAGTGAAAACAACCCATGGGTTTGGGAAGCACAGTGCCCCACTAGCAGGGGAGTGCTCTTCCCAAGGGAGTTTGGGCGCGCGCAAGCTTTATGGCGCGTTGGAGGAGGTGCTGTGGAAACAGGGCTCCTGGCTAGGAGGTGGAGGATTTCCTTAAAAGGTGAGCAGGTCCTGTGTTCTAGGATGAGGTGAGCTCGCTGAAGCTTAGCTGGGGGATTGTGATTGGTGTTACGTTTTCTTGACAGTGAGGCTTTTAGCAAAAGTGCAAGCTGACTTAGGTCTTTTCTTCACTTTATTTTTTATTTTTTGGCCACACCACATGGGATGTGGGAATCTTAGTTTCCCACCAGGGATCTAATCAGCATGCCCTGTATTGGAAGCATGCAGTCTTAACCATGGGACCACCAGGGAAGTCCTGACTTACATCTGTGACATGGCCTGGGCCGCTGGGGCAGCCTTCACGCTACGGGTCCCGATGTACAAGCTGACTTTATCAGTGTGGATTGTGTACTTTATGAGCCTCAGTGCCTTGAGAAGGGGTCACCATGTTGTCATCCTTGCAGTGCTCTGTTTGTTGTGAGTTGTACAGGTACATGTCTCCTTTCAGAGAGATGGTCTAGTTTTTGCCAGGGGTATTGTGTGGGGCACGGCCCTTCTGATGTCTGCTTATTCAATGATTGTGAGATTATTTGTACCACTTTCATGGGTTTGTTTTGTCTGTAATGCAATTTTTTCCTGCATTAAAGTTTGAATTACTTAACAGTATACCATGCATATACCTTTCTGTGAGCATTGTCTCAATCATTAGATAGAAAATAGCTCCATAAAAAACCTAAAAAGGATCAGGGGAACAGCCATATTGTAGAATAATTAATGAAGGAAAAACACCTTGTTAGGTTATGTTATGATAATGAATGTTAACTGTTGAGGTAATTGAGCCCATTGTAGTGGGATTTGATGTTGTTTTAACATAAATGCTTATCAATTTGGAGAATGGAAACACAAAACTCTTTCCCACTGAAATTGATTGTAATAACATTTTGAGAAATAGCCCTACAGATTTCTTTTCAGGAACAAATTACTCTCCCATAGATTAGTGTAACACTATTTTGTTCTTTTTCTGTCTGGAAAGACTCTTTTTCAGTATTTTCAGACCTGTGACTGTATTTACTTCCTCTACCTTTAGGGAAATTGCAGTGTGTTTGATGACCATTCTTCCTTTTCACAGGCAAGTGACTTTTTTGTTGTCATTCACAACAACAACAACAAAATAGCTCACACTGAAAACATGGTGTCAAAGAAAAGGAAAAAAGCTGCGGAGCAATGATTGCCTCGCAGAGTCTGGTAGATAAGTCTCCTCTCACTGTAGAATGTCCCAGTTTTTATTAGCGTGGACTTGAAGTGCTAAAACACACAGATAAATTTGTCTGATGAGTGTGTGTGTGTGTTTTGTATATGTTGGGACACTGAGAAGAAGCAAGACGATTGCTATTGGCCCCGCGGTGCTGCAGGAAGATTTTGATAGATGCTGTTTACTGTGGTTGAAGATCTGACTCAAGCCTTCTGGAGAAAGGTCATGAATGACATCCAACAAATCACTTTTATGTTGTACCTGATGTGAAAGTCAAATGGAAATTGTTTATAAAAGTCGATCAGAGTGAAGCTCACTGTTAGTCTGGTTAGAATAACTTTCCCCAAAGTTATCAGTTTACCGGCAAAATAGCCATGACCGAGAGCAACGGAAATCGAGAGAGAAAAGATCCGGCTTCGGTAAACACTGTGGGAATGCGGGCCTGGAAGAGAAAGGACTTTCAGGGCAGGACGGCCTTTCCAGAGGCAGAACAGCATGCCCCTCGCCCCTCCCGCTCCTTCAGCTTCACCTCAGCAATGTGGACACTCAGCACAGAGGCTGCCAGCGCCGTTGGACTAAACCTGCCAGGCGCTGCCTGCTAGCTCAAGCATAAAGACCCAGGGAATTGAAGTCCGTGATTAGGCAATTGAAGACTGGCTGAAAACTTGAGATTTCCTGTACTTAGCTGGGGGGACTCGTGAGAGATTTGATTAGAATGCGCGCTGAGAGGCCGGCTCTTTTGTTTCTTCTGCGCCACTCTGGGCTGAAGTGGTGGGGTGCATTCCAGCGCCCTTATTGGATTTGTCGCTGAAGATTTAAAGCATTCAGAAGTAAAATTCCATTGATCTGAAAGGTCAGGAGGGGCAGGAGGAGGCCTTACAGGTTTAATTTCCAGTTCTGGGCAACTTCCTGGAACTTTCCCTCCTTGACTCAGTACCTCATCCATAAAAATGAAGGAAATGTTTTGTTTGTTTGTTTTTAAAGGAAGAAAGAAAAGGAAAGAAAACATTCCTGAGAAACTATACAAATGATAAAGAGTGAGCATGCTAAACGCTTTCAAAAGAAGTTAGTGAAAATGAATATTGTCAGTACTGTTCCAGCCTAAAGTCTGTAGAAGTTACTGTTACCAATAAAAAGCAAAAATAAGACAGGAAATCGTGTGCTGTAGTTAATTATGGTTAATGCGAACATAAAGTATCTTCTAACAGCGAGGAGAAAGTTGGGGCTTCACTATAGCTTTGGAGCTGTGTAATGAAATCCATATATCTAATAGGAAAAAATAAGAGAGGTCAAGACTAGACCAAACGTGCTCAAAAGGAACACCAGGAATAGTCCACTGTGGGTAACTTGGATGCTTTTGACAGGTGTGTAAGGAGGTGTGAGCATGTTAAATGTGGCTCCCTGCCATCTGCGAGGCCCAATGACAATGAGATGCTCTCTTCTTCATCACTGTGAACCCCTTCCAAGTTACCCCTTTGATGAATTCCTCCAAGTTTTTTTTACTGCCAGAGTTATTTTGATTTAGTAACATTTTATGATCCGTCTCCTGTGTTTTCTTCTTCCTTTGGTCTAAAGTTAGCATGGCCAGATCACTTTGATGATTCTGAACCTCAGAATCCCAGAGAAAGCCCAACAGTGGCACATTCCTGACTTTGCTATCACAGAAGAAGGCAGAGCTGAAGAGCATCTGTAATGGAAAATATTTTGAATGGCCCTGCTCTCTCTTAGTTCCCATTTCATTTTTGATGTCGATTTTATACTCCAGCCTTCCTCTCCCTTCTTTCCATTTGGTACTTTCACACCAGGATTCTTTCCAGTCATTTCCAACTAACTCATTTCCCACCTGGTGATGGTGTAGAACTCTTTGATGTTCTCACAGCTGATTTATGATCAGGACATATATTGTCAGAACGCCAGAGAAAATAAAAAAGCAAGAAAAGAAGCTGGGTATTACTCATGATTATGTCTCGAATGCCTAATGTTTCTGCCTAAGCTGCCCAGCACCTTGCCTGGCTCATGTTAGTGCTAAATATGTATTTTTCCAATGGAATAATTTAATCTATGGTAGAAGTACTAATGAGCAAAATTAATGATGGACCCCAAGATCCCAGAGTCATCTTTTAAAATCAGATGTTTCTGAATTTTATGTGGAAAAAATATTTATACTGTGTTCATAATTAGCACTTAAGTCAGGGATAACTACAGTCTAATCTGGGGGTCCTCTCTGTTCATTTGTATTTTTTGTTGGTAATTATAAGTAATGGGAGTAAGTTCCTGTCTCGATTTGGTAAGTAACATTGTCAATGCTATTTAATGTTACATTTTCTTTCTTGTAAATAAAAGGTAAAGAATTCACCTGCAATGCAGGAGACCCCGGTTTGATTCCTGGGTTGGGAAGATCCCCTGGAGAAGGGAACGGCTACCCACTCCAGTATTCTTGGGCTTCCCTGATGGCTCAGCTGGTAAAGAATCTGCCCACAGTATGGGAGACCTGCGTTCAATCCCCGAGTTGGGAAGATCCCCTGGAGAAGGGAACGGCTACCCACTCCAGTATTCTGGCCTAGAGAATATCATGGACTATCCATGGGGTCACAAAGAGTCGGATATGACTGAGCAACTTTCACTTTCTTTCCTGAGCATTCCTTTCCATTTTTCATGGTACTTCCATCCTGCCAGTCTCCTATACCAAAGACTTTGAAGTCATTCTTCTCTTTTCTCTCCCTCATGCAATGAGTGTGTACATGTCACCTCAGTCGTGTCGGACTCTGTGCAACCCTCTGGACTGTAGCCCTCCAGGCTCCTCGTCCATGGGATTCTCCAGGCAAGAACACTGGAGTGGGTTGCCATGCTGTTGTCTAGGGGATCTTCCCAACCCAGGAATCGAACCTGTGTCTCATGTCTCCTGCATTGGCAGGTGGGGCCTGGGAAGCCTATATCCAATGAGTAAACCCCTCTGATTGTCTCCACTTTCCAAATACCTGGACTATGGCCGTCTCTCGCTGCTTGGGTTCAGGCTACCACTGTCTCTTGTCTGAACTGTCACCGTGCCCTCCTACCAGGTCTCCTACAGACTTTGCTCAGCAAAGCAGCCACAGTCATTCCTTAAGACCGTTTTAAGTCAGATTCTTTAAATTCCTCCGCTCAGAAACCTTTCTGGCTCCCCATTTCACTCAGAGTGATAGCCAGAATCCTTACAGTGACCTCAGATCTGCTCTGCTTTGTCTCTTGGACTTCAGACCTCATCTAGGACTTCGTCAAGGACCTAATCGAGGACTTAACTAGGCCTGTCTTGCCCTCCCATGCTTCCTCCCGCTGACCACACTTGTCCTCACAGGGCCATGAGTGTGGTCTTCACCCCACCGTCCCCTGTCCTCCCATACAGAACACTCTTCCCACACATATCTCCATGGCTGCTTCCCCGACCTCCTTTAGGAATTTACTCAAATGTCACCTTCTCCAAAATCCGTCACTGACCACTCTACTTTACTTTTTATTGTTGCCTTTCCTTTTTATAAATTGATTTTATTGGAGTATATTGCTTTAGAATGTTGTGTTAGATTCTGCTGTATAGCCAAGTGAATTAGTCATACATATACTTATATCTGGGCTTCCCAGGTGGTGCGAGTGGTAAAGAACCCAACTGCCAATGCAGGAGACTTAAGAGATGCTGGTTCAATCCCTGGGTCACAAAGATTCCCAGAGGAGGAAATGGCAACCCACTTCAGTATTCTTGCCTGGAGAATCCCATGGACAAAGGAGTCTGGTGGGCTACAGTCCACTGGGTTGCAAAGACTTGGACACAACTGAAGCATCTGAGCTTGCATACATGCATTTATAGATCCACTCTTTTTTAGATTTCCTTCCCATTTAAGTCATCACAAAGCATTGAATGGAGTTCCCTATGCTATACTGTAGGTCATCTATTTTATACATAGTTATCTATTTTATACATGAAGTGAAGTGAAGTGAAGTCATTCAGTCGTGTCCGACTCTTTGCGACTCGTGGACTGTAGCCCACCAGGCTCCTCGGTCCATGGGATTCTCCAGGCAAGAATACTGGAGTGGGTTGCCATTTCCTTCTCCAGGGGATCTTCCCGACCCAGGGATCGAACCCAGGTCTCCCACATTGCAGGCAGACGCTTTAACCTCTGCACCACCAGGGAAGTAGTGTATATATGTCAGTCCCAGTCTCCCAATTCATCCCACCTCACCAACTGCCTTGGTAGCCATAAGTTTGTTCTTTACATCTGTGACTCTATTTCTGCTTTGCAAGTAAGTTCATCTTAACCATTTTTCTAGATTCCACATATAAGCATATTATATAATGTTTGTTTTTCTCTTTCTGACTTACTTTACTCTTTGTGACAGTCTCCAGATCTATTCACATCTCTGCAAAGGGCACTCTTTGTTCCTTTCAATAGCTGAGTAATATTGCATTGTATATATGGACCACATCTTCTTTATCTGTTCCTCTTTGATGGATGTTTAGGTTGCTTCCATGCCCTGGCTATTGTAAATAGTGCTGCTATGAACACTGGGATCCATGCATTCTTTCAAATTATAGTTTTCTCTGGGTCTATGTCTAGGATTTCTATGTCATACAGCAGCTCTAATTTTAGCTTTTTAAAGGAACTTCCATACTGTTGTCCATAGTGGTTGTGCCAATTTACATTCCCACCAACAGTGCAGGATGGTTCCCTTTTCTCTACACCCTCTCCAGCATTTATTGTTTGTAGATTTTTTGATGATGGCCATTCTGACCAGTGTGAGGTAATACCTCATTGTAGTTTTGATTTGCATTTTTTAAATAATCAGTGATGTTGAACATCTTTTCACATGTTTGTTGGCTATCTGTATGTATTCTTTGGAATGACCACTCTGTTTTAAATGGCTTTCTCTTGACATTCCTATTCCTGCTTTATTTTTCTTCATATTGCCTCTCATCTTGTGAGGTTCTTATATTTTACTTATTTATCACTAACTGTGGGTCCCCCCAGCATAAGGTGGACTCCTTAAGGCTTAAGGTCTTCATCTGCTCTGTTCCCTGCTCTGTCCTTAGAACTCAGAGAGCTGATTCATTAAATAGTTGCTGAATGAATAAATGAACACTTTCCTATTGTTTGGATTCAAGTTCCAATGCTCATCTCGATTAATTCAGCTTTTAGCAAACCAAGTAGACTGATTTGTTCTATGATAGAACTTAATAATATGATTTAACACATATGATTATATAATGTTTGTATAAAGAATTCTGCCAGACCTATACTCCTCAAATGAACGTAGCTTTGTATATAATTACTTTAAGCTTCATGGGAATGAAACTTATTGATCTAGAATTGTATGCTGCTTTATCAAATTGCCTTTAAAATTATTGGTACTCCATTACCTCTGTAAGCCCATCGACTCAAATTCATCATGCTTAGGAGTCTAGAGGGACAGTCATGTTGCCTGGCTATTAGGGAGAAAAAGATGTGAGAGGTTAGTAAATAGGTGGAAAATATGGTTATGGTCATACACAGGTGGAGGAAACCAGCTATAGTTGATTGCTTGTTATATATAGGGGACATTGCAATGTTTGAAAATTATTACACTGTGTAAAGCCTGGAAAATATTAGGTAAATCTTCATGTCAAAGGTGAAATGATTATGAAAAGCATGGCATAATCTTTTCTGAACATTTATTGGCCGTGCTTGCGAACTAGAGAAAACTGTAAGAATATTTGTCATAAACAATAGTAACCAAAGAAAACAGATCCCTTAAAGAGCTGACTGCTCTTGAAATCCCATTAAAGTACCAGCTGCATTCCAGAGTTCATTAATAAACCTAATTAATGGCATCCTATTTTTGTATTAATAAGACAACTCTTAGACATGTCTTTGGCTTTGTAACAATAAAATATACCAAGAACAGTAAGATTTAGAAAATAAAAATAGGCAATGCTTGGCCCTGTTACTCAGCCCATGAAACTTTGAAGCCACTAGAGTTTTCTAGCTAAGAATGCTTTCTTTAGTAGAATTAATAACTCATGTGAACTTATTTCCTTTTACCTTAAAGTAGTATATAAATACATCTATATATTTATGTTTATGTGGGTATTGAAATATAATCAAAGATGATAAATCTAGAAAAATGCTTTATTTGGAATAGAGGTATTATTAGGTGACCTTCTACGTTTGGTTCAGTCAGAAGTACTTTTATCTTATTTAACCCATTATAGTTATTCAGATACACAGTATTTTTAGAAGTCCTCTTTAATTTCCTTTATTAAACACTAATTTAAAGGGCTGATATCATGGCAGTCTAGTATGTCCTTATTTAAAATAATGCTAAATTTGCTGGTTGTAAAATACGATAAAAAAATCTACAGTGAAAAGAAGTATTAGAAAAATGCCTTTTTTCCCATTTTCCTAAAATTTTCTAAGTTTTCCATTCATCACCAACTAATACATGGTCATGTTTATATCTGCCCACAATATTTTGCAGCTTAGGGTACAGTGGTTGTTAGACATTTGTGCCTACCATCTAAATTATTAAATTTATATCACAAAATGTGTGACAGCAATGGTGCTGTGCATAGAAAAGACTGTCAACCTTGTTGACTATCATTGCAAACCCTGAGAGATAGCGTCACATTCAGTATTTAAGAAGGAGAGTGAAAGACATGCTATTGAATGCATATCAAATTATGTAGCCTTTTGAAGCCCATTGAATTTTCATCCATCTGTTTTTATTTCCTTGTAACTATTTTTATAAATCTGTAAAGCCTGTGCCTTTTGCAGGGGCGAATTTCTCTCTTTGCAAAACAAAAATAGTTTTAAGGAGGTTGTTCTTACCTTGAAACAAATGGACACAAAACAGTTGGGGTTCTAACTCCATCTTTGATATTTTGTAGCTATGTGATGTTGGGCAAGTAAATTAATTTCTCTTTGCAATATTACTTCATCTGTAAAATGGGGATATTAATTGCATCTTCCTTAAAGTCTTGATATAAAGAAAAAATAAACAAATATGTAATATGGTTAGAACAATGTCTAAAACAGTAGAGTCTATTAAATGAATGAATGTATGAATGGACTTTGGAATCAAACAAATCAGGGTTTGAATTTTTGTTCTTCTAATCATTAGGCATACGAGCAGTTATACAACCTGTCTCAGTTTAGATTTCCTCGTATGAAAAATCAGGGAAATAATTTCTGTCTTCTAGGATTGTTGGATAACATCAAATGAAATTATATTTTTCACTATTAGAGTGGAAAATCTATATATTTGATTCTCTGTGCTGTTGGGGAAATATGGGGAAAGGGTTCATACTCCATTAGCAGAAGTATAAATTGGTACAACTGTTTTGAAGGACAGTTGGCAATATCTGTTATCCATTTAAATGTACCTGTTTTTGTCCAGCAATTTTACTTCTAGAAGTTTATGTTGTTGATAAATAAAAATACCTATGTGAGGATCTTTATTGCACCATGTTTGTAATAGTAGATGACTAGAAACAACTTAGACATCCATCAACTGGGAACTAGTCAAATGATAATAAATTTATATAATAGAATTATATGTAGCCATGAAAAGGAATGAGATAGATACACAATTATGGAAAGATATCCAATATGTATTATTATATTAAATAGCTAGTTGAGCTAGTTGAAGAATAGTATATATAGGTATCATGTAGAGACACATGCATATATATGTGTATACGTACATACATATAATAAGTATATATAAACGCAAAAAATACGTAGGATCTTGTATGTAACCAGCTTGATACGCTCCACTAATTTGTGGTCACAGGTGAACACACCTGCCTTATTTGTCCCACTAACTGCTCGCGTCCAGCTGTGTGTCATTCCAGCTCTCAACACCAGGGGGAGCCAGCACAGCAGCGTCTGTTCAGTCCTCTCTTGGCCGGGCTTTTCCTTTCCAGGCTAAATTGTACTGGCTGGCCCGAGTGCCAGCTACCAGGTTTTGCTTTTTCATGGCTGTTGGAATGCCTCACTCTTCCAGAATCCTGAGAGGCTGTGATGGTTCATGTTTGTGCTGTGGAAGAATAGCTGTCTTAGTTTGCACAGTCATTATTCTCTAAATCACAGGTCTAGTCTCAGCTGCATTTTCTACAGGAGCCCTTCAATGGAAGCCCATGGACTCAGTGATGACCTGATGTCCTCTTGCCCTCCTGGTGAGGCCTCTGTGTCTTTTCCTGGTAGAACCACCCAACCAGCCATTCAACAAGTTTCCCTAACTTCGGGCATAGATTGAACTTCCTCTTTCCTAGAAGACAAAGGGGACAGTGGTTCTTTCTCAAATGCGCCCATCTCCTCTCCAAACTCTGCATACCAAGGACAAGAGTGGCTCTTGATAAAGCAAGCATGTTTGTATTGTCCCTTCCTCTCCCATCCCAAGACACTGGGTGTCTGCTAGCCTCGTGTTTGCATAACTATAAACAGCTGCTTTTTCATTGCAGAATGAGGACATCCCCTTCAAGGTGACTTGCTGGATCTGCCCATTCAAACAGGTAATAATTTGGAGGAAATGGCTCTTCATCCCTGACTTACTCGGCATCCCATTTGTCTGAATATTTATATTTCTAAAGCATGCAAGTTTCTGTTTATTTATTTGCTTGTTGACAATGCATAAGGGTATAGAAACTCCCTGGAGGAACTGTTATTAATACTATTTGTCTATGAGAAGTAAGAATGGTTGTTAGGAAGAAGATTTTTATTTTTTACCTTATACCTTACTTTTTTGCTTGGATTTTTTAAAGTGCATTTTTAAAATACATATAAAAGATAATTTTGAAAATGAGAAATTATATTTCCCAGCCTATGACAAATATTAAAACATGATTGTTTCTTTTCTCTACCTTACACTGGCATTTTTCTGACCCTGTTATCTGGACAGGAGAAGATGGTCAAATCTGTCATGTCTAATACTCATGAAAGTGTTTGACCATAGTTGAAATATGAGAGAAGAGTCAGAAAAGACTTCAACTCTTTTAAGGTGGGCCAGTGTATGTGAGTACTCTTTAGCATAGTCTTTGCACATAAGGTTGCCATATACAGTTGTATAGGATGTGCATTAAATAAGATGTGTATGTCTAAGGGATATGTTCATATAACAGGCATAATAAATTGGTATATCCATCACTATCGTTGCCTGGAAGACACAAAAAGTGTCCTGTTCAAATAAAATTGTTATGACAGTCTTGTAACAGATGAAAGTAAAGCACATGGGCACTGTAGAGCAAACCGCAGCAGGCCACTGCCGGAATCGATCATTTCCAACAGTAATGGTGAAGGCTGTTCTCTGCTCTTCTCTGACTCCCATTCACCTCTGTAGTCGTGCTATCACGTGCCACTGAATCCCTTTCCTGTAGGAGGAGAGAAAAACAAATGATGGTATGCACTTTCCTCTTCTCTGAACCTTCCTCTCAAACAAGGTATCTTCAGAATCAGCGGATGAGTTTATTGTCGTTTTCTGTGAACCAAGATGGAGGTTCTCCTGTGGTCCTTGCTTGTATTAGAGTGCTCTTAAGAAGGATGTGACTGAGCTTAAATTAGATGAAATTTTTGTACCCTCAGAAAATTCTCTATCTTCAAATTGTTATGGACTTTTAATGACAAGGAAACCAAATAGGGTTAAGAGCATTTGCTTGAATTTATTTTTTTGGTATATTTATCAAAACACAGAAACTGTTTTTAGGGTACTGCTTGGAACTTTCCAAAGATTAATTTTTAATACATTGATGCCTATTAATGTTTGTATATGTTATTTAACTTTATGCTTAATTTATTTATAATATAATCATTGATAGCTGTTTTTATATCCTCAGTGTGTAAACTGTTGTACTCAGACTCTAAAAAAACAAGTGCTACATAAATATTAAAAGTTTATGCATTAAAAGGAATACAGTTCCAGGAGTCTGCCTGTGCAACTCCATTGGCCTTATCCAGGTATAAAAAATAAATCATCTGATAACAATGCCTCTGAATAGGGTATTAAATAGATAAAAAGTTCTATCAGTTAGAAAAGATAAAAAGTTCTATCAGTTAGAACTTGTTTCAGTTGTAAGGCAGAAAAACTCACATTGAATTGACTTAAGCAGAAAGATAATTTATTGCTCCTACAACAGAAATGTTCAGAAGCAGGGAAGGCTTCAGGACTGGCTTGATCCAGCGGCTCAAACAATGTCATGAGGACCTAATCTTTCCCCAAGTAAGTTTTTATTCTTGAGTTTCTTTTATGCCAGAAAAACAACTGTTAAAAGTTTTAAACATGAACTTATCCAGTTTCAAGTCCAGCAGAAAAGAGCATGCTCCTCCCTAAGTCTCTGCATCTAATATTGATCATGGACCCATTCTTGAGCCAGTTGCTATAGCTGGAAAACATAATCTGTTTTTCTAGAAGTGAATCACATGCCCACTTTGGAGTCAGGAGTGGAATCACCTCTACACCCATAATCTAAGGTTGAGGGAAGGGCTAGTTCCTCAGAGAAATGTTAGGATGCAAGTAGCAGAAGAAAAGGCACTGGAATGCAAAAAGAAAAAGTACAGCAAGGTAGAAGTATCTAACCAAAAGAGTGTGGATAGTCCAGATTTCCAGGTGAACATTCCTCTCTAAGGTGTAAAATAAAAAACAGCAGTCTAAGCTGTTGGGAATGTGTGATGACGATAGTATTATGTCCTTCTGCTCTTCACTGATTCATTAGATTCATTTAAATCTTAGTTTCTTTTTGTCTAAGTCTGATGGAAAACACTTGTAACATTTTGTTTTTGAAGTGACTTCCTCTTTAACTTATTTTTAAATGCTATTAAAAACCAATTGCATCTCTCCCCATACCTCCCATCGTCTTTGTAGAAAACTTGGGGAAATCCCATAAAAAGAAATGAACAAAAATCACTGAGACTCATCAGCTTAAGATTTTCACTATTAGCATCTTGACATATTTCCTTTTTTCTATTGTTTTATTTCGCATCAAAAATTATAGGAGTGATTTAGAAAGATCAATGAAATAGTGGCAGTTCTGGGCTAAGAGCTTGGTATCTAAAGACTCAGATACGAATGTTTCAAGAGATTTTAATGTATAAAATCAAACCTCAAAAGACAACTGCATTTTCTGTTGCTGTGTTCTATGCTGCAGGCAAGACATTATTCTTTCTTGGGATATGAAAGGTTATTTCAGTGATATTGGCTTAAATCAAAGAGTCAGGTCAATCTGTCATGTGTCCCTGAGTTTTCCAATCAGCAGGATTTACAATATTATTAATCACATTTTTATGTCATTTTATCAGCTGTAGAGGTCCTGGACAGAACTCCTGTGAGAATATACAGTGTGTCATACATTTTTAATACACTTGATATTAGGTCTTCCATAGAGCTCTTCTCTATTCATATTGGTATATTCATATATTAAATCATTTTTAGAATAACATGAAAGTAAAGCAAAGGAAGGTTGCTGCTCTCACTTCCCCAGATGCTCTTTCCCCTTCTGCAAATGGAGATTGTGTTTAATAAAAAGTTACCTAAAAGCAGGTCTCTCGGTGTGTTAGCCGGGGGCCCTCCTGGGCCAGTTTCTCATGCACTCCTGAAGGCCATAGCTCCCTTCTGTTACTGAAAAAGATACAAGTTCCCACAACCATGTGTAAAATAGATAGCTAGTGGGAAGCTGCTGGATAGCACAGGAAGCTCAGCTTGGGGCTCTGTGATGACCTAGAGGGGAGGGAGGCTCAAGAAGGAGGGTATATATATATGTGTGTGTGTGTGTATAAATATATTATATGGGTGATTCATATTGTTGTACAGAGGAAACTAACACAACATTGGAAAGCAATTATTCTCCAATTAAAGTTTTTTTAAAAAAGCATACAGCTTCCCATCTTCCTTTCACAAAATCCTGTATTAATGTCCTATGGTTCAGACATTCACTTTTGAATTCTTGTTTTTAGTGTTTGGTGACCACTTAAATAAAAGCCATAAATGATGAATATTCAAATTCAGCTATGGCAAATTTCTCTGGTTGCTATTTGTGCCCAGAATGTCTCAACCTTATTCTTGCCCCTGTTTTATTAGACAACCGACTCAAAGGCTGTGCACGAGTGTTCAGTGGCCCAGTCGTGTCTGACTCTGTGATCCCATGAACTGGAGGGTGCCAGGCTCCTCTGTCCCTGGGATTTTCCAGGCAAGAATATGGGGGTGGGTTGCTATTTCCTTCTCCGGGGGATCTTCCCAACCCAGGGAATGAACCTGTGTCTCCTGCATAGATAGGAGGATTCTTTACCATTGAGCCACCTGGGAAGCCCCACTCAAATGTTACTCCTCTCTTATTGGTTGTTCATGTCTCTAGTAGTTCCACCTGATACTACTGAATGTTAAGTTGGAAGAATACTATAAAGACATCTAATCATGAAAGTTTTAGGCCATTGGCATTCACTCTGTCCCCTCTTTAGACTTCTCATCACCCACTTGGCTAATCTATAATGTTCAAAGTCAGCTGACATTTCTTGGATCTCCTCTAGCAGCTCTCCACCAACCCTAAACCAGGTGGTGTAAAGTTCTGCCTGTTCCATGGCTCACTGTGATAAGTTGTTTCAGTCGTGTCTGACCCTTTGCAACCCCATAGACTGTTGCCTACCAGGTTCCTCCATGCATGGGATTTTCCAGACAAGAGTACTGAAGTGGGTTGCCATTGCCTTCTTCCCGACCCAGGGATCAAACCTGGGTCTCCAGCATTGCAGGCAGATGCTTTACCATCTGAGCCACCAGGGAAGTCCTAGGTAGTGTAAAGTTCTGCCAATTCCATGGCCTTGCTGTGCTAAGTCGTTTCAGTCGTGTCTGACTCTGTGTGACGCTATGGACGGTAACTGTCCAGGCTCCTCTGTCCATGGGATTCTCTAGGCAAGGACACTGGAGTGGGTTGCTGTGCCCTCCTCCAGGGGATTTTCCCAGCTCAGGGATTGAACCTGGATCTCTTAAGTCTCCTGCTTTGGCAGGCGGGATCTTTACCATTAGTGCCACCTGGGAAGTCCCCCCAACCATGGCCTTAATGGTTTTAAATCCCTGCCCCATTCCTATTTCTCCATCCCCATGTCTGGACAACAGAACCTATTCTTCCAGTGGGAAACCAGACCCCACCATCACTCTGCACCTGTTGATTTGGATGGGGCTGACCCAACTCTCCTCCCAGTCTTTAGGCCAAGTCATTGTCAATACATGGGCTTGGTAGGACCCCTAAGAAAGGAGCATTCCCTCTCCATGGGGGTTTCTAATTGGAGCTGCTTTTAACCACTTTCCCAGCAGGTGATTAAAGACTGTCTGCAAGCAGAGATGCACAGGGTAAGAGGTGATTCCTGGAGACTAGGTGGGGTCCTGGGGCCTTGCCATGTCAGCCTCTGGAGTGACTGAGCCGTTACAATCCCTTGTTTCCTTCAGTCAACTTGAATTTTGTCATTTTTGAATCAGAGTCTGGGCCAATATAGAGACAATCAACATTTAAATATGTCCTGCTCTGGTGACAATTTCCTCCTGGAACGCTGGCAGCTATTGTCCTCTTTCTTGCTGCTGCTGCTGCTAAGTCACTTCAGTCATGTCCGACTCTGTGCGACCCCATAGATGGCAGCCCACCAGGCTCCCCTGTCCCTGGGATTCTCCAGGCAAGAACACTGGAGTGGGTTGCCATTTCCTTCTCCAATGTATGAAAGTGAACAGTGAAAGTGAAGTCGCTCAGTCGTGTCCGACCCTCAGCAACGCCATGGACTGCAGCCTACCAGGCTCCTCCATCCATGAAATTTTCCAGGCAAGAGTACTGGAGTGGGGTGCCATTGCTTTCTCCCTTCTCTTACTTATTTACAGACAAAACTCTTCACAGAGTTGCTTACCAAAACTTTCCCAATATCTGTCCTTCCCATTTTTGTGTCCAGCTGCAGTCTGATTTCTGCCTGTTCCACTCCCCCACTTTACTGACACTGGCGTCACTGAGATCCTAGATTCTCTCCTTGTCAACCGGTCCTGAGGCTGCCACACTTACTGATGCTCCCTGCAGTGTTGAGCACTGAGCGTGGCTTTCTCCATTCCTGACGTTAAAGCCCGTGTTAATGGCCACAGTCGCTGTTCTCCAGCAGAGAACATCATCTTTGTACCTATGTAACTATAGGTAAATGATTATAGGTAATTAATTATATGTTTTATTGTGCAGTTGCTCAGTCATGTCTGACTCTTTGTGACCCCATGTACTGCAGCACGCCAGGTTTCCCTGTCCATCACCATCTCCTGGAGTTTGCTCAAACTCATATCCATTGAGTCAGTGATGCCATCCAACCATCTCATCCTCTGTCGTCCCCTTCTCCTCCTGCCTTCAATCTTTCCCAGCATCAAGGTCTTTTCCAATGAGTCAACTCTTCGCATCAGGTGGCCAAAGTATTGGAGCTTTAGCATCAGTCCTTCCAATGAATATTCAGGGATAATTGTTAAATGAATATGTGACTTGTCCTAGGCCCTATGTTTTCAGTAGTGACATTCTTTAGGATACTAGAATCAACCTAATGACTCACAGAAATCCAGGTAGATTTGGTGAATACCCAAGCTAACTATGGGGTTTCCCTGGTGTCTCAAACAGTAAAAAATCTACTTGCAATGCAGGAGACCCAGGTTTGATCCCAAGTCAGGAAGATACCTTGGAGAGGGGAATGGCTACCCATTCCAGTATTCTTGCCTGGAGAATTCTGTAGACAGAAGAGTCTAGCCAGCTACAAAGAGTTGCAAAGAGTCAGGACACAATTGAGCAAGTAACACTGTAACTTTCACTTTCACTGGAGTAACTATACCACTCAGTGACAGAAGGCTTTGCAAAGCTAATGACTGCTCATGTTTTAGGTCTTAGCTCAAATACCTCTTTCTTTGGAAAGCCTACAATAACCTTCCTTTTTCTTTAGGGTTGGAAAGTCAGATGCCAATCAGGTAACAGATGAGTATAGTGAGAAGATATTAGCAGAAAGGCTGCTTAAGCTGTATTCTTCAACATTCTTGCCATATTTTGCATTAAAAACAATTCATCATTTCTACAGAGAAACGTTTTCTCTCCTGTTTTTCTGGGAATAAGATGCTTTTTCTGTCTTTACTTTCTCATGTTTGATAGTTTTGCTGGTATAAGGACAGTGTCCTCAACCGGAAGTTAGGCAGCAGTGTGAGCACGGTGGTTGTGGCTCCTTGCACTTGGCTTCAACATCAGGGACAGAATATGAATGGTGGGGACCTAGGGAGCTTGGTTATTGATGCCTCTTGTTCAGAAGTTTATTTACTACTCATCTTTGGCTGGAAATGTGGGTCCAGCTTTGTCAGACTTAATTTTTCATAGAAGGTGAAAATCTAGATCTTTATGGAGAATCTCTTTATTTTAAAGCTTGGAGCAAATAAAAGAAACAGAAGCAAAGTAAGTATGTGCCAGACATAGCTGGAGTTCAGATCTGGCTTGTGAGTTTGCATCCTTTGTTTAAAGAATCAAACTCTGGTACTTGTTAGTATCTCTAAACCGAGCGGGAGGATGGATGTGTAGGTGAGTGAAGCACTGATCTGTCTGCTTCCAGTTACTTCTCCCTTCAATCTTTGTAGTCAACAGAATGACTTTACAGAATGAAAATTGGATTATGGTGTTCCTATGTAAACACCAGCACCTGACTCCTCATTCATTACCTTTAAGTTAAAATACAAACTGACTAGCATGGCCTTGCCCGAGTCTTCATCCTCTTATATGTCTTCATACTCCAGGCACGGTTGCCTACTTGCCACAGCCTTGGAGAAGTGAATCTGTCCTAACTTTGTTCTTATTTTTCCCTCAGGTTAGAATGCTTTCCTCCTCATCCCTACTGATTTAAATTATGCCTGTCTTGCAAATTCCATATTAGGTGTAACATCCTCTATGTCTTCACAGATGTGTAAGACAGAATTAATGAATGGCTTCTTACGTCTTCTCCCCTCCCTTTTTATACCACTGATATAGCTTGGGCTCTGTTCTAATACATATCTATTTTTAACTGTCTCTCTTGCTGTGTTATGAAACACTCAAAGGTAGGGACCAGATCTGGGACTCTTCTTGAGTCATCTCTGTGTTTTATTGCATCCTTGCCTTTTTAACTTAATTTTTCATTGGCCTTTCAATCCCTTAGCTTGCCAATTAAGTTGGAAGCTCATTAGGGTAGAGATTTGGATAGCTTATAAGCCATCTTACACTGTTATATCTAGAGTACATGATTAATAATTATATTTTTTGAAATGTCAGAATGATTGCATCACAGTCAACACCTTTTGGAAAATAATAATGAAGATTCTGTGTAAGACCAGTGATTTGCTCTGTCTTGTCTTAAAAATAAATTGATTCTAAGGATGATTAAACTGGGCTTATTACTCTTAATTGAAGGGAAATCTAGTTCAATTTTATTTTTTACAGTATGAAACCAGAATTATAGATTTTATTAAGGAAATTCTATATTTGTTACATTCAAATTCATGAAGCACAGTGCTTTTTTAAAATCATACTGTACAAAATTGTTTTATGAGTATTGAAAGGATTGTTGGCCTTCATACTTAAGCAGACCAAATTTCAGCTTTGTTTGCACTATTCATTTGCTTAGGAATGAATACTTTGTCTCATCTCCTACCCACATCCAGTACAAAGGCAAATATCATTGGGATGTGATCGCTCTACCATGATTATTACTGCTACACCAGGCACTCATTATCTGTGGACCACCTGTTGAGCCATCCTATGACAGATTCTAGTATGGATCCATCTTAGACAAAGTGGTATGTAATATCTATTATTTAGGATTCTCTGGTTGCAAGAAATAGAAACTGATTCTGTCCAATTTTTTAATTAGATTATCACGTACCTCATAGAATCAATAGGCTTGATTTTTCTAATTCTGTCAAATTCTGATTTTATTTTCATCCTTGTTTTCTTTGGATAAGTGATCCCACAAGAAAGTTGCCTTAATTTCTAGTTTAGCAGAATGTCTTATAGTCTCCTTAATGGTAAGACCTCAAAAAAGAAGTAGCTCTCCCATCACGACCTTGTCCACCTCAGCCTTGACTTTTCCTTTCTGTTCTGTGCTCCATAGGAAACATGAAGTACCACCAGGAAGGAAAACTTCTCCCTTCTTTTAATGGGTACAATTGCATCCAGGCTGTAAGTGAGTTTTCATTCAAAACAAGTGGAAGGTCAGGGTATTAAGGAGAACTGTATTTCTCTTTGTTGGTGGCTATTAAAATGATATACGCCAGTGCAGTGGACTAGAGGAAACCCACTCAAGACCTTCAGTGTCACCATCCATCGTTAAATCTCACACACACGTGTCATCACACGTGAGCGGTGTAAGTGCAGCCCAGCTGAGGCCATGGCTACTTCCCTGTCCTGTCTGTCACTGGGCTGTAAGTCCCAAGCCAACAAAGAAGGTTTCCTTATTATTGATTCAATGAGAAACAGTGAGGAAAAGTTGGAGCCAGCTCTTGGTGGGTGCGTTCCTGAGCCGGGTTCAGGCCAGGTCAGAAGGGCAAGAGTCAGGCAGCAAAGCAAATGATTCCATGCAAAACACTGACCTGAAAGGTGATCTGCAGAGGTGAAGCTCTGTTTTCTCAAATTGTCTTGATCTCTAAGTCTTACCTTTCTGTCAACTGTTCTCATGTTTAGTGACAGTTTTCAGAACTGCTGTTTTACTAGACAGCAGTCATACCTGCTATTTTAAATCAGAGTGGAAGGGGAAAAAAGAGGAAACATGCATTGGGAGAGGCAGAGTGAAAGAGTAAAGAGAGAATTCAGACGGGTGGTTAATGTGGCGTGGATTCACTGAATTCATTCATTCATTCACTCCCTCACTCACCCGTTAGTGAACACCTCTATGTGCACCGTGTCAAATGCTAGGTGTGTCCACGGTGCTCAAGACGACCCTCAGATTTCACAGTTCACTAGAAGGACTCACAGAACTCAGAATAGCTGTTATATTCATGTTTTTGGTTCATTACAGCAAAAGGATACAGATTAAAACAAGTGAAGGAAAAAGGCATGTAGGATGAGGTCCAGGAGAGACCAGTGCCAACTTCTAGCTGTCCTCTCTCAGCAGAACCATACATGGATGAAGTATCACCAGCCACGGTGGCTCAGCTGAGCGGTGGTGTCCAAGGGTTTTATTAGGGGTCAGTCGTGTTGGCATGGAGCACCTGCGTTACTGGCTTAAGCTACTCAGTGTCTAGCCTCTACACCCTCAGAGGTCAGATGGATACAGTGGGTCTCAAGGCCTCAGGCAAGCAAAAATAGGCAATCACCATAAACCACATTGTTAGCATAAATTATCTGATGTGGCCCAAGACTCTATGTATACGGAGACACTCTATCTGGCAGGATGTTGCAAGGACTTAGCGCTTATCTCTCAGAATCGGATCAAGGGCCAATTCTTATTTGGAGGATTGGTGCGCCCCAAGCTTGTCAAAGTAAACTTTTACTGCACGTAGGGGATGGGGTTCTTTTCCCCAAGAGCCTAGAATCCTGGGTATACAAACAAATGCGTGTAAAATAACACGACCAATACTATTTGTTCTTTTGACTCAGCTTCATTTCTTCTTCACTAGCTAGCATATCTACTGTGTGCATGGGGCTGCTCTAGTTACTGGGTAAAGTAGTGTTCTAGACATCATCTCTGCACTCACGGAGCGTCCATGCTAGCTGGGGGAGGTAGAAAACTGACAGGTATTGTTAATAGATAATTGCTTGTCAGATATCACGAAAAAAAAGAAAAGCAGGGTGTGGGAATAGAAAGAGATGAGGGTATGGGATGGGAACAGGAAAGCCACTGATAAGACGGCATCTGAGCAGAGCCTTGAGGTGGTTCAGTGTGGGAAGGGGTTCCAGGCAGAGGAACAGTGATTGTAAAAACCGGGAGGCAGGGGCTTACTTGGTGTTCAGAGAAGAAGGAAGGCAGTGGTCAGAAGCAGAGTTAGGAGGGAGAGTGAGGAAGAGATGCCCTCAAAGACAGAATCAGGGCTGGATTTTGACTCTAGGAGAGATGGAAAGACTTGGGAAGATGTTGAGGAGTGATGTGATCTGAATTACATTTTCCAAGTATCTCTCTGGTTTTTGTGAGGCAAGTAGACTAAGATGGGAAGGATGAAAACAGGAGGATGAGAGGGGAAGCTATTGTAATGGTTGGTGGCTTAGAGTAAGTGGCTTATGGTGGCTGCAGCCGGGCTGGTTAGACAGAATCACAATCTTTATCAATGCCACATGTAGAACTGCAGGATTTCCGGGTGGAATATGAAGGGAGGAAGGAATAAAGGATAATTTCACTAAGATAAGTGGTTTCTCAGTCTGAATTGCCCTGTAACCTTTAATTTCTAAAATATTTACCTGGTGCTTCATCCTGAAGCACTCAAAGATCAAATATAATTAACACTTATGTAGTGTTTTATGATTAACAAAATTTCATTTAGTTGCTGAGATACTACATGGCACATGAATTGATATTCCCATTTTATAGAAGTCAGATGAGGCCAAGGGTCAAGTTCTGTCAGTGAAATATGGCAGGCATGATTGGTTCAACCTTCAGTCTTACTTTTTGTATGTGACATCATTATTCAATGAACCCTTGTATCTTTCAAATGTTTTTGACAGTAAGAAATAGAAACCAGATTCAACCAAGCTTAAACAGTAAAGATATTCCTTATATTACAGAACAGCAAGTCCACGGATGGGGTAAGTTATAGTCATGTTATAATTAGGGCTCAGAGATATCACTGAAGTCCCTAGTTCTTTCTGTCTCTTTAATCTGGCCCTTAATGTTAGCTCCCTGATAAGGGCATTTCTCCTTAATGTTGCAAGATGGCTTCAGTGGCAATCTGGGCTTCACGCTTTCTCTTCAAGTAAGAGAGAAGCTTATCTTTCAAGTAGGGGATGAAAATCTTTCCCATCATTCTTACTGGTGCACTTCATCACCCCGTGACCAATGGTTGTGTGTGTTTGCTCAGTTGCATCTGACTCTTTGTTACTCCAGGGCTGTAGCCCACAGGCTCCTCTGTCCATGAAAATTTCCAGGCAGGAATACTGGAACGGGTTGCCATTTCTTCCTCCAGGGAATCTTCCAAACCCAGGGATCGAACTCACGCCTCCTGCATCTCCCGCCTTGGGAAGCAGATTCTTTACCATTGCACTACCTGGGAAGCCCTGGATCTCGCCAGGGAAATGTCATGCCCTGATTTGTTTATGTTAGCCAGGATCTCTCCTTGATTCATGAGTGGGGCAGGCAGTGGGAACAGTTACAGCAGAGGTCCTAAAGAGCATTCCTAGAACACTTTAGAAATAACAAGGACATGAGAGTGGCTGGAGGGAAAAGAATTAAGGGGTGAGTAGTAGAGAATGAGGTTAGATAGTGATGGGGGTCAGATCATGTGGGATCTTGTCATCAAATGAAATGGGGGGATATTGCAGGATTTTGACCAGAAGATTGGCACGCTCTGACTTGTATTCTGAAAGGGTTTTCTGGCTTTTGTGATATAAACAGATGCCAGGGAAGCAAAGATAAAAGTTAATCTATCAGAGCAGGTGGTATTGGTGGCTTATGTGTTGGTAGCAGTTTAGCAGTGGAGTTGTGAGAGGTGCTTGGGCTCTTAACTATAATTTGAATTCAAAGCCAACAGAATCTCTGAAAAGACTGGATTCATATTCAAAATAGGAACAGAATGTATAGTTAAAGGTTACTAATATTGAGAGCTAACATTTATTGGGTTTCCCAGGTGGTCCAGTGGTAAAGAATCATCCTTGCCAATGCAAGAGACGAAGAGATCTATGATAAACACGTGGACTATTCCATTTGGTACCCATGACCTATGATTTAGATGCCACTGCGATCACCATTTTAGAGATGATGTAACAGGGATTAGAAAAATTGTGTTACCTAGCAAAGGTTTCACTGCTGCAGATGGTAAGATGGCAGACCTGCAATTTGAACTGGGTCTTATTTATATAATTGGTTCTCCTGATATTACAAAATTTAGTCTATGTGAAATGTGTGATGACTAATAAAATTCTAAGTGCTACAGGAATCCTTGATAAATCTTATTGAATAAAATCACAACACTGGGTATATGGAGATGCCCAAGCCATGCCCAGTTTGTGGATATTCTTTGGCCAACTACCCATTTTCCCAGCTGAGATATTCCCCCCTTTCTCCCTGCTACAACCAGGCAGATACAATTTCAGGTTGCCTAGTTTAAAAGCAATTATACCTCTAGAGAATCTCGTTGCCTCTGATTTCTAAGTGCTGGTTGTTTATAGAATTACTGCTCAGATCCCTTTAGTTCAAAATGAACATGCCAATGAAACTGAAATGAGAATCTGCACTTCTAAATTGGATTATTGGCTTCCCTAGTGTACCAGTTTGCACCATTCCTCCCTCAGCGAAGTTGCCAGTGATTCTCAGCAGTTTAGTTTTATAGCCTATGCTGGATGGTTGGAGCTAGGTGCATCTAGTTAACTTATTAGTTATGCTGCGTCTCGGGGATGACTGTTGCCACAGTAACAGACCAACAGACCTTCTCAACCTTTTAAAACAGATTCCAAACCTTTTTTATTCCTTAAATTATATTGAGAGAAGAGTAAGATCCAACTACCAGTTCTAAATTAGCATGTTCCAATGGAATAATAATAATAATAAAAACCCAGGATGTATTCTCTTGCATCTTTCTCTTTTGCTTTCTGCTTGGAAAACACTTTACTGCTTTTCTTTGTACAATGGGAATCAAGTTGAAATCAGTATGGCTATTTTGATACAATCGCAATTCATACAGCATGTTTCCATTGCTTGCTATTTCTGTTTGGCACTGGCATAATTGACTGATGTCAACGAAGCTGGATTCATGTTTATCAGTTAACTGCAACAGAGCTGTGCAGAGGAGGTAACACAATGCAGTGTTTGCATGAACTTGATAAAAAGAGTGGGTGGTTTAATTTCTCCCTGAATGGAGTATTAGAAGAGTTAGCAGACTTTCTGGAACATGGTATGCTTTCAGGTAAATCAGGCTTGGATCTAATTTCAGTCGTTACCTTTTTCATTTCCAGAAATGATTGAGCTAAAAGATTTGTTGAGGAAGCTTTTTTTTTTTTTTGAAATACAGTTACAACGAAGTACTGCATATTTCCAATTTAATAGTAAGAAAAAGCTCACTATACTCCCAGGACTTTACAGTAACAATTAATTATGGAAGGACAGAGCAGCCGGATGTCAAAGTTGAAGAAAGCTGACCTAGGGATACATTTGTGACTTGGGAGCTATACTCTGAGATCACATGGAGGATAATTTATGCTCTTATGTGGGCAGAGGGAAGAATGCTGATGGTCCACAGACCATCTTTGCCATGCTATTGATTGGCACATACTCCTCGGGGAGGAGTTTGCCTTCTCTGCCAAGGGAAATAAAAATATGGCAACACATTGGCAGCTGCTAATGAGAATGAAGAGGCCAAATGGGAAAAATGGAACACATTGTATTTATTTAGCTGGTTTGAGACTGGATTAAAAAGATGCTGTGTACCAAGAGCCACTCACCCTCCTAGTTAGCATGGAAAATGTCTCCCTTTAAAAATGGAACTAAAGTTAAGGAATCTCTGCTCACCTGGGAGCTTAGATTTACCCCTGTAACTTGCTGCACGTGGTCTTGCTGTCCTGCCTTGCCCACCTACAGGGTGAAGCCCTGGACTCAGCCTCAGCTACACATTAGAATTGGCTGGGTATCTTTCAGAAAGCTTGAAACCCAGAGCAATTCATTAGGATCTCTGGCATTGTTATTTAAACAATCAAACAAGCAATGTCCCAGGTGATTATAATGTGCAACCAAGATTGAAAACCTTGGGTTTATCAGATGTTGCTCTCCCAACGGCCTAAAAGTTGCGGGAGAGGCAGAAGTCTTTATTGTATAGAGGATTCACTAATTTGGGGGAGAAAGCATATTTGAGCATAGTGGGAAGAAAATATTTCCTAGGGTGATGAGGTGTACAGCTTTTTTAAGCTGGAAAAAAATTTTAAATGGAAATAAATGCTGGGCATAAGAGTTAATAAGGGCAAATGAGATTTATTAGCACCTAACTTTGTGCAAGGGACATGATATTTTTATGTCATATTTCTTTCACTCTTCATAGCAGTTCTATAAGGTAGCTGAATTTATCCACTTGACAGATGAAGAAATAGAGGCTCTGGGAAAAATACTTAGGATTACACAGCTGGTTGGGCTGGAGCCGCATCTGTAGCTGAGAAATGTCAAAGCTGCTTGCTTCAGACTCACTGCTTTTCCCGCAGCCTAACTTTAAAGAGAAACTGTGCAACCCTGGACTTTCTCCCTTCATAGTCATCTCTCAGAGCTGTAGAAACAAGGGTGCTATTCTGTATTCTTCATATTATTTGAAATTGCCTCTGTTTTCCACTTTGTTCATCCTTTTGCCCTTCTATTTTGTTATCCTATTTTATTATATTCCTGCCCTTCTTTTCCCTGCTAAGGCCAATATTAGACTGTTTAAATTGTGCATTGCAAAATCTGCTTTCTGGCACATTGAATTTTTTTTTTTTTACCATTATTTGCATACATTCAACCCAGCACACATTTCATTAAACAGGTGGGGAAACGAGGGGAAGCAATCTCATTTTTTTCCTCTTTGATTTGCAATATTTTCCCCAGTGTAAGAGTCTGACCATACATCTCCCATACTGTAAAACTTTACTCTTGCCAAAAGCCTCCACATTATAAATGAGGGAGAAAAATGAAAGGCAGAATTCCCACACTGTTGGTTTCTAGAGTTGGCAGTTTGTATGCCCTGGGTAAATGCCTGCTCTTCATGTTTTTCTGGGGAAGCACGCTGAGATGCTAAGGGTATGACCTAAAATGATGATTTGAAGAAGGGTATGAATTTGAGGTGGGTCTTTGTGTGAGTCATAATGAATAATACCTTTGTCTGCAAATGGGTGATAAGCTGCAATTGAGATTCCTGTTTCCAATATAGTTCAAGAGAAGACCTATTAAAATATCAATAAACTGCCTCCATTAATATAGCGTTGTGGCAGATATAATTGGTAAGTTTCTTCTTTTTCCATGTTCCTCCTCCCCCTGACTTATTCATGAGTGTTACATAGTAATGAAAAAAGATAGGTCATAAGGAACTACTGCTAGGCAGTACATTTTTCCAGTGTTGCTAAGAGTTCCTTTTCTTTGGGACCAAATTGTTCTTTTTTTTTTTTTTTTTCTACCCAGTCATCATTAGTCTGTGTTTTGATGATAAAACAGAATGAGGAAGTCGGATATCCATAATTAATACATGTTTACCACGCCAAATGGTTTTTTTGCTAGAGAAAACAGTGGCAGGAAACAGTATAAGAAGGGCTTCATTTCTCCAACTCTCAATTAGCAAAGCCACATTAGTTACTGCAGAGGGTGGTGTCTTAAATAGCTGTGCTTTGGAGTGGGAGTCCACAGAAGAGTTTATTTAAATAGAGTTTCTTGGGGCATTCAAGGCATTTACTGCACTTTCTGGTTCTTCTATTTTGTCTAACAGAATTAAAAGGTGGTAACAAATTGTAACAAATCTTCTGAAAAAACAATTATGCTAGCAGCTGCAAATCTGAAAAGCCAACCAGTCAAGCTGTCCAATATGGTGGTTCCCATTGGCAGTCCTAATAAGAGACTGATATTAGTTACCGTTTGGGAACGTTGGCTTATTCGTAGTTTCTGCCTTGAAAAAACTCCAGACATTTCTGATGGAAATCAGAGGTAATATATGGTTTGCTTCAAGAATGATAGCTTTGTATCTGCTCCTGGAAATCATTAAGCCTCACCTTCTTTCTGCCACATAGCCCCGTGTCGGGCTGGAGCCATAGAATTTTCTTCCTTCTACTTTTTATTTGTGGTATTTATGTGTTTTATTGATTATGTGACATAATAAAACATAGGAAGTCAGAGCCATACGCGCTATATATTTTGTTCAACCGCAATGCATAGTGTTGGGGCTCTGCTCTCCACTTGGAGAAACATCTTGCTGGGATATAAATAGATTTATAATGACTGTTAGGCTCTGTGCCTGCAAAATATCCTGGTAGGTAGCTCATTATAGAGCTAACATCATTAATAAAATAGCTGAAAATTTTCACAAGTACAGGAATATCTTTTATATCAGTAGCTGTAAGGGAAATACCTAGCGTATGCATAATTTGAGACTCATTTTAAAGCTATAATTTATCATCATTATCTACATATTATAATGGCAAAACAGGTTTAATTGCTTTTGACTGGACTGGCATGGTGATAAGGAGAAAAGTTAGTAGCAGATGGCCCCACTGTCAAAACTGCAGTCTCTTAGCCCAAAATAAAGTAACAGACTGAGAAGAGCATGTTTCTGGTTTTTAGCTCTATCTTATCTTGATAAGCATGAATTAGCATTTTCCAGTATCATAATTGTCTAGAGAAATGGAGAAATAGTAATTATTTACAGAAGGATAAAATAGCTGTGAAATTCAACTTTAACAGGTTTAAATTGTCTAATATTTTTGGATTAACAGAAATATTTACTTTTGATATGACTTAGTGAGTTTCTAAAAATATTTCCCCTTCAGCTTTACAATATTAAATTGCTGGCATGTACACATTTTAGCACACATCCATTTTGGTACTGTGTGATATTTATTCTTTTGCTTTTCCTGCAAAGTTCTCCATTCTTTAGTAACATCAATGACAAAAACCATTTATTTGGAATAACCAGCCTTTATGTAAACAATTTATCCAGCAGCCCTTAAAGATGTGTGCTATTTATATTTCTCTCTATTTGAAAGTCCAGCATTACTGCGTCAGTTACAGTATAACTGGCAAGAGTCCTCCTATGTTAAACCCAACACTGATAGATAAATGTGATTTATTTTTAAAAAATGAGAAAATAAAAAAAAGCCCTCCCTACTCAGTCATGGAGTTCCTCAGCAAATCAAAGAATTTAAGATCAAATCATAAGAATTCAAACGATAAAACTGCAAAAATTAAGTCTTCTTCTTCTTTGTCTTTTACGACTTTGGTGGCCCAAGAAGAACACAATTATCAGGTGGTAGATTATACTGTTGGCTGGTCAATGCAAGTAAATTAACTGCTCCAGCTGATAGAAGAGAAATGCCAGCCATAGCAACTTAAGTGAAGGTGACATGCTATCTGCAAAATAATGTGAATTCGAAAGTGCAGTTTAACCCCAAAGTAAAGGGGGAAAAAAAAAAGAATGGAGCAATCTGCCAGACTAAAATAATGTGCGACAGAGAAATTATTCGGAAATGGAACTGGTTATAGAGATACAGATTTATTATTTGGTTGCTGTCATGATAAATTTGTCTCAGCTATGCCCATACATGTTACAGTATTCATGTCTGAGATGAGTGGAGATGTTGCAAAAGGCTTTGCATGATTGAAAATTCTTTCTGAAAATATAAATGAGTAAATGCTCATTTTTCAGAATATATATAAATGCGCACACACACATTTACACACACATAGATGTATGTTATATTAAAAAAAAAAAAGGTCAGTTACTTGAGATGTTCATACACCATAAGGGATTTGAGACTATAAAATGAGTTTATTATTACATATTGGTATAAATGGTTTATAAAAACCATTTCAATGGCAATAAAATGGTTATTATGACCTAATATCAAATAGAAACTATGTGGATCAAAATTATTAAGTGTGCTGTTCACTCACTATTAGTAACATGTCTAGCAACATTTTCTTGTTTTTGTTTTCACATATTGAAATTTCTGCTATCATGATATATTCATCATGAAGTAGACTTAGCCAAATATTATGAAAAGTAAAAAGATAAGGGGATATGCAATTACTTTTGGTGTAGAAGGGAAATGAGATTATTCCTCTAGTCAGCATTCATGGAGCCACCCATGGCTTGGGAAGCCATAATTTGGGGGGCCTGTTAGGTGAGATTTCACAATTTGCTTGGTAGATTTCCACTAATGAATTATACGAAAATCTCCATTTCTACTGAATCAGTTTTCCTCAAGATATATTAATGCATCCTCAAGATGTATTAATGTTTGGACAATTCCAATGATATGAAGCTTGTCTTTACTCTTGGAAATTTTCTGTTGAATGAATATTGTCTTTCGGTAGCAGAGTTCTGCTTCTAGTTTTTCTTGTTTTCAGACCTTCTTCTGGGGCCGTCTGAGGCATCTGTGGCTGTACCGTTCATTGTCTTCATCTCATCTTCCCCTTTTACTTAAACAAGTCTCTTGACTCCTCTTTATTCAGATTTCTTGTCTCTAATACTGAGGCATTTTAAATACATTTCACTTAAAACATTATACTCTGTATCAAGTCTAGGGAAGGAAAAAATACTTTTTCTTCTACTTATTATAGGCTCATTGCCTGTATGTATTAGTGCTAAACTGATTCAGTCCTGTCTGATTCTTTGGGACCCTATAGGCTGTAGCCCGCCAGGCTCCTCTGTCCATGGGATTCTCAGGCAAGAATACTGGAGTTGCTTGCCTTGCCCTCCTCCAGAGGATTTTCCTAACCCAGGGATTGAAGAGTCTCCTGTGTCTCCTCCATTTACTACTGAGCCACCAAGGAAACCCATTTTGAACTTTTAGAGGCAGCAGATTGTGGGCAATTAAATACATGGGAGGAGCTTCCCAGGTGGCACAGTTAAAACTCTGTCTGCCAGTTTAGGAGATGCAGGAGACGCAGGTTTGATCCCTGGGTTGGGGAGATCCCCTGGAGTAGGAAATGGCAACCCACTCCAGTATTCTTGCTTGGTGAATCCCACGGACAGAGAAGCCTGGCAGGCTACAGCCCATGCGGTTGCAAAGAGTTGGTTTCCAGGCATCAAGGAGATCAGTTCACGTGTATTCAGAGTGAGTATTTTGTGGTGGGTGAATCCCCAGTGTCAAAATTGTTATCGCTGTCATCATCTTTACCACATTATTCTTATCACATAGATTAACTGACAGCTTTATACCTTGCAGGCACTACCTCAGCGTGTATGATCACATTTGATACAGCAGCAAGTGAGGTAGATGCTTTTATGATCCCCATTTGACAGATAGGAAACTAAGGTTTAAAGAGCTCAAGTGCCCAAGATCATACAACTGATAAGGGGGACCTGAGATCCCAGCCCATACCTCTTAGACTCCAGAGTCTATGCTGTTAGCTACCAAGCTTTTCTGTTGTCTTAGAATTTCAGATTTTGGGTGATTTATAATTAAATGAAATGATATATACTTAGCCCATATATAGGTTGTTGTTTTTTTTTTTTTAGTCCATATATAATTTTGATGCTGCCATCATTCTAGAGCTACAATTTTATTTTATTCCTTTTATTTGCAGAATATATGCACATAATGAATCAATTCATTTTTACTTAGATTCTGTATTTGCAAAATTTTAAATGAAAGATTTCCCCTCAAATAGTTTTTTATATTTAACTCATGTTGAAAAATATAGGATTGGTTAGAGTTCTTGAAATGACCAGTATTTGAAAACTTGTTGGAAAAAAAGAAGTGAAAAGTATAACCAATGAAAAGGGAGAATGATAGTAGGTAACATCCATTTGTTTTATTATAGCACTCTTGTTTTATGTTTTGAACAAATTGGAAACAGCAATCAAATTAATGTAACATAGAAGCTACTAGTTGGGGGCAATTCAGAAAGTTTTACTGTAGTAAAATCTATTTCACCTAATTCCTATGTAATGATTTATTATATTCTTCTTTAGAATAATGGAAAAAGAGCATTTTGAATCTATGCTGCTGGAAATACACATTTTACCCCTGTAATGTATAATTATAGCCTACTATAGCAGCTTACATTATCCTTTAAATATTTATCTCTTTGAATAATTGGGTTCGGGAGATCTGAATTCATTTGGTGCATATGCTATTAATTTTTCATATAGTTTGATAGTATACCAGTCATTCCACTTGTTTAGCATCTAGCAAATATAACTGAACAGGGTGGAACTTTATAGCAAAATTATTCATCTTTCTGGATCCTTTTGAATATTTACATCCAAAAGAAAGTGCTTGTTACAAACTGGGAAAATTCAGTTACTGACTTACTTCTGGTGGCTAAAAATTAATTTGACTAGCCTTCTATTTTACTTCCCTTTGTACTTGAAGGTAATGGTTAAAAATAAATGAAGACAATATTACATCAAAACCATTCCAGAGCTCAAAGAGGTTCATAGGCTGTTTCCATGGTACCCAGTGTGGCAGCTCACCAGCAGAGTTTGGCAAGAGCTGCCTCAATAAAATGGGCCTAACTTTTGTTTTCTGCAGGAACAGTAAGACTCTAAAGGCCTGTGTTGATAGGTAATGAGATTTAATTCATAAGAAGACAAAAATGTGCTGGTGGGGGCGGGGGATAGATAATATCCATATTCATTGCTTAATCAAATAAAATTCTTTCAGAGGATTCTGGGAATTCTCCCCAGTTGTTTCCAATGCTTCCCTTTGATAGCTGTAAACAAATTACCTTACGAACAACTTCTTAATCAGGGAAGAGGAGAGCTGTTCTCTACTTGATCTTTCCCTTTGGGTGGTCCCCTTAGAGAGCAGCGGTCTTCCTCCGATAGCCTGGCTTCTGAAAAGCCATATAGCATTGTGCTGACAGCTGTAGACCCCTTTTTTGTTAGGATAACAAACATCCTGCGTTGAGGACAGCATCAAGCCAGCTTGCAGTATGCCCAATTAGAGAAGCTAAAATCTCATTTGTTTCACCATGGGAGCCCCCTGAAAGCACACCGTTTTGGCCTCATTACAGTATTTTTAACTTTACAAAAACAATTTCATTATGGAAATTAAAGAAACTCATTTGGCCTTAGCATGTATACCCAAGTTAATAAATTCCAGAAGTATTTCAGCTACCCACAGCATGTAGCTTTGTCTTCCCTTAATCACAGCCAATAGTTGCTTTGTAGAAAATATGGTGGGTCCAAGGAAAGTTGTCATTTTCATCTGCTTTTGATTAAAAAACAAACAAACCTGCAAGAAAAATATTAACTTCAACTGTGTTGAAATAGAATGGATTCATGAAATTGGTGTCTTTGTGAATATGTTGATCCCCTGAATACATTAAGCTTGACAAGCTTTGTTTACATGCAACTTCTTTGGCCGGTGACCACAGCATACAGAGTGAAATTGAAATAGCATCCTCTGCCCACTCAGTGAAGTCGATGTTGGATGTTTAAAGAAAGCACTAAAAATGTCCACATTTACTGATGTTTGAAAAGGGAAGAATTTTCCTTTGTAGCTAGTTGGCTTTCTTTATACCAAATAAGAGGTGAAATAATACAAATAATGGAACGGTGATGTTTGGTAGTGTTAGATTTGAGAGTCCAAACAGCTTTGTGTAAAAAAATTATCAGTGTGACTGCCCAAGTAGTGGATAAGTTGTGCTGGTCCCCAGCACATCTCATGGTGGACCCTGTGCTGGACTACATGGAGCTCAGTGAATTACTTTCTGAGACGCGAAATGATGGACTGAAACACATTACATCTATTTTCCCTTTTTTGTTGTTGTTCGTCAAAATTCAGATATCCTAAGATCATCTCATTTAGATCAAGTTATAATCAATAAATTGATGACACTAAACAGAAGACCTCTAAATTTATAATGTTGATACTTTAAATTATTAAGATGTATATACATAGTTTCCTTCCCATCATCTGAAGACAGAAAAATTGTGTATTAAAAAAGTTGGCAGGGGGTGGGTTGGGGAGAAGGAGAAGACAAATATCAATTTATAAGCCACAGAGAATAACTGTCAAGAAACAGTGTAATAGTTTAGCTTGAAAAATAGAAGATAATGAGCCATAATGCCACCTTTCAGACACACAGAAATCTACTATTTATTTTTGTGTGCTTTTGCCTAGTAACTCTCTAAGTTCATTCAACCTCCTTCCTTCCCTCACTGGCTCCCTGCCTTCCTCTCTCCCTTCCTCCTTCCCTTCCTTCCATCCATCCATCTCTCTATCCATCTATCTTTCATCTCTGTCTGGAGAATGGTTGAATAGTTACAGAGAATGTTCTTTGTTACAGAATGTCAGTCTTGGTGCATTTTATGGTCTAGTACTGATCATTTGACGCCTCTCCTAGAGAGATGTAGAAGTACTCATAAGGGCAACACAAATCTAGAGGCGATTCGGTTTACTGTTAGATTAGTTCCACAACCCCCTGTGAAGATAACTTTGCTGCCTCATAGTGGAAAATTCTGCCAGTGTCTCCAGAAATATTATTAGCAATTTAAGCTAAACATTCCTAGCCTTTCTCATTCTCAAAGGTAACAAACAGCAACTTGATGTAATAGAAAGATTACTCGAAGGCTTAAGTTTTGGTCTAGCTCTGAGTGTTAACTATGGGTTAATAATGCATTGTACCAAAATTTAGTGTCTGAAAACAACAATAAACATTTATCATCTTAACAGTCTGTAGGTCAGGAATTCAGGAGTGGCTTCTTTGGATGACTCTGGGTTGCATTAGTTTTCTAGTACTTCACAAGCTGAGGGACTTAAAACAACAGACCCTTATGGTCTCACCATTCTGGAGACCAAAAGTCCAAAATCGAGGTGTTTAGCGGAGTCATGCTTCTTCCAAAACCCATAGGGAAGAAGCCTGTGTTGCTTCTCTCTCCCGGTGTTCACATGGTAAATCTCTGGTACCCCTTAGTAAGTAGATGCATCACTCCAGCCTCTGACACAGCGGTCACATGGCTGTCTCCTGGTGTGTCTCGCTATCAATACCATCTTCCCACTGTGTGCATCTCTGTCTGTGTCTAGATTTCCCCTTTGTGGGACACCAGTCATGTTGGTTTAGGGCCTGCCCTAATGACATCATATTAACCTTCTTACATCTACAGTAATGAGGTCACATTCACAAATGCTGGGTGGGGGTGGGTTAGGAATTCACCGTTATCTTTTTCAGGAAGTAAAATTCAGCCCATAACAAGACTCCTTCATGAAGCTGTAGTCAAGATGTTGGCCAGGCCTGCAGTCATCTGAAGTCATAACTGAGGCTAGGAAATCTGCTTTCAGGGTAGTTCATTCACATGACTGGTGTAGGAGACTAGAATATGCCAACCCAAAATGTACCTTTTTAGCATCAGGGTTATTTTGAGAAACAGAAGACACAGGAGAAGCTCTGAAGACACAGCATAAGTTTCCCTTATGTGAAGAAAATTTATATTAATAAGGGAAATTTCCAAAGGATGTTTCCCCACTCTGTACCAGGAAGAGAAAAATGACTTATTCCCAGGACACCCTTATCCATGGAGAATGTGCTGGCTTAAATTTGTATACTAGATCTTACCCTTGTTCAGCACACTTTTCCTGACCACCTTCCCATAACTTGCCAGAAACCCAAACCCCCTTTCCCTATGTTTTAGCCCCAAGTTGGTTTATAAACCCAAGTTGTAACCACTCCTTTGAGGTTCTCATCCTTGAGTTTCTCCCATGTATATATGAGAGATACATTTAGTAAACTCATTTCTGTTTTTCTCTTGTTGCTCTGTACTTTTTTAAAGATCCCCAGCTGAAATCTAGAGGGATAGAAGGAAAATAATTTTTTCTTTCCCTGACACTGGTGTGTTGATGCTGGTTGTGGCAGTAAACCCTAGTTTTTCCCCAGTTGGGCCTCCCTAGAGGCTGCTGGAGTGTCCTCATAACAAAGCCACAGACTTCCTTCAAAACAAGCAGTTCAAAAGAAGGCAAAGCAGAAGTGAGAATGTCTTTTGTGACTTAAATTTGGGAATCACACACTGCCCCTTCCACCACATCCTCAGTGTTAGGAGTGAGTATTAAGTCCAGCCCACATTCATGGCACGGAGGATTAGATGATACATTTTGAAAGGAAAGACATCAAAGAACTGGTGCACATACTTCACAATCATCCCACTCAACTGTTTAGCAGTTGGGTGATCTTGGGAAAACCATAGTGTATTTGAACCTATGATAATCAGCTCAAACATCTTGCAGTTACAAGCATGAATTCACTGCTTTATAGACCTGGAGACAGTCCCAGTCATAGAATCGGAATAGGAAGGACCTTAAACCTCCTCCTGTCTAAATATTTCATGTTCCATACAATCCCAAAGCAAGAAGTCATAGTAAGTATTTCATCTACCTTTCATCCAGAGTTCTTGGATGAGAGAGATTCCCCGTCTTCTTTTGAAGCCTGTGGGTGTGCCTTTCCTACTCTTCTGAGCTCATTATGTTCATTCTGCTCTCTCGTACTGGAGACGGACATCAAGCTCAATGTTTAGATATTTGTGATATTTGGATATTTGGTGATGGTTTCACTGTGCTTATAAGTCATGGTTGAGTGCAGGAAACCAGAAACACTCTTTCAAGCACAGAGTGATTTAAATGATCTAGTGTGCAGAATTACGGTCCTTTACAAAACCAAGGTGCAATGGTTAGTTTTATGTGTTAACTTGGCTGGGCTATGGATGCACAGATAGCTGGAAAACATTGCTGAGTATGTCTGTGAGGGTGTTTCTGGAAGAGACCCACATTTGAAGTGGTGGACTAAGTAAAGAAGATCACCCTCACCATTGTGGTTGGGCATCATCCAGTCCATTGAGAGAATGAATAAAACAAAAGGGAGGAGAAAGAGTAGATTTGCTCTCTGCCTGAGCTGGGACTCCCAGCTTCTCCTCAGACATTGGCACTCCTGGCTCTCCATCATTCAGACTCAAATCAAGACTTACAAAACTGGTGCCAGATCATGGGGCTTCTCAGTCGGTAGAATTATATACATATCTGTGAAATCTGGGAAAGATGGAAAGAAGGTGGGGGGAAGAAGAAGAGAAGAAAGGGAGGAAAGGATGGGGATTGAATGACCATAAAGAGAGAGTCACTAGAAGAGAACACATAAACATTTTCTATATATATTCTATTTTCCTGGAGATCCTTGACTAATACATGAGGTGAGAGCTAGAAAAGCTGAAGTCATGAGGGTTCTACCAGACCGCTGGTTGAACATTTAGCACTGGAGCTATAATCCAGGCATCAAAAACCTGCTGTGATAGTTGCTTTATACCCACAGAGGGGGCCTGAGTGATATGAAGTCCACCATTGTAAACACAGAGGGTAAAGCATCTGCCTGCAATGCGGGAGACCCGTGTTCGATCCCTAGGTCAGGAAGATCCCCTGAAAAAGGAAATGGAAACCCACTCCAGTATTCTTGCCTGGAGAATCCCATGTAGGGAGGAGCCTGGTAGGCTACAATCCATGGGGTCACAAAGAGTCAGACACAACTGAGCAACTTCACTTTCACTTTCCTTGTAAACACTCAACCTGTTGGGACTTACTCTCCAGCCACCAGTCACAGACGCAGGAAGAATACCATTGCCTCTCTATGCCAATGCAGTCTTAATCTCTGCAAATGTGTCTAGTTAGCAAAACACAATTTATTTGAAAAGTCCTAGCTGCAAGGGAGTCTGGCAATGTCATTTCACATTTTCTAAACTGCAAGGAGGTCCAACCAGTCCATCCTAAAGGAGATCAGTCCTGGGTGTCCATTGGAAGGACTGATGCTAAAGCTGAAACTCCAATAATTTGTCCACCTCATGTGAAGGGTTGACTCATTGGAAAAGACCCTGATGCTGGGAAGGATTGGGGGCAGGAGGAGAAGGGGACGACAGAGGATGAGATGGCTGGATGGCATCACCTACCCAATGGACATGAGTTTGAGTAGACTTCAGCAGTTGGTGATGGACAGGGAGGCCTGGCGTGCTGTGATTCATGGGGTTGCAAAGAGTCGGACACGACTGAACGACTGAACTGAACTGAACTGAAACTCTCCAAATAGAAGCAGGGTGAAGTGAAACCTGTCAATCCTAAAGGAAATCAGTCCTGAATATTCATTAAGCTGAAGCTGAAGCTCCAATACTTTGGCCACCTGATACGAAGAACTACTCATTAGTAAAGATCCTGATTTGGGGAAAGCTTAAAGGCAGGAGGAGAAAGGGGATGACCGAGGATAAGATGGTTGGATGGCATCACCAAATCTATGGACATGAGTTTGACGGGAGTTGGTGATGGACAGGGAAGCCTGGCATGCTGCAGTCCATGGGGTCACAAAGAGTCGGACATGACTGAGCAACTGAACTGAACTGAAAGTGAAGGTTGAGAGAGCCAGTGAGAGTGTATATACATCATATACTCTGACTGAAAACTTATAATGGTCACTGCCATATACCATGATAACTAATTTTGATGGCAATGACCTTGGAACACTTTACTTTCACCAGCAAGCCCTTAATGCCTTCTTGTAAGTGTTTACTTTCTTTCAGTGGTTGCTAGTGATTAGGAGTTCCCACCTACCCTCCCAGTAATTAGATTTCAAAATTTTGAAGACAAAGAAAGACCTTGTGCAATGTTTTCACCACAGCAACCTCAGCATCTGATCCAGTGGATCTGCTTTTTTAGAAGCACGATAGAAATTTGATGAATGAATGAATGATTATGAGCTGTTAGTCTTCAGGCACTTTCATGCTTTCTAGTTGCTAGATTCAGGTTGCAAAGTGTTTGTAAGAACAGAACCTTCTTCAGAACCAGAATCAGTGCAGGTAGAAGTTTGAAGAGGGGTTTTAAGCAGGACTGTCATAAAGAAACTGTTTTTTTTAGCTCTCTTTTCTCAGAATTGCCTGACAATCAACTATCTGGGTCAATTTGGTTGAAGAGTTCTCTTGCTTGAGTGCCATTATCCCATACTTTGAAATTTCACATGACCTTGGATTGGTTTTTAACTGGCTCTTAATATCTGTTTTAATAGCATAGCTTATTTACCTGCTTTTCGCTTATGTATCCTATTCACAGTCTGCTGATGTATTGAAAGAGCTTTTGAAGCAGACCAAGACAGTCATTCTATTCAATCTTGTGACCCAGTGTTTCATCTTAAATATTGTTAACTATAATAATGTTATTAAAAAAACATCTCCAGGACTATGTGCCTAGAGTAGTTAACAACTTAATGATATACTCATTTTTTATTTCAAGTAAGACCATCTTTGCTTTATTTCTGGGCATTGTGTCATTTGCCTTTGACCTCAGCAACCCAAGGAAAATGTGTCTCTGGTCTCACAGATGCCTGTTGTCTTGTTTCTCCTTTATTCACTGTATGCTTCTGTTGAAAGGGCAAAATAAGAAATCTAAAATTTATTCTCAAAATGCACATGATTCAGACTGCAGATCCTACCCACGTAATTGTTCACGTATACACTACATAAATCACTTGTCTTTCATTCATCGCTCTTGGTTAGTTTGTACTTGGTACTTCAGAATCTGTGCTGTTGGCTCCAGAATTTTACATTGGAGGAGTGGAGGGGTAGAAGTCTGGCCTGTGATTTTGTGGCTGTGTGTGTATTGGGGAAGGAGGCGTGTGCGTATCTACATATTGGTGCCAAAAAGTTTTATTCTTTTTAAAATATTTTTGTGTCTAGCATTTTGATAAAATGGGAATATTAGAGTCTTAGAATATCAGAGCTGTGTGAGTTTTCAAGAGATTTTCTACTTTTATTCTCTCATTTTACAATTAAGAAAACTGGGGTCCAGAGAGGTTAAATCTGTAGGGGGAAAATGGAAAAAAAAAACAACAAAGCACAGTTGGGAGAGTTGATCCAGTTTGGGGACACCCAGGCTAAACCAGTGTTTAGAGTTCTGTTTACTCCAATGTTAGAAGACAAATATAAATAGTCTTTCATTGCTACTCAGCAGTGAGAAAATTAATTCAAAAGGCCTGAGATATCCTAAACATCAATAGTTTTGGCCAGATGAGTAGTTATATGAACTCATTTAGGAGAGACAGGATATTGATAAATAGATTTGGCTGCTGCGGCCAAGTGTAAACAGCTCCTTCATTGTCTTAGAAGTCAACGATTCTTTTTAAACATTAGACATACCTCCTGAGAGATACAATTATCACTCCTAAATGTTACTGGAGAATTTGAAGCTTGAAGAAAGTTTAAATAAAAATCAAAAGAAGAAACTAAGGCCATTCAGTAGGCAGTCTACCCTGTGTACCAAGGGTTTCCCATTCATACCATACACACCAACAAATCTGAAAAGTGGAACTTCTCTTCTCTAAATTGAGGCTGAGTTGCAAATAGGGGTATTCTCATGATTCTGCATATTTTGATCAAAGTGACAGGAACTATAGTATAAAGCAAATATGAAATTTTGACAGGTCACTTATCTCCCTAATCCTCACACCTGTATAATGAAATTTACACACCTGTATGGTGAAAGAGTTCTTGATGAATCCCCAGGGGATGGAATTGAGTGATTTATTCATTCATTTATTCATCGATTCATTTAATCATTTCTTCAACTTGTAATTGAGGATTGAGGATGCCTTTTATTTCTAAAAATGACCCAGTCCTTTTCTCACAAAATGAGATTATGTTGTAATTTGTTTTCTGCCTGAACCTCTCCTGCTGCTACTAGACTATAAGCCCCCTGAGGGCAACCACTATATCTTATTCACTGATGAATTCCTTCCAAGAGGCTGCCTGTCACAGAATGGATATTTGATCAGTAGCAATCAGTGAATGCAAATATGTCCCTACTAAGTCCTCAGTGTCCTGACAGAGACAGAAAACCAACAGGAAAAGTCAGAGCTCCTAGTATGGGCTGTGAAAGGAATGTAAATTTGGTTTTAAGGAAGCCCACTCCAGTGTTCTTGCCTGGAGAATCCCAGGGACGGGGGAGCCTGGTGGGCTGCCGTCTATGGGGTTGCACAGTCGGACACGACTGAAGTGACTTAGCAGCAAGGAAGCATAAAGGAGAAGCATTGACCCCAGCTAGGTGAAATCAGGGAGAAACTGTTGAATCTTTACAAAAACTGTGAGATAAATGCTGTTCCTTTCATTTGTATCGATGAGGGAAGTGAGGTTTGATAACTCTTAAGACTCAAGGATTTCAGTCAGAAAGTACTGAATTTGGGTCTTGAGCTCATGTGTGTGCATCCAGACCTTATCCCCTGACTCTGCTGTCTTTCTTCCCCAGGTTCCAGGGAAGTGGCCAGGAGCTCTGTGAGCCTCTGAGTCACTTGAGATGGAAGAAGTTTTGTGTTGTGGTATCTTTGAGCTGATAGAACACTTCCAAGTGTCTTCTTTGTTTCAGATGGTCCTCCTGAAGGCACAGAGTCTAATAGGTACAGCACTCTCTTTTTAAAAAACTATTTGTTCATTTATTTGTTTTGGCTGTGTTGGGTCCTCATTGCTGTGTAGGCTTTTCCCTCTATTTGCGTGAGTGGACGGCTATTCTCCAGTCATGGTGCTCAGGCTTCCCTGGTGGCTCAGAGGTTAAAGCATCTGCCCGCAGTGCGGGAGACCCAGGTTCAGTCCCTGGGTCGGGAAGATCCCCCGGAGAAGGAAACGGTAACCCACTCCAGTATTCTTGCCTGGAGAATCCCATGGATGGAGAAGCCTGGTAGGCTACAGTCCATGGGGCCGCAAAGTGTCGGACGCGACTTCACTTCACTTTCTTGTTTTGGAACGTGGGATCCAGGGCATGCAGAGTTCAGTCGTTTTGACATGTGGACTCAGTCACTGTAGCCCCCGGGCTCTCGAGCACAGGCTTAATCGCCCTGAGGCATGGAGGATCTTCCTGGACCAGGGATCGAACCCATGTGTCTTGCCTTGGCACCGGGGAAGCCCTGGTAAGGGCAGAACTCTTGTATCTCTATTCCAAATTGTCCATATAATGACCACTAAATGTCCAATAAATGAAGTCCTATTTCAGCTTGCTTTTTAATCTTCAGGGATATATTGATTAATAAAAACATAAAGTGCCTTGGCTTCTTGTTTTGTGATTATAACATAAAAATATTTAAATTCCAAAAACAAGTTTGGTGTGCCCATCCTTTTTCCTTTCAGTGGTAACTCTAGTTTTGATCTTTCATGCTCCAGACATCCTTTCTGTGGTTTCAAAAGGTAATTTCAATACTATTGGTTATCAATTTAATGATGGCTTTTCAGCTTCTACTCACTGGATCAAAATGTGAACGACCTTTGTCTGCCATAAATCCCATCAAAGTGTTTACATCTATCCCAAATCTGTTATAAATGCAAATAAAGAAGTTTAGCAGAGACACAAATACCACGTGGATAGTTAACAGCAGCCTGCACTCTGTTCCAGTCGTTAACTGCAGCTTGCAGAGATTCTTGACAAAAAAAGAAAAAGAAACAAGAAAGAAAAGGAAAGCATGTACGGTCTCTTTAATGAGGCTTTCCTTCTCATTTATCAAAGATGGTGTTGCTTTGCCCAGCTGGTCTGGTTTGAAAATCGGAAAATCACTTAATCTGATTCACATAGAAGACCTCTCTAGCAGGTGAAGAAATGCATGTATTAAGAAATATGTTCCTTTGATTTATTTTTTAAAGCCATGTTCTTTGCCATGGGTCATAAGATTTAGGGCCTATGCTAGAGGTCATTGAACACTAACAATCTGACATTTGAGTAGAAAACGCATTTTTTTCTTTCTGATTATTTAAGTGTCTTCCCAGTCGGGATGGTTGAGCAAGCATTAGAGGGAATTATGGGCTTGCTATGTGGCTCAGTGGCAAAGAATCTGCCTGCAATGCAGGAGATGCAGGTTCGATCTCTGGGTCAGCAAAATCACCTGGAGGAAGGAATAGCAACCCACTCCAGTAGTCTTGCCTGGAGAATCCCATGGACAGAGGAGCCTGGCAGGCTGCAGTCTATGTAGTCGCAAAGAGTCGGATACAACTCGGCGAGTAAGCACGCACGCATGGGGCTGGCGAGCACTTAGAAAGGCTCAGATGCAGACCCCTCATTTCCTTAGGCGTCAGTGCTGACTCAGTGGCTTAACCAGTTTCTCACAGATAGTTTAGGGGGCACTTGTGAAGCCAGAAAATAGGTGGTCCTGTTCCTGACCAGAATCCTTTCCTGCTATTTCGCAGTGGTAAGTTAGGCAAAAAAAAATTACCTTCCATAGAGGGTGAAATATGCAACAGTGTTTTAAATCTCTTTGGCATGGTTCGTTTAGCTAAGGGCACACACAAAGCTCAATACAAATGGTCTTAAGTGACAAAATAGAACCTAGCAGCTCATGCAATACAAAGTCTAGGACTTAAAGCAGGCCCAGGTCTGTCTTAATTTCTGATCCCCTGACGTCTTATCATCGTGGTTTCATTGTAGGCTCCATGCAAGCTGGCTGCCCACAATGCCAGGACTATATCCTCTCAGGTTCGAACTCAAGGCAAAAGAGTATCCCTCTCTTTTCCGGTAATTTGACCTAAAACGTACTAGCTCAGTTGGGTCACATACCCACTTCCAGATTTATCCTTATGGCCTGGGGGAGTGATGCTTTCCAGGGATGGGCCTGAATCACGTGCCTTCGGAGGCAAGAACATCATCAGTTCTAACAGAAGCATTGAGAGCAGAGAAGGCTATTCTCTAGAGGAAGACTGGGGCATGTTTACCTGACGAAGGTTGAGCGAATGTGGACAATATGGATGATCATTACAAACCACATTTGATGACAGTCTTTTCAGAAATCAACAGCTTCCTTTCCTTTGTTCATTTGTAAATTTCTCTCAGCTTTAGCCCAGCAGAATCATAAATATGCAAAGAACAGTTCAAGTCCTATGGGAAAGAGTATGCTTGAATATGATAATGATCCTTTCATTAAAATGTAAGTTCTTATTATTTTAGAAAAAAAAATACATGGTGAAATTTTAAAGCAATAACCTGATGTGACTACCGATCGGCTAGAGCACTTGGGGCACACAGGCAGAGGTCTCCAGAGGAGAGGAGCCTCTTCAAGCTCGGCTGAGTCCCTCTTTCCTACCGCTCACCCACTGTGCTCCTCGGTGAATATTGCCTCAGTGTTAACGGGCTTCTTAGCATTCAATTGCTACAGAATTTCCTCCTCATTATTCTAATTCTCCTTCAGCATACAGAATGCAATTCACCACACACCAATTGAGAAAATTTTCGGTGTCCCTTTTCTTTTCTATCTGGGCTGGATAGTTAAAAAGAGTTTAGATTTAGTTTGACCACAGAGAAATGCAGTGAGTCTTGACATGAGTCTTCCCAAGCTCCCAAAGCCCTCTTCTGTGGTATCTTCTTAGATTTTCAAGCCTGGTTTGGTGGTACCGCAAGCACCCCGAATCCCGGTATTTTAGTGCCTTCTTCCTACCAATTGTCTTGAGGATGAGAAGAAGGACTCCTGGTCATAGGGCAATGTCATCTGGGCTGCTCCATTTGAGAGCCAGTGGGGCCTCTGGAAAATGGACCCCATCCATGCCTTTAGTGTGAAAGTGGCTTCACATTGTGGGTCCATGCCACGGTCTATAGTATCACCTTCAAATGCAAGGCTGAGAGAGATTCACTTAAAATCCCACCTGGAACGATTCAAACAAGTGTCTGTCCATGCTGATTAGCTCTCATTTCCACTCTGGATTTGAAATAGATTCAGTAGTGGTATTCAGCATACTCAGATATTGATTAATTAGCAAATATGTCTATGCACGGGTACTAATATACCACCAAACATTCTCTTTTGCTAAGTTAGCTTGTATACAGATAATATTCTCCAGCAAAATTGACCCCTAAGTGAGAGTTTGGTTAGAAACTGAATACCAGAGTAGTAACATGTACCCGAAGCATCCCTTTTCCTATAAAATCTCTCATTTGGGCACAGCATGAATATACACTTTCACTATTCAGCCAAAAATGGGAGATTGCTTGAAGCCTTTGATTAATGCAAATAATTGCTGCACAACAGCATCTCGGGTGCTTAGGAGGCGCTTAGTGCTGCACAGCTGCCATCAACCAGGAACAAGCTGCGCATACAAAGATGACTCGTGGGTGGATTCTGTGGCCAGAACATCCTGGGTGTCCTATAGGTTGGGAGGATAATCCTTAGAGTCATTTGTACAGTGTGTGCCAGGGATAAGGATATGGGTGTCTGGGACAGAGTACCACTTGCGGCAGAGGTGGTAGAGCAGAATGGATGAGAAAGGAAGTTTCCTCAATGGCAATTTCTCCTACGTCTCTGGCATTTTATTGTTTATCTACTTTGACTTATACTCCCGCAGTGTGTATGTTAAGTAAGGAAGAATTTATCACCTCCGTTTTACCACTAAGGAAAATGAGGATCATGGAAATCAAAGGACTTGTTCAGAATCACAGTGATGATGGTTGGTGGAATCAGGACTGTTTGAATCCAGGTCCAGTGTTCTTCCTGCTTTACCAAGTAGTAGCATTGCTCCCTGGGGCTTCCCAGATAGCTCAATGGTAAAGACTCTGCCTGCCAATGCAGGAGATACAAGAGATGCAGGTTCAATCCCTGGGTCAGGAGGATCCCCTGAAGAAGGGAATGGCAACCTACTCCAGTAGTCTTACCTAGGAAATCCCATGGACCGAGGAGCCTGACAGGCTTACAGTCCATGGAGTCACAAAGAGTCGGACAGGACTGAGTGACTGCGTGCACACACGCCCAGCCTTGCTCTTGGCTGGGTATAAAGATGTGTGTGAGTCCATCCCTTAAAGATTATGAGTGAAGCATGGGGTGTGAGAACTATGTGAAGGGTAACTGAACTTTGTATAAATATTGAACCCTGTGCACCAAAATCAATACACGATTGGCCGGACTTTGAACCTAATTGTCTATGGAGCACAGTCTTATTTGCATGGGTCATGCTGTGTGGTTCTTGGCAAATACTTTGAACACAAATCTGACTAGTCAATCCATGGAAAATGCATTCATTTCTGGAGAAGACTCATATAAGTTAAGTTTGCAGAGACCGTATGCCAAATTATGAATTTATCCTAAGTGAGAAGGCAGTGGGGCCCCACTCCAGTACTCTTGCCTGGAAAGTCCCATGGACGGAGGAGCCTGGTAGGCTGCAGTCCATGGGGTCGCTAAGAGTCAGGCACGACTGAGCGACTTCACTTTTGCTTTTCACTTTCATGCATTGGAGAAGGCAATGGCACCCCTCTCCAGTATTCTTGCCTGGAGAATCCCAGAGACAGAGGGCTGCCGTCTATGGGGTTGCACAGAGTCAGACACGACTGAAGCGACTTAGCAGCAGCAGCAGCAACAATAGAAGATCAGGAAGAATATGATGGCCCAATTTGTTCTTGCACACATGCCACATGGAATCCTGTGGGGTTTCTTTACATTTGGTGGTTTATTCGCTAAGTCATGTCCAACTCTGCGACCCCATGAACTGTAGCCCACAAGGCTCCTCTGTCTATAGGATTTCCCAGGCAAGAATACTGTAGTGGTTGCCATTTTCTTCTCCAGAGGATCTTCCCCACCCAGAGATTGCCCATGTCTCTCCTGCATTGCAAGCAGTCTGCTGTATTACAAGTGGATTCTTAACTAACTGAGTCACTAGGGAACCCTTTTTTTTTTTCATTATTTGTTTATAATTCTTCCTTTTCCTCTCACCTTTGCCATGATTGACTGAGGGAAGAATGTGCTTACTACTTTCTCTAACTTTGGTCTTGGTCCTATGACCTGTCTTGGCCAATGGAATATGAGGGATGTTCTGTACAAAACATGTACAAAGCATCCAGTGTGAAGCTTTAAATGTTCTTCTGTGGTTTAGATTGCATTTGTGTCCTGCCCTGCAAGTATGCCCAATAGCCATAGTCCTTCATCCTGAGTCTTGGAATAAGAGAGAGACATGTGCAACAGATCTGAACCCAACCTGAAGTCTGAAATAGAACAGCTTTAGCCAACCCAAAGATCTGTGCTGCTGCTGCTAAGTCACTTCAGTCGTGTCCGACTCTGTGGGACCCCATAGACGGCAGCCCACCAGGCTCCACCGTCCCTGGGATTCTCCAGGCAAGAACACTGGAGTGGGTTGCCATTTCCTTCTCCAATGCATGAAAGTGAAAACTGAAAGTGAAGTCACTGAGTCATGTGCAACTCTCAGCGACCCCATGGACTGTAGCCCACTAGGCTCCTCCGCCCATGGGATTTTCTAGGCAAGAATACTGGAGTGGGGTGCCATTGCCTTCTCTGAAAGATCTGTGAGCAAGCAACAAATGTTTGTTAATGAAGGCTACTAGGATTTTTGCATTGTTTGTGATGGAGCATTACTGTAACAGTTACTGGCCAATACAGGTGCTAAGTCACAATCAGAAAGATACAGACTGGGGATGGAATGAGATCAGGTAGTTCAACCTCATTATTGGGTCTGATCACCTTCTCTCTTGAAAGGGCATTTACGTTATCAGCTTTCTTTTCCTTTGCTACTCTGGCTTACTAACTCCTCTTCGCTCAACATAGCCTTTTTTTTCTTTTTCCTTGATGCGGAATACCTTTAAGTGAGATAACATATCTCTTTCATGTTTAAAGTTTTACCTACAGAAAGGAACCGCGTTTCCCTGATTTCTAGCTATAATGATGCTTCCTTTGAGCTTCTTCACAGTGGCAGCATCTATTGTAGGTAAGCCTGGACCATTTGGCAGGTGGGAAGGAAGCCCCTGCTAAGCTCTAGTCATAGTTGAATTTAAACCACAGTTAATACCGAGAAGTTTATGACTGGAGCATTTTGTGATCAAGGCAAACAAGGACTGGGATCCTGCCTACCTCCCTGAGATGGGGATGGGAGATGGGTGTTCATGAGCTGATTAACTTTGATTGCTAACCACATACCTGGAAAAATGAGAGGAGAGAAGGGGAAGCTATGAAATGTGGGCTCAGACTAAGGATCAGGGAGAGTCAGCCAGGCAGTTATTCTAGGTTCTCCAACCCCAATTAAACTAAATCTAATTAGTTAATTGAAAATTGACCAAGTCAATTGCTTGGAGGGAGGAGAGTTTTAAATGGAGACAACACTTAATATAGTCATATAATCTTAGGATTAAGACCACAAGTTCAAGCAAGTCTGCTTGGGTTTATGCCCTGGTCTCTTCCACCACTGTAAGCTATGTCACATGAGTAAACCTCAGATGCTACATGGTGGTAGGAAAATGTCCACCTCCTAGGTTTGTTTTGGATATTAAATTAAATGACATGCATAAATGAGTACTTATTAGGGTACTGCTTGGAACATAGTAAAAACCCAATAAATATGGCTTATTATTTATCAGATACACAGTAGTGTCAAGTCTTGTATGATACCAGATGTAAGACAATCTTTATGTTTAAGGAGCTTAGAATCTAACTGAAAAGGCTGCTATTTATCTATAAGAAAATAAACAATTGTTCAGACAATATATATATTTGAAGGGGAAATTATAAATATCAGTGTATATTTTATATTTTAGCATTAGCTGAGATTTTTCTGTGCTTGGAAAACAGGAAAAATTATTATGAGACTGATTAAATAAATTATAGTAACTTCACATGATGGAGTACTATGAAGCTGTGAAAAAGAATGAGAAAGAACTCTAGATTCTTATTTTGGTGGTCTCCAGGGTGTACTGTTAAGTGAAAGCCAACAGAGTACAGGTTCAAGTTTATAGTATGCTACCTTTGATGAGGAAGGCAATCAAATAAAATAATTATGTGGCTATTTGATTACAAAATAAGAAACACTGGAAGGATAAGTCAGTTTTAATAAAAACGGCTACCTTTATGGATGAGGAGGGATAAAAACCAGACTCCTTTGAGTGTAACTTTTATATAATTTTTATTTTTCATCATATGAATATTTTACATATTCAAAAGACAAAATTAATTCAAAAGATTGAAAAAAGAGACAACCCCCCAAATGTAGACAAATGAAAATAAATTAGTCTGATTCTACATCAGAATTATAACATAATCATGCAGGAAGTGTATCCCAAGTGACTTTTGAGCACAGTGTTCTGACTGTTCACTAGTAGGGTACATGACTGAAATGAAGTGAAGTTACTCAGTCATGTACCACTCTGCGATTCCATGGACTATAGGGTGCCAGGCTCCTCCATCCGTGGAATTTTCCAGGCAAGAGTACTGGAGTGGGTTGCCATTTCCTTCTCCAGGGGATCTTCCTGATCCAGGGATCAAACCCAGGTGTCCGCATTGCAGGCAGATGCTTTACCCTCTGAGTCACCAGGGAAGCCCTATGGCTGAAAACAACTACCAAAAACAAATCTTAAATTTCATTCAATGATTTTGTTGTTAGTAGTAGTAATATGGTGTTATAGACTTGAAACTGTTTCGTTTATATTGTATTAAAAAAAGAATGTTCATGCTATTAGAAACCAAGGTGTTCTAATATAAATATAACACCAAAGACATTAAGAAAAGTCCTGTAATTTAAATTTGGACTGAAAAATATCAATATAAATTTGCGATTTCCAAATCACTGAAGGATTTAGGAGCAATAATACTTCAGTAGAAAAGAGTACATGTAACAATGAATTTTGTTTTCTAACTACCATTCCCCATTCAAATGAATCAGAGCTCATTAGAGAAAAGGCTAATTTCAAATTTGGAACAGGGGATAATATAAGCAAGGGACAGATAGTGGTAAAGGAGAAAGAAATACTCAACAGACCAAAGGGGCATGTCAGAGAACTCAGGAGTCAGCTCAACGGTGCTTCCACTGCCCCAAATCTGGGGCAATTTGAACATCAAAAGAATAATTATGATAATTAAGTTAAAAACATTGACTGAATAAAAACTGTGGATCCTAAGAGAGAGTCATCTGACAATATTGGAAGTGGTTATCACATCAACTCTTTATTCTGAAATGTAGTGATTGAAAAGAAAACAATAAGAATAACAAGTTTACTGTGTTCTTTTTACAATAAGAATAACAAGTTTAATGTAAGAACTATATTTCTGGTTGCTGAGGAAAGCTCTTCTTTACCAAAAAAAAAAAAAAATCCGAGATCTGAATGTTGAAAATTATGGGATGAGGAAATCACCATCTGCAGCCTCCAGGAAAAGTCTTGATTTAGACAAGGATGGTAAATGGGTGATTAAACCACTAGGTGAGAGGTTGTTGGGGCATTGGGATGCTGTCATGGTGCCAAAGGCTCAGACCATAGTTTAATTGCTGATTGCAAAGGGAGAGCCTACCTTTATAAACAACTTAGTATCATGAATAGTGGGACAACCTAACCTTAAGTGTCTCCACCTGATGTAATCTGAAGATCCAGCATCTCCTATCATATTCTTGCCTGAAATATTTGCATGTGTGCTCAGGTGCTAAATTGTGTTACTCTTTGCAATCCCGTGGACTGTGGCCCACCAGGCTCCTCTGTCCATGGGGATTTCCCAGGCAAGAATACTGGAGTGGGTTGTTATTTCCGTCTCCGGTGGATCTTTCTGACCCATGGATTGAACCTGTGTCTCTGGCATTGGCAGGCAGATTCTTTACCTATGAGTCACAGGAAATTCCCAAAATATTTAACCAGAACCTATCGAATGCTTGCTTCTTGGAAGAAAAGCTATGACAAACCTAGAGAGCGTATTGAAAAGCAGAGATATCACTCTGCCAACAAAGGTCCCTATAGTCAGAACTGTGGTATTTCCAGTCATCATGTACAGATGTGAGAGTTGGACCAAAAAGAGGGCTGAGCACCAAAGAATTGATACTTTCAAACTGTGGTGCTGGAGCAGACTCTTGAGAGTCCCTTGAACTGCAGGGATATCAAACCAGTCAATCTTAAAGGAAATCAGTCCTGAATATTCACTGGAAAGACTGATTCTAAAGTTGAAACTCCAATACTTTGGCCACCTGATACGAAGAAGAGCTGACTAATTGGAAAAACCCTGATGCTGGGAAAGATTGAAGGCAGGAAGAGAAGGGGACAACAGAGGATGATATGGTTGGATGGCATCACCGACTCAATGGACATGAGTTTGAGCAAGCTCTGGGAGTTAGTGATGGACAGGGGGTGCTGCAGTCAGTGGGGTTGCAGAGAGTTGGACATGACTGAGTGACTGAACTGAACTGAACTGAATGCTTTTGAAATGTCTATGTTATTGACAAGCTCTTCTATTAGATTTTAGTCAAGCATAAATGACATTAATGCCACCACTATAAGTTTGGGTTTCTCTATTATAGAGTTTATTTATTTGCTCTTAATAGTAATTTCCAGACAGGATGAGCTGTAAGAAGATCTGTCCTTTAGTAACACTCGTTTGTGTTTTATTTTTCTGTGACTGTCTTGTCGGAATCCGAAAGGAAACCCATCTAAGCCTTCACATCACAACGACCAAGTTTGAGAGAATGTAGTACATCTTCTCAGAACTGTTTGAATAAGAGTAGATTCCATGTAAAATAAAGGTTATTTGCAAAGTGAATACAATAGCGTTATTCATTTTGGGATTTGAGGAAGCGTACTGACCTTTTTTTTTTTTTTTTAAAGTGAGTTAGTGCTCAGGTCATTGGCTTAGGGATCCAATGAGATGAAATAAAATCTGTGAAAATTTATCCTGGAATTAAGGCAGATCAAGATTAAATTTTATACTACCTCTGGGGCTAGGTGTGACCCTGATACTAATTTCTGCCCTCGAAGACATTTGTCAGGACCATGCCTTAATTAGGGTAGAAGAGGCTGAATGGAGGAAGTTCTTTGATCCCTTTGATCCCTTTGGTGATTTCTTGTGTATGGTGTTTGTATATGTGTGTCCTTATGTATGTATCCCTTCCAAATGCTTCTCCTCACCCTCCACCCCTGCCTCACCACAGGAAAACTTTCTCTTTCTTTCATTGCATGTCCCTTCATACAATTGGACTCCCACTGTCAGTCATTAAATGCTCAAGCATTCCAGACAGGCTGGGCTCTGTCTTGGCATGGCTTTCCTATCATTCAGGGTAGGTGGGGGTTGGACCTGGAGAAAATTGAAGGGCATGGTGAGCCCTGTTATTGCTGCCTTGCTGCTTTGATTCCCCCCAGCAAGGGAAAAAGATTTGGAGGTGGAACCTCTGGGGCAAGTAAGCAGTTTTCAGGTGAGACCTACCTATCTACAAAGAGAGGCCCTGTGAGGAATAAAGTAAATTTAAAACTAGAAACAATGACAGAATAATAAACAAGGACCAGGAAGCTCAGCTTCAGTTCAGTCACTCAGTCATGTCCGACTCTTTGTGACCCCGTGGACTGCAGCATGTCTGGGTTCCCTGTCCATCACCAACTCCCAGAGCTTACTCAAACTCATGTCCATTGAGTCGGTGATGCCATCCGACCATCTCATCCTCTGTTGTCCTCTTCTTCTCCCACCTTCAATCTTTCCCAGCATCAGGATCTTTTCAAATGAGTCAGTTCTTCACATCAGGTGGCCAGAGTGCTGGAGTTTCAGCTTGGTGCTCTGTAATGACCTAGATGGGGTTTGAGGGGAGGGAGGATCAAGCGGAACAGGGTACATGTATACATATGATGCATTCACTTCATTGTACAGGAGAAACTAACACAATATTGTAAAGCAATTCTACTCCAATAAAAAAACTAGATTGTTAATATTACTGTATGCAGTTGGATATCTAAAAAAAAAAAGAAAAAGAAAGAAAGAAAGAAAAAAACCCTAGAAGGATAAATCAGAAACCCTTGTCTCTCATTTAATGATTTTGATTTGTTTCTAAAAGCCTTGCCAGTAAGTGAAAAGCCATTAAATAAAAACATTTTTTCTATTAATTTTGATTGGAAAAAGTTCTGATGCATTCTGCCCAACTGAGAACACCCAATCAACATTTAAAATAGAAAATAGGATCAACTGAACAACAGGAACGTCTTTCTATAAGTAATAAATGACAATTTGAAAGTAAATAGGCATCGTTTATTTAAAACATGAAATGTAATGGAGGTTTATTGTAATGTCAGTTACTCACCAAGGAAGAGAGATGATGGTTGGCAGATAGCAGGGAGGCATTCTTTTGAAGATAAGAGAGAGTCAGGTGTTCAGCTTCTACGCAGGCAACCTAGGGGAGGCAAGGCGGAGGATGGTAGAAGAGGTGTTGGGTTTTGAAACCATGTGAGTTACTGGATTCTTTTTATCTCTCTGTCAAGCTTAAAAAACTCAAGAGGCCACTGAAATCTTAATCTGGATGAAGTTGGTGGGGGAAAATTTACAAATGCTGTCTCTGTCTCAGCTCAATTCAGTCACTCAGTCGTGTCCGACTCTTTGCAGCCCCACTGAGTACAGCATGCCAGGCTTCCCTGTCCATCAATCACCAACTCTTGAAGCTTGCTCAAACTCATGTCCATCGAGTTGGTGATTCCATCCAACAATTTCATCCTCTGTCATCCCCTTCTCCCCCTGCCTTCAATCTTTCCCAGCATCAAGGTCTTTTCCAATGAGTTGTGGTTTTTTTTTTTTTTTTTTTTTTTTTGCATCAGGTAGCCAAACTATTGGAGTTTCAGCTTCAGCATCAGCCCTTCCAATGAGTATTTAGGACTTATTTCCTTTAGGATGGACTGGTTGGATATTCTTGCAGTTGAAGGGACTCTCAAGAGCCTTCTCCAACACCACAGTTCAAAAGTATCAATTTTTCAGCACTCAGCTTTCTTTATAGTCCAACTCTCACATCCATACATGACTACTGGAAAAACCATAGCCTTGACTAGACAGGCCTTTGTTGGCAAAGTAATGTCTCTGCTTTTTAATATGATGTCTAGGTTGGTCATAGCTTTTCTTTCAAGGAGCAAGCCTCTTTTAATTTCATGGCTGCAGTCACCATCTGCAGTGATTTTGGAGCCCAAAAGAGTAAAGTCTCTCACAGTTTGCATTGTTTCCCCATTTATTTGCCATGAAGTGATGGGACCAGATGCCATGACTTTAGTTTTCTGAATGTAGAGTTTTAAGCCAACTTTTTCACTCTCCTCTTTCACTTTCATCAAGATTCTGTTTAGTTCTTCTTCTCTTTCTGCCATAAGGGTAGTGTCATCTGCATATCTGAGGTTATTGATATTTCTCCCAGCAATTTTGATTCCAGCTTTTGCTCTATCTGCTGATATTGTGCCTCTATCTGCTCATGGCATATCCACCTCTCATTTTAATTTTTTAAATTATTTTTTAAAGTCTTTTTTGAATTTGTTGCAATATTGCTTCTGCTTTATGTTTTGTTTTTTTGGCCCAGAGGCATGTGGGATCTTAACGCCCTGAATAAGGATCGAACCTACATTCCCCCTGTTGGAAAGTGAAGTCTTAGCCACTGGACCTCTAGGGAAGTCCCTCTCCATCTCAAAAAATGACATCTTTTTCTGTTATTCTTTGTATTCATTCTCTACCAGAGTTCTCCCACTAACACTCCAAGAGAAAAAGAAAAGTGAAGAAGAAAAAGACTTTTATTTAGTTACTTTATCATGCCCTGTGGTTATTTGTTTATTTTTACTTGTTGTTTTGGGGGAAATGATTGTCCTGGGCATATAGGCTAAACACTTCAGTTCAGTTCAGTCCTGTTCAGTTCAGTCACTCAGTCATGTCCGACTCTTTGCGACCCCATGAATCGCAGCACTCCAGGCCTCCCTGTCCATCACCATCTCCCGGAGTTCACTCAGACTCACGTCCATTGAGTCCGTGATGCCATCCAGCCATCTCATTTTGGGTCGTCCCCTTCTCCTCCTGCCCCCAATCTCTCCCAGCATCAGAGTCTTTTCCAATGAGTTAACTCTTCGCATGAGGTGTCCAAAGTACTGGAGCTTCAGCTTTAGCATCATTCCTTCCAAAGAAATCCCAGGGCTGATCTCCTTCAGAAGGGACTGTTTGGATCTCCTTGCAGTCCAAGGGACCCTCAAGAGTCTTCTCCAACACCACAGTTCAAACGCATCAATTCTTCGGTGCTCAGCCTTCTTCACAGTCCAACTCTCACATCCATACATGATCACAAGAAAAACCATAGCCTTGACTAGGCGGACCTTAGTCGGCAAAGTAATGTCTTTGCTTTTGAATATACTATCTACGTTGGTCATAACTTTTCTTCCAAGGAGTAAGCGTCTTTTAATTTCATGGCTGCAGTCACCATCTGCAGTGATTTTGGAGCCCCAAAAAATAAAGTCTGACACTGTTTCTACTGATTCCCCATCTATTCCCATGAAGTGATGGGACCAGATGCCATGATCTTCGTTTTCTGAATGTTGAGCTTTTAAGCCAACTTTTTCACTCTCCTCTTTCACTTTCTTCAAGAGGCTTTTTAGCTCCTCTTCACTTTCTGCCATAAGGGTGGTGTCATCTGCATATCTGAGGTTATTGATATTTCTCCAAGCAATCTTGATTCCAGCTTGTGTTTCTTCCAGTCCAGCATTTCTCATGATGTACTCTGCATAGAAGTTAAATAAGCAGGGTGACAATATACAGCCTTGACATACTCCTTTTCCTATTTGGAACCAGTCTGTTGTTCCATGTCCAGTTCTAACTGTTGCTTCCTGACCTGCATACAGATTTCTCAAGAGGCAGGTTAGGTGATATTTCTCCCGGCAATCTTGATTCCAGCTTGTGTTTCTTCCAGTCCAGCGTTTCTCATGATGTACTCTGCATAGAAGTTAAATAAGCAGGGTGACAATATACAGCCTTGACATACTCCTTTTCCTATTTGGAACCAGTCTGTTGTTCCATGTCCAGTTCTAACTGTTGCTTCCTGACCTGCATACAGATTTCTCAAGAGGCAGGTTAGGTGGTCTGCTATTCCCATCTCGTTCAGAATTTTCCACAGTTTCTTGTGATCCACACAGTCAAAGGCTTTGGCATAGTCAATAAAGCAGAAATAGATGTTTTTCTGGAACTCTCTTGCTTTTTCCATGATCCAGAGGGTGTTGGCAATTTGATCTCTGGTTCCTCTGCCTTTTCTAAAACCAGCTTGAACATCAGGGAGTTCATGGTTCACGTATTGCTGAAGTCTGGCTTGGAGAATTTTGAGCATTACTTTACTAGCATGTGAGATGAGTGCAATTGTGTGGTAGTTTGAACATTCTTTGGCATTGCCTTTCTTTGGGATTGGAATGAAAACTGACCTTTTCCAGTCCTGTGGCTCCTGCTGAGTTTTCCAAACTTGCTGGCATATTGAGTGCAGCACTTTCACAGCATCATCTTTCAGGATTTGAAACAGCTCAACTGGAATTCCATCACCTCTACTAGCTTTGTTTGTAGTGATGCTTTCTAAGGCCCACTTGACTTTACATTCCAAGATGTCTGGCTCTAGATTAGTGATCACATCATCATGATTATCTGGGTCATGAAGATCTTTTTTGTACAGTTCTTCCATGTATTCTTGCCACCTCTTCTTAATATCTTCTGCTTCTGTTAGGTCAAGACCATTTCTGTCCTTTATTGAGGCCATCTTTGCATGAAATGTTCCCTTGGTATCTCTAATTTTCTTAAAGAGATCTCTAGTCATTCCCATTCTGTTGTTTTCCTCTATTTCTTTACATTGATTGCTGAAGAAGACTTTTTTATCTCTTCTTGCTATTCTTTGGAACTCTGCATTCAGATGCTTGTATCTTTCCTTTTCTCCTTTGCTTTTCACCTCTCTCCTTTTCACAGCTATTTGTAAGGCCTCTCCAGACAGCCATTTTGCTTTCTTGCATTTCTTTTCCATGGGGATGGTCTTGATCCCTGTCTCCTGTACAATGTCATGAACCTCATTCCATAGTTCATCAGACACTCTATCTATCAGATCTAGGCCCTTAAATCTATTTCTCACTTCCACTGTACAATCATAAGGGATTTGATTTAGGTCATACCTGAATGGTCTAGCGGTTTTCCCTACTTTCTTCAGTTTAAGTCTGAATTTGGCAATAAGGAGTTCATGATCTGAGCCACAGTCAGCTCCCGGTCTTGTTTTTGTTGACACCCTCTTCCAACAACACAAGAGAAGACTCTACACATGGACATTACCAGATGGTCAACACTGAAATCAGATTGATTATATTCTTTGCAGCCAAAGATGGAGAAGCTCTATACAGGCTAAACACTTAATTGAATTAAATGTTTGTTTTACTCAAATCTCAAAGAGTGATATTTTATAAGAGTTAAGAAGTGGGTTTCCTCAAAATCTTTTAAACTGTTTTCCCTAAATATCAGCTTTTTAAATATTTCTTCCCAGCTGTTTTTGCATATTTATTTTCTTGTTGCAAACCCCTCTGTTGAGACTAGAATTCACAGCATCTCCCCACAGTTTCTTCAGTAACATTCATTAAGATACTCTTTTGTCTCATTGTGTAGGTCATTAATGAAGCTGTTAACTAACACTAGTGCCTCATTGATTCCTGAGGCAGGGCTACTAGACTCCTCTGTAACTTGACACATTGCTTTTATCCTTGGTTTCTATGTCACCAACACTCAGCTTTCAGCCGGTAGAGAATGCTGGAGTCCAAATCCAATTCAATTTGAATTTATTTTGCAAGTAAGACTTTATTAGAAACTGTATCAAGTGCTTTACCAAAATTAGGTTGTGTTACATCTTCATTCTCTGTCTCTCTTTTATTAATCATGCAATTCCCTCTCCCTTTAAAAAAGGAAAAAAAAAAAAAAAAGCAATTAGGTTTGCCCAGCTTGATTCAGTCTTAAAATCCAGGCTGCTTATTGCCCTTGGTTCCATTATAATCTAAATGCTTACAGATGCTAACTGTCAGGTGTCTTGCTTCTCTATGAAATCAGTGCTACTTTAGCTTCTATCAAGACTTCACACCTCCTTAGGCCTTAGTGGTTTTAGGCTGAAAATCCCACCTGATTAATGATGCTTGGATCTGGAAGCATCTCCAGAGGCATTGAATAATGTGGTTTTAAAGGGCTTTCCACAAATTCCTGTTTCCCGATAGGTGCCTTGGGAACCACAAGGGAATGATAAGGCAGAGGCCCCGAGGAAAAGGTTCTTCCTCCTTGCTTTAGTCACAGCAATTCGGTTTTCATCTGTGTTCTGTATTTAGTGTTCTACGTAGGGCTATCTCTAGGCCATATGGAGGCTTCATGCACGTTGAAAAGAAGTCACCCTTCCTCTGGGTGGACACTGACCCACAGTAGGGTGGCTGTGATTTTCAATAACCCTTGATTTCCAAAATGGGACTCCACGACCAAAAAGTAATTTGGAAAACCTTTGACCTAGGCCAGCCACCTTAGGTTCGTGCATGCTGTCACTTCCGTCATGGCCGACTCTTCGTGACCCCATGGATTGTAGCCTGCCAGGCCCCTCTGTCCCTGGGATCCTCCAAGCAAGGATACTGAGGAGGGCTGCCACGCTCTCCTCCAGGGCATCTTCCTGACCCAGAGATCAAACCCGCATCTCTTACGTCTCCTGCATTGGCAGGCAGGTTCTTTACCACTAGTGCTGCCTGGGAAGCCCCAGCCATCTTAGGTAACCCAAGATAAAACCCAAATCAGCCAGACCACCTTTTCACCATTCTACAGCAAGGCACTGTATTCAGGTCCTTTGTCTTAAGTGTGCAGATACTTTGTTATTTTCAGTGGATAGGCACTCCTGCCTTGACTGAATATTCATGCTCACAGACAAATGAATTCATTCAACTCATACTTACTAAGTACTTACAAAGTCTGTGCTCTCACAAGCTTATATTCAATAGGAATAAGATACATCCTAAACAAAATCCTACATAACTGAAATGCTAGGTAGTATAACAAAGAAAAAGAAAGAAAGAGAAAGCATGATAAAAGGAGAAATTTAACTATTCTCCTTCTCCACTTGGTATTTAAAATATATTAATTATGGTAATAATCAAATATATATCAAACATAGTTTTTAATTCATGTAATAAATATTACTGAAGAGATTAAAAGGAATACATGCAAATAAATAAGATGTGCAATAAAAACATATTTCCTGCCTTCAAAGGAGCATGAAGTCTAGTGAAAGTCAGGATATACATTTAACCAAACTATAATGTATTTCCTAATGAAATAATTGTCCACAGGTCTTTCAGAGAGCAGTGATTAATTGCAGCTGGCAAGATACTGGGAAGGGGAAGGTTTTATTCCCTAAAATTCAACAAACATTTGTGTGTATTTAGTAAGTAAAGGTTGGTCATTTGTGCGAGGCACCAAAGAGGATGAGAAAGATTTCGTAGGAGGTCAGGGTAGAGAAGGAATGAGCACAGACAGAAAAGCCAGTCTGAAAAACAAAAAGTAGCCTGATGTGGTCAAGATGTGCAGTGTGGCTGAGAAGACCCTGGAGGCATGAAACTGCATGCTAAGGAGTTGTGGTTTATCCCATAGGCAACAGGGAGAGATGGAAGACTCTGATTCGATGAATGAATCAATCTAAAGAAGGTTCACAATGAATTTGTGAACCTTATATATATTACCCAAATATATATAACACAAATAATAGTAAATTTTATTAGGGTTCTCCAAAGAGACAGAACTATTAGGATATATATGTGAATGTGTATATATGTGTGTGTGTATATTTATTTCTAATATTGATAAATGTTAAATATATTTAATATTTTAAAGTATATTTAAATATTAGAAATATGTTATATATATTTTATACATATATATGTATATTTGCATGTATATATAGAAAGCAAGCAAGACTGATTGAATTTTAAGGAATTGGCTCATGCAGTTACGAAGGCCAGTAAGTCCCAGATCTTCAGGGTAGAACAGCAGGCTGCAAGCAGTATTCTCTCTCGCTTGGGGGAGGTCAATCCTTTTTCTCTTAAGGTCTTCAACTGATTGGATGAGGTCCACCTACATTGTGGAGGATAATCTGCTTCCCTGAAAATCTACTGATTTAAATGTTCATCTTATCTGAAAAGTTAGGCTTCCCCTGTGGCTCAGCAGTAAAGAATCCACCTGCAATGCAGGAGATACAGGTTCGATCCCTGGGTCTGGAGGACCCCCTGGAAGAGGCATAGCAGCCCACTCCAGTATTCTTGCCTGGAGAATCCCATGGACAAGGAGCCTGGCAGGCTGCAGTCCACTGGGTCTCAAAGAGTCAGACATGACTGAAGCGACTGACCACACATGCATGTGCGTACACACACACACACACACACTCATCTAAAAAGTACCATCATAGTAACATTTAGATTAATTTTGAAACAACTATCTGGGCACCATAACTTAGCCAAGATGACATAAAATTAGCCATCACAGACATCTCCCTACCATTTGTCTCTGGCACTTGCTAGATGCTCAGTAAATGGTTCTACCACGGCTCAGTAGCAGTAGGTTTGTGGACAGTGAGAGTTGCAGCGTGAGTCCAAGTGGTGGGAATAGGAGGAGAGCTCTGAAGTAAATATTTCGAGAGGGCACAGTACTGGAGCTCAGTGCTTCCCAATCAAGTTAGTGTTTGGGAAGCACTTGGAGATCTTGTTAAAGTACAGATTCTGAATAGGTAGGTCTGAACTGAGACCCAAGATAGGCATTTCTAAAAAGGGAAGATGACCACTGGTCCATGGTCCACACTTAGGACTGCAAGGCAGTAGAATTTCCAAAGCTCTTTGTGGAGGAAGAGGAGTCCTCTGAATTATGATTTGAGGGGTAGCAAAAATTGCCTCTACTGTCTGTTTGAAAGCAATTGTTGTCATACTTTTGTGCCTCACGGTCCCTTAGAGACCTTATAGAACTTAGAGGCTCCCCCTCCTGAAATTGTGACTGAATATGTCTGGTTTAAGGCCAGGACTCCACATTAATAATAATAATCCCAGGGACTATGATGAAGTTCTGAGACTAGCCTTTGAGAAACACTGATTTAAATTTTTAAGGCTCAGGAAAAATTAGAAATATATTTTTCAGGAAAAGTCTTTGAGTCACCTGCAATGACCTTTGCTGGAAAACAAAACAAAAATAGGAGGAGAATAAATTTTGGCAAATTTAGGGTTCTGCTGCAGATAGGGGAATATATAGCCTTGGGGAATGGTGAGTCTATACCTATATGGAAAAACCATACTGGACATCAGTTCCTCTCCCACTCAAGGCTTACCGAAGGCAAGGACCAAGAATTGTCCTTAGAACCTGTGCATAGATACAGCAAGTCTCTGACTTTGCTTGTTATAGAATTTAGGATTGTCTAGTTGTTATAGAAAAATGCCTGCAAGTGAGTTTACTGAGATTTCTCTTTTTCTCATATAAAAGAAGTCTAGCAGTAAGCTGTTATGTGTGTGGCTGGTGTGGTGACTCCGGAAAACTCACAGACTTTTTCTATCCTTAGTATCTTGCTTCATGGTCCGAAATGGCTGCTAGAGAGCCCGCCATCATTTCCACATCACAAGTAGCAAGAGGGAGGATGGATTGAAGAAGGGCATATATTTTTTCCTTTTAAAAAGACTTTCCAGAAGTCCCATGTAGTACTTACTTTTACATTTCAATGACCATACTTATTCAAATGACCAGTTTAGCTTGAATTATGGAAAATATCTCTGCAGTTCTATCCTGTTTTGTATTCTCTGCTAACACTCAAGTGTTCTTTTACAAAGGGAAAGGGGAGAATCAACAGTGGAAGGCAGCTAGAAGTCTCTAGGATGAGTTGCTAGAAATTAATCAGTCCACAGAGATGCAGAATGAGAGGGAGGGGAAGTAAAAGGCATTCTTACTTAAATGATGTAGGATGGAATGACGTATGAAGGCAGGGGCTTCACAGCTAATTTTGTAATCACTGTGGTCTTCATTCATTTATTCAAAAATGCTAATGGAATTCCTTCAGTGTGCCAGACACTGAACTGTTTGATAATACAACCATGAATAAGGTCCAGTTCAGGTCTTTCAGGAACCTGATAAGAATGACTGATAAATTGAAAGATTGTTACAATGTGTCAATTACAATATTAATGCTAAACATAGGTGCTGAAGTAGCCCATAACATTGATATTCAGACTAGTTCTGGAAAACAAGGAAGATGTCCTAGGTGGGGTGTGGGTTCACTGAGGATTGAGGGGTGAGGAAGAATTCACAGAAATGTGTGCATATGTAAGTGTGTGTATCTGTGTGTGTCCATGTATGTGTGCAGATATGCACACACCTGGGGGAATGTTCCAGATGCAGAGAAGCCCCTTGCACTGAATAGGGAAGGATGTTAAAGGGACCTATTATGGCAGGCTGCAAAGAAAGTTGGCTGGATCCTGAACTGCAATATACATATGCATCCAAACCAAGTGGTAAGCCAATGAGTGCATGTGCCAGGATGTGCAAGTGTGCTCACCTATGTGCTTTCGTGGAAAAGTGAGGTTTCATTGGGTGTAAGGCTGAGAGAAGCAGTTATTTGTAAGGCTATGTAGGAAATCAGACAGTCATGTCTGCCTCTTGCAATCCCATGGACTGTAGCCCACCAGGCTCCTCTGTCCATGGGAATCTCTAGGCAAGAACACTGGAGTGGGTTGCCATTTCCTACTCCAGGGAATCTTCCCAACCCAGGGATCGAACCTCCTGTTTCTTGTGTCTCCTGTATTGGCAGGCAGATTCTTTACCATTGCACCACCTGGGAAGCCCAGGAGATTATATTTTTAATATTCTCTACACAAAATCAAATATGTGAATGATGAAAGATATTTTTCTCACCTACAAGGGATCATGATATTATGATTTTGTTAGGCAGGGAGATGGCAAAATCTAGTGTGTCTGTAGCCTTGTACAACTTCCATGCATGCAAGCATATGAAAAGGCTGGAGTAATTCTCCAGAGATTAGTTTTCCAAAAATAGAATTTTACATTCAGAAAGGCAGAAGATGTCCTTGAAACCAAGAGTTGAATTTTTTTTCAAAGATGGCAAATTTGAAAATTAAAATTTTGGTGAAAAGCTCTTTGATCATTGTGGTCTCTTTGGGGCACTGTGGTAGATCCATCACAAACCCTAAATACCCAGGATGGAAGGTTAGCATACTGATAAAACTTATCCACAACCCCAAAGATGCTGTCATAATTAAGAAGTTTTTGTTTCTCCTAATGGAGTTTGATGGTCTTAGTTTATCAGCAACCTTTGAATTGAATTAACAACACAAAACTAATTAATCTTGGTATACCCTAGCAATCCACTTAGAAGCCGCATGCGAAATTCAATTAAGTCCCTTTGCCTTTTATGAAGCATGCACACTCAAGAAGCTTCGGTGTACAGCTGAGAATTAGGTAACAGAAAGAGCTTGTCATGTTTTTCAAACCCAACTTTTGAAATTAAACAATAGGTTTTAGAATTCTTCCGTGATTCAGAAAGTTGGAATCTGAATAAAAGGACCGAACAAAAACCCTCCCCAAGCTAATCAGCCCTTTACCTCCCTCGCCTTTCCTAAGATCAGAAGAGAAAGATGGTGGTATGTGCCTCTGCCTCTCTGGCCCTGGTTTGTCACCAGAACCTTATAGCTCGGGCTGTTTCTTGAATGCTTTTTGCAAGCACTTCTTTTCCTGGCTTCTGGCATGCTCTGTGCTGTCAGTCTTATTGATTAAAACCGTTGGTGGATTTCAAGACCTCCTCGCCCTGTATTGTCACAGATCTACTTAAAATGGATTTTTTTCTCTTTGCCGGACCTGCGTTTTTCAGTTGGTTGAGCAGATGGAAAGCAGGTGGTACTGAGATTTCAAATAGAAGCTGTTTCTAGTTACTGCAGGGATAAACGGTGGCATTATCACTTCTTTTGTTTTCTTGTCTCTTTACATTTTTATTGATCTAAAAAAATTCTTTATACTTTTCAGTATGTATGGTTAATTCAAATAAGTTGTATTGATTGCTTTTAATAAAAAGAATATTTGGCAGGGGTAACAATCCGAGGCTTTGAATATCTAAGACATGACGTGAGAAAGATGTGAAAATGCACTGCAAGACTGAAATGTGTGTACTGCTCACTGCTTCTCCCATATTTATTTTCCTTTCCCTTCTAACAGTCCTTGGCATTGGGAAAAAAAAAAACAATCATGGAATCTGGTAAATCTGATTTTAGCCCCTCTAGCCTCAGGTTTGGAAGCTATGACTTAAGAGTTATCAGAACATTTTTTCCCCTGGCTGGGTTAATTGGTTCAGGAGCCAACAGTGATCTAAGATGATCCTATCCGAGTGAATCTCAGGACTTTTGTTTGGAGTGCCAGGATTAAGGCACTCTTTATCTCTCTTTTTTTCAAGATGAAATATGTGAGATGAAGTATGTAAGAATGTCATTTTGTACCAAAGGGACAAAGCTGACACAAGGAAGAGTCCAGAGGCCAGAGATTACAGAGAGATTAACAGAGATTTTCAGAGGACATGCTGAATTTATGGTTCAAAAGCAGCCAAACTATCATTAGCCTTTTCAGTTTGGTTAAACAACCCATTTTAAAAATGCTTAAGCTAGCTAGGGGCTTCCCAGGTGGCGCTAGTGGTAAGAACTGCCTGCCAATGCAGGAGACTCAATAAGTAGAGGTGGGTTCGATCCCTGGGTCTGGAAGATCCCCTGGAGGAGGGCATGGCAACCCACTCCAGTATTTTTACCTGGAGAATCCCAAGAACAGAGAAGCCTGGCAGGCTCCAGTCCATAGAGTTGCAGAGTCGAACATAACTGAAGCAAGTTAGCACGTACACATCCAAAATGGAAGACATTCTGAGTCAGCTTTTGCTTCATAACAAAATACCCCAAAATTCAATGACTTATTAAAAACAATAAGGTAATTTCTTATTATGGGACAACTGCCTGTGTGTTGGTTGGGGTCCACTGATTCAGGTTCAGCTTTGCTGAGGGGCTCTGCTAATATCCCCTGGGCTTGATCATGAACCAGCTGCAAGCCAGCCAGCCTGTTGATTCTTCTGAGGACAAACTGGGGCTATGCTTGAGTCTGAGCTGGGTTGAGTCAATTTGCCTGGGACAGCTTCGTTCCTATTACTCCCTCGGGACCAGAAGGCTAGCATAGGAGTGGTTTTTTCTCATGGCATGGTAGAGGCACAAGATGAAAGCAGAAACATGCACAGTCTCTTGAGGCTTGGGCTCCTTACTAGCTCTTTTCTGCCTCACTCTTTTAGCCAAAGCCAAAGTGACTACATCCAAAGTCAGGAGATGAGAAATCAAACTTGATTTCTTTTGGAGGGAGTGAAAAGTCACATAAAAGGGCAGGGAAAGAAGAAGGAGTGACAAATTGGGACCAGCGAGGCAAACTGCCACAATAAATGATAAATGACCCATGTATGCGTTATTAAGAGCTCGAGATAGTTAGAAAACTGGGTCAGAAAAGTGTATAGAAAGCTGTTATGCCAGATGTGGCAACCAGTTGAAACCTAACTTATGTTAGTTAATCTACACACATATTTGTGTTGTTTTTCATTGAAGAAGCACAATTTAATTTTGAATTATGCTTCAGTTTCTATATAAACTAACCTCTATTCATACATGAATTAATCATTTTCTAGATTTGAAATATTTACTTTCTCTGTACATACTATTTAATGATTGTAAAAACCAATCATTTCCTTGGAAAAATGATGTTTGTATATATTAATGGTCTAACATGGGCTTCTCTGGTGGCTCAGATGGCAAAGAATCCATCTGCCAATGCAGGAGATGGAGGTTTAACCCCTGGCTTGGGGAGACCCCCTGGAGAAGGCAATGGCAGCCCACTCAAGTATTCTTGCCTGGTGAGTTCCAAGAACAGAGGAGCCCGACGGGGCTCCTACAGCCCCTGGGGTTGCAGACTTGGATACAACGGTGACTAACACTTTCACTTTTTATGGTCTAACAGTGCACCTTATGTGTGCTGCTGCTAAGTCACTTCAGTCGTGTACGACTCTGTGTGACCCCAAAGACGGCAGCCCACCAGGCTCCCCTGTCCCTGGGATTCTCAAGGCAAGAACACTGGAGTGGGCTGCCATTGCCTTCTCCACACCTTAGGTGCGAACATATTTATTTTCTTTTACTGGAAAAAAGCACAGGTATTCAAAGCCTGGAACTTTTCACCTTCCACATTCAGTTGAGACTTGGATATTCTATTGAGATTATGAGCATAATCCTAATAATAATAACAATAATAATAGCTGATGGTGACTCAGACGGTAAAGCGTCTTCCTACAATGCAGGAGACCTGGGTTCAATCCCTGGGTCAGGAAGATCCCTTGGAGAAGGAAATGGCAACCCACTCCGGTAGTCTTGCCTGGAAAATCCCATGGACAGAGAAGTGTGGTAGGCTACATACAGTCCATGGGGTTGCAAAGAGTCGGACATGACTGAGCCACTTCACATACAGTGTTTCCTATGGGCACTATCCTGAAGTGCTCTACATAGATGACCTCATTTAATCTCAGAACACAATATTATCTCCATTACACAGACAAGGAAACTGAGGTACAAATTCAGACACATGGTAAATGGCACGTCTGGGATTTCATGATCTTAAATATGTTAAAATAACATCAGAAATGCCATCATCGTACTGTAGCACACCATGATACCTGTTGTTGTCGCTGTTGTTGTTCAGTCGCTAAGTCATGTCTGACTCTTTGTGACCCCATGAACTGCAGCATGCCAGGCTTCCCTGTTCTTCACTATCCCCCTGAGTTTGCTCAAACTCTTGTCCATTGAGTAGAAGGTGCCATCCAACCATCTCATCCTCTGTTGTCCGCTTCTCCTCCTGCTTTCAATCTTTCCCAGCATCAGGGTCTTTTCCAACGAGCTGGTTCTTTGCATCAGGTGGCCAAAGTATTGGAGCTTCAGCTTCAGCATCATCCTTCCAATGAATATTCAGGATTGATTTCCTTTAGGACTGGCTGGTTGGATCTCCTTGCAGTCCAAGGGACTCTCAAGAGTCTTCTCCAGCACCACAATTCAAAGGCATCAATTCTTTGGTGCTCAGCCTTCTTTCTGATCTAACTCCAAGACAATTGGTGATACCTCTAACAATATTATTCTCTGGGCTGTGAATTCCTAGAGACTAGTTTCATTAATTTTTATAAGCCCAGTACCTTGTATAGGGCCAGTAGTATGAAGATTATTAATATTTTGTGGATACAGAGATACATTTATCACTATAAGTAAATAAGTAATTATTCAAATCTATAATTCATTTAAGGCCTTATTTGTTATACTACCTTGATATTCACTTAGTCATGGCTCATACTTTCTGTGCTGTTTTTGTGGGTGAATTCATTTTTCTTCCCTTTGAGATGATAGAATCCTAGGTATTTCAGTGATGTTAGTCTGCTATTGACCCTGATAATCAACAAAACTCCAGTAACATAGATTGTAATGAGAAGTTGGTCAAGTGTGGAGTTTGATGTTGTAAGAAAATATAGGATTGGTCTAGAAATGAGAGTTCTTTAATCATTTTTCTCAAAAGTTAAACATCAAATCTCTTAACCATAGTTAACACTTCAAAGATATGTAGAATCAAGAGTAGGATGCTCCTGGGATCTTCATAGTATTTTATTCAACATTTATTTTGATTATTTATGCTCTTACAGCATCTCCAATATTGTTTTGGGCAGGAACATACATTGTATTCCATGCACGTTTGGTACCATAGGATATTAGAACTCTCTAATACTCAGAGCTGAAACTGAACTTAGAAAAATGGCTTAGAGTAAACAAATCTTTTGGTTCCCTTTAATATTACATTATATAACACAAACAGAATTGGCTTCATTTCTTCGCTACCGTGTTTTCACAAATGTTGATGAATTAGACCTTGAACCAGATACCACTATTAGTTCCTTGAGAGTAAAGTCTATATCTTATTTATTGACATGCTACAGCACCTAATATGGTAGCTGGTGCATAATAGTTAGCAAGGAAAGGATAGACAGATGGGCAAATGACTATCAGAGAAGTAAAATTGATGTTTTCATAAAATATATATTAATGTCTTTTGATCGCATGGAGATATTGCCCATCAATAGGCTAATGGCAACTGAAACACTAATTTTCTCAACCAAGTTAGTAACAAATATTATAACAGTGATTATTAAAAATAAAAGAGCAAAAAAGTAAAAACAGTGTGTTCAGCTATCCACACCACAAATCATACTTCCAGTTGAATGCTGTCCTTCAAACATGGGGAAGTAGGCTCCTTATTTAATCCTACTTTGCTGTTTGTGCTTACAGCATTTTTGCAGTTTCCTTGAAAAAGATGTCACTCTCTCAGTCAAATATTTGGATGCTTGTTAAAAGTCATACACATTACTCTGTACTTACCGTGCTCATATTTCATCAAGGTGAAAAGATGACATCTGGAAAAACAAGAGATGACAGAGGTAAAAATGTTAACTTTATTGAACTAATGAGATAATATAGTCATCAGCTGGGGGATTTGATGGCAAAACGAGAGTTTTGAAATGTTTCTTTAGCTACAGGACAATGATAAAATATGCCAATTACAAGAGAGGACCTCATCTGCATTTCACTGTAGAAGACTACATTTTCAAATGACTCATTTTTAGCTGTGTGTCCTTTGATTTATGTCCCCTAATATTTAAGTAGGTGGCTAGATGGAAGAGTTGGAAGCATGCCTTGAACACCTGACTATCATTTTGCAGCTTCTCACATGAACGGTCTTTTAAAGCAAGTACCATTATCCTGTGTACCTTTATAACAAGGACATTTTGACATTTTCCTAATAAATTATTGATAAGTGCATTGAGAGATGTAAAAAGCTATGTAACTGCTATTATCTAACATTGAGTATCCTGTAGTTCATTTTTTAAATGCCCATTATTATTGTATTTCTTCAGATCATTTAAACTGTAAAAATTCTCTATGTTCATTAGAATTTATATGTAATGGGGTCTTTGGGTTTTTGAGGCTTCTATGGGAAGTACTGACTCTCAAAGAGGAATTCAGAATTTTTTTATTTGTATGAAATTTTCATTTTCTTTGTCATAATGTCTTTAGAAACCCTTAGCCTTTTCATCTCGGGATAGGATTATATCAAGAATTCAGAAAATGTAATTTTCCATTTTGATTGTTGAAATCTTGGGATCTTTGTTATTCTGTCAGTTATTCCACAATTGTATACATCATAATGATTGTTACGATATTAATAACTGTGACAGTTGCTAGCAACTTTCCTCCTAGGGCTTTTTTCCCCGTTGAAGCACATGTTGAGATTATTTTTAAAGAGCCACAGCCATATTCTTGTAGAAAACCACATTCTCTTATACAGTTGGAACCATACTTAACCTCTGCTTGGGTTTTACCATCATAACTCTCCCAGTCCTAGGAATTTAAATAATATATTTGTTTGTTCTTTTTCTAAAAATTTAATTAGAGGATAATTGCTTTACAAAGTTGAGCTCATTTCTGCTGTACAACAACTCTAATCAGCCATGTTGTTGTTCAGTCGTTCAGTCGTGTCTGACTCTGCGACCCCATGGACTGCAGCACACCACGTCTCCCTGTCCTTCACTAGTTTGAGTTTGCTCAAACTCATGTCCGTTGTGTCAGTGATGCCATCCAACCATCGTATTCTCTTGCCCCCTTCTGCTGCCCTCAATCTTTCCCAGCATCAGGATCTTCTCCAATGAGTCAGCTCTTTAAATCAGGTGGCCGAAATATTGGAGCTTCAGTTTCAGCATTAGTCCTTCCAGTGAATATTCAGGGTTGGTATATATATATATATATATATATATATGCTCCTATCTACCCCTCTAGGTTGTCACAGAGTGCCATACTGGGCTTCCTGTGTTATCCTGCAACTTCTCACTAGCTATCTATTTTACACCATTTGTTTACTCTGATGTCCTCTTTTTACTTCCACTAAAGCAGTTGCCTTGGATGAGGGGTATTTCCTTACTGCCGCCCTTCCTGACCTTCATCTTGGGATAGCTTCTCTAGGCCCTCCTGCGCCCGAGCAGCCACCGCTCCTCGGGTTGCTACTCCCGGCTGCCACCCCTGGCCTCGGGCACGAGGTGGCTTCTCCTGGCCGCCCCTGGCCTCTGACTTCCTGATGTTTAAGCTGGTTTTAGAAAAGGCAGAGGAACCAGAGATCAAATTGCCAACATCCGCTGGATCATGGAAAAAGCAAGAGAGTTCCAGAAAAACATCTATTTCTGCTTTATTGACTATGCCAAAGCCTTTGACTGTGTGGATCACAAGAAACTGTGGAAAATTCTGAAAGAGATGGGAATAGCAGACCACCTAACCTGCCTCTTGAGAAATCTGTATGCAGGTCAGGAAGCAACAGTTAGAACTGGACATGGAACAACAGACTGGTTCCAAATAGGAAAAGGAGTACGTCAAGGCTGTATATTGTCGCCCAGCTTATTTAACTTCTATGCAGAGTACATCATGAGAAATGCTGGACTGGAAGAAACACAAGCTGGAATCAAGATTGCCGGGAGAAATATCAATAACCTCAGATATGCAGATGACACCACCCTTATGGCAGAAAGTGAAGAGGAACTAAAAAGCCTCTTGATGAAAGTGAAAGAGGAGAGTGAAAAAGTTGGCTTAAAAGCTCAACATTCATAAAACGAAGATCATGGCATCTGGTCCCATCACTTCATGGGAAATAGATGGGGAAACAGTGGAAACAGTGTCAGACTTTATTTTTTGGGGCTCCAAAATCACTGCAGATGGTGACTGCAGCCATGAAATTAGAAGACACTTACCCCTTGGAAGAAAAGTTATGACCAGCATAGATAGTATATTCAAAAGCAGACATTACTTTGCTGACTAAGGTTCGCCTAGTCAAGGCTATTGTTTTTCCAGTGTTCATGTATGGATGTGAGAGTTGGACTGTGAAGAAGGCTGAGTGCCGAAGAATTGATGCATTTGAACTGTGGTGTTGGAGAAGACTCTTGAGGGTCCCTTGGACTGCAAGGAAATGCAACCAGTCCCTTCTGAAGGAGATAAACCCTGGGATTTCTTTGGAGGGAATGATGCTAAAGCTGAAACTCCAATACTTTGGCCACCTCATGAGAAGAGTTGACTCATTGGAAAAGACTCTGATGCTGGGAGGGATTGGGGGCAGGAGAAGAAGGGGACGACCGAGGATGAGATGGCTGGATGGCATCACTGACTCGACGGACGCGAGTCTGAGTGAACTCGGAGTTGGTGATGGACAGGGAGGCCTGGCGTGCTGCAATTCATGGGGTCGCAGAGAGTCGGACACAACTGAGCGACTGAAATGAACTGAACTGAACTGAAGCAGTTGCCTAAGTTGCCAATGCTGTATTTCTGTCTTCTTTTATTATGAACTGCCTTTCTTTACTTTAATTTTTTCTACTCTCTCTCTCTTTTTTTAACCAGCATCCTAAGAATTCTTTTAGAAAGATAGAAGGAAAAAGTAAAATCCTTTGGGGGATTTAGTATAGATAGGAATTGACCGAATTAATAAATGTGACTTTAAATATTTTGGATAATATGGCAAAATGAAAAAGATTGTTTTTTTCTATGCTAAAATATTATTCTCCCCAACAATCCCTCCCCTGCCAAATATATGAGTTGTATAATAAAACAGAGAAAATAAAGTAATCTCTTCTCAACACTGTCATCTTGTTGTTGGCTTGCCTCTGACACTGGCGGTAGTCATTATGAGATATATGGATTAGCAGGAGAGTGACAAGAGCCAGTGAAAAGATTTCAGACGCATCAAGTAGAGGGGCTTCTAAAAGCTCTGCTGTTTGCTAAAATGGGCTTTTGTTAAAATGGAAATCTCCAGTCATCTCTAAAATAATTGATTGGCAAATACAATGAGTGACCTAGCGGAACCAGAAAGAATTTGAAAAGTACCAACAACAAAATTATATCCTTTTAGCCAAATATGTTTTCTTCTTTTCACTGAAATATGATTGACTCATAATAATGCTAATTATGCCTAATTATAATCTCAATTATTTTATCCTAACAAGAACATTTCATCATGGTGCTGTTTATCAGTTATCCAATAATAATTTATATTGTTTCCAGTTTTTCAAAAGAAAAGTTTCCCTGGTTTAAACACACTTTCATGGTTTGGTGAGATACATAATTATTACTGGCTTTTTATTTGATCATTGGTTTTTGATGAGTTAGGGAGCATCGATTTCTTTAATCTCTTCTATAGGAAATTCTATCTGGAGACTACCTTAAGTGGCATAACTGGGCCCTTGTAGGAAGGCTTTCCTTTACAGATTAATTTTGGGAGTTGAAGTATCTTTTTGTGGGATAAATGTGCTACAGGATCCAATATAGAAGCAATAAGAAGAAAATATTGTTGCAAAGTATTATACATGAAGGTGAAACTGTTAGTCACTCAATCACGCCCGACTTTGTGACCCAGGGACTGTAGCCTGCCAGGCTGTCCATGGAATTTCCCAGGCAGAATACTGGAGTGGGTAACCACTCTCTTTTCCAGGGACTCGTCCTGACTCTGGGATCAAACTTGGGTCTCCTGCATTGCAGGCGGATTCTTTACCATCTGAGCCACCAGAGATGGATAAACAACAAGGTCCTATTGTATAGCACAGGGAACTATATTCAGTACCCTGTGATAAACCATCATGGAAAAGAAAAAAAAAAAAATATATATATATATAACTAAATAAATTTGCTGTACAGCAGAAATTAATCCAACATTGTAAATCAACTATATTTCAGTAAAATTAAAGAAAAATTAAGCTGCTACCATAGCCTCAGAGTTGCTACAAAAACAAAAACAAATAAAAAACCTTACAGACCATTAAATGGGAAAATTCCCCTTTTGCCTTTGTATCAATCAAATCTTCAGCTGGTCTGCTTTTGAACATCTCCAGACTTGAAGAAGTCAATTGACTGAAACTATCCTTCCCATCAGTGGAGAGTTCTTTTCTCTGAACAGAAATGCTTTTAACTCTTGGTCCCACCTCCACCTCTTGGGGCCACACAGAGCACATCTAAAGCCTCTTCTGCATGACAAGCCTTCACTTTTAATAACGGTGCTTAACATTTGTGAAGCATTTGCTCATTGACAAAATGGTTTCACATACATTATCACGTTTAATCCTCTCAGTGATCCTGTGACATAAGCATAGTTATCCTCCATTTCACAGAACACTTTCTTCTCTCTGCTGTCTCACCTTCACCTTTCTCCAAACCTGTCTCACTCAACTTTTGACACTTTGGACACAACACTCCTCTTCTGACTGTTGCCCTCTGAGTTCTTTCTCTCTTGTCTGTTTCACTTGTTAAAAAGCGTAACTCTGGGAATTGAGCATCGTGCTAGACTTGGCCATCACAGCCATGCTTTAATCTACTGAGATCCCAGATGGCTCTTGTAAGGCAGTGTAATATTGCGTTCAGCAATGCCGTCCTGTGAAGGACTGATATAGGCTTGGCCTCACCTGAAACTTCTAAGAGTTTTAATCACATGGCTGCTCAGTCCTGTTCCTGCTGTTACCTTTCCCCATCCTTTACATTTGAGAGTGTTTTCTTTTTGTTTTTGGCTGCAATTCTAGGACAGCACCAATTACTTCTGGGAGGTCTGGGATGAATTGACTGACCACTGGACACGGACAGGTCTGCCCTGAGCTCAAGTTCCTGCTGTACAGTTAGTTAGCTAGTCTTTCCATCTCAGTAATTGGCAATGCCATCCTTCCAGTTGCTCAGACCCAGAACCTTAAAGTCAGCCTTGACTCCACTCTCCAAAGTCTTTTCAGCTTCAAACATTTCTGGAAGCTGATCGTATCTCACCACCTCCATCAGAACCCCTCAGATTCCCGTGTATCAGTTCTTGTCTGGGTTCTGCAGCGGCTTCCTAATTGGTGTCCTTACTTCCTTCCACACATGCTCCTTTACCGTCAGTTCTCTACAGCAGTCCAGGTGATCATTTTAAGTCATGTCAGAGCAGATTATTCCTCTGCTCAAAATTCTCCAGTGTCTTATTATTTAATTCAGAGCAAAAGATGAAATACTGACAAGGCCTACAATCCCCAACACAAACCATTTCTTCCCTCCACCCTGTGAGTCTCTCCTCATTCAAACTATTTTCCCGCTTGTTCACTCCATCCATCCCTGGATACCTTGTTTTCCTCAAACTCATTAAAAACCTGCTGTAGGACCTTTTTAAAAACCTTTTTATTTTATATTGGAGTATAGCTGATTAACAATGTTGTGATAGTTTTAGATGGACAGAGCAGAGGGACCCAGCCATACATATACACACATCCATTCTCTCCCAAACTCCCCTCCCATCCAGGCTGCCACTTAAAATTGAGCCGTTCCTTGTGCTGTATGGGAGGTCCTTGTTGGTTATCCATTTCAGATACAGCAGTGTGTACATCTCCATCCCAAATTCTTTAACTATACCTACTCCTATTTTTCCCCTTGGCAGCTGTAAGTTTTTTCTCTGTCTATGAGTTTTGTAAATAAGTTCATTTGTATCCTTTCTTTTTAGGTCCAACATACAAGGGGTATGATGTATGTTTCATCATACATCATATGTTTCTCCTTTTCTGTCTGACTTACTTCACTCAGTATAGCAGCAGTGAAAGAGGAGAGTGAAAAAGTTGGCTTAAAGCTCAACATTCAGAAAACGAAGATCATGGCATCTGGTCCCATCACTTCATGGGAAATAGACGGGGAACGTCAGACTTTATTTTTTGGGGCTCCAAAATCACTGCAGATGGTGACTGCAGCCATGAAATTAAAAGATGCTTACTCCTTGGAAGGAAAGCTATGATCAACCTAGATAGCATATTCAAAAGCAGAGACATTACTTTGCTAACTAAGGTCCGCCTAGTCAAGGCTATGGTTTTTCCAGTGGTCATGTATGGATGTGAGTGTTGGACTGTGAAGAAGGCTGAGCATCGAAGAATTGATGCTTTTGAATTGTGGTGTTGGAGAAGACTCTTGAGGGTCCCTTGGACTGCAAGGAGATCCAACCAGTCCATTCTGAAGGGATCAGCCCTGGGATTTCTTTGGAAGGAATGATGCTAAAGCTGAAACTCCAGTACTTTGGCCACCTCATACGACGAGTTGAGTCATTGGAAAAGACTCTGATGCTGGGAGGGATTGGGGGCAGGAGGAGAAGGGGACGACAGAGGATGAGATGGCTGGATGGCATCACTGACTCAATGGATGTGAGTCAGAGTGAACTCCGGGAGTTGGTGATGGACAGGGAGGCCTGGAATGCTGCGATTCATGGAGTTGCAAAGAGTCGAATACGACTGAGCAACTGAACTGAACTGAACTGAGGCCCTTCCATGTTGCTACAAATGGCATTATTTCATTCTTTTTAATGGCCGAGTAATATTCCATTGTATCTATGCACCACATCTTCTTTACCCAGTCCTCTGTCAAAGGACATCTAGGTTTCTTCCATGTCTGGGCTATTGTAAACAGTGCTGTGGTGAACACTGGGGTGCATGTGTCTTTTGAAACTCTGTTCTACGCTTGGCCCATTCCATCACAGCATTTGGATCTCTGCTCCAATGCCCCTTCTCAGAGAACCCTTCCCTAGCTCTACAGAATAGAGCTTCCTGTCTTTCACAGCCTGCTTGAGTTTCCTCAAGAGCACCCACCATGGCCTGCCATCTCACATTATTAAAAGACAAGCTGAGGTGTTATTACAAACTCTAAGAGTGGATATGAGCAAAAATGGATTCAAATTAGGCAGTAGCAAACTAGAAGTAGCTAGGAGCACTCCAATGATGGAAGATTTATATAGAGAGGGTGCAGAAGCAGAGAAAGGAAATGATTGGCTATAGCTTAAAGCCTAGTTGACTGTGGATTTGCCTTAGAGTTTGATTTTATATCCTTGAGGCATTTACAGGTTTTAGTTTCTTTACACTGGCCACCAAACTTTAGAGCCACGTCAGTCTACTGGCCTCCATGTTTAATTACTTTAACAACATATTCACTTGGTTGCATTACTGGCTATCTGTCTTCCTCAACTATAACAATAATTCCTGAAGGTCAGGACTGTTTTATTTACTGCTGAATCCCAACAACTAGAGTAATGCCTGGTACATAGTAGGCATACAACACATATATGTCAAATAAGTTTTTCAGAATATTGTTACATTTCTGACTTTGATTTCTTTGTAAAAAAACATAAAATAGAATAAAAAATGAATGGTGTTTGTGTTAATTTCATAGAGGTGTTACAATGAAGTATCACTCACTTGGCTTAAAACAGTAGACCTTTATTCTCTCATAGTTCTGGAGGCTGGAAATCCAAAATCTAGGGTATCAGGAGGGTTGGTTCTGTTTGCTTTCAGGCTCTGAGGGAGAATCCTTTTTTTGTGGTTGTTTTAAATTTTGTGTCTTTATTTTTGGTCACACTGGGTCATCACTGCTATGCGCAGGCTTTCTCCAGTTGTGGCGTGCATGCAGGGACTACTCTTTGGTTGCGATGTGTAGGCTTCTTGATGCAGTGGCTTTTCTTGTTGCAGAGCACAGGTTCTAGGGCATGCAGACTTCAGTAGTTTCAGTTCATGGCCTCAATATTTGTAGCACACAGGCTTAGTTGCTCCTTGGCATGTGGGATCTTCTTGGACCAAGAGTCAACCCATGTCCCCTGCATTGGCAGGGGGATTCTTAACCACCGGACCATCAGGGGAGTCTTTGAGGGAGAATCCTTTACCCATCTCTCTCCTGGCTTCTGGTGGCTGCTGGCAGCCCTCAGTATCCGTTGGCTTATAGAAGCATCCCTCCATCTTTGTCCCCACCGTCACATCACCATCTCTGTGTCTTATCCCCTTCTTTTCAAAAAACCATTGTCATTGGCTTTAGTATTCGTCCTAGTCTGAGATGATCTTATCAAAACTTGATCTTGATTGCGCCTGTAAAACCCCTCTTTTCCTAATGAAGTCACATCCAGGTGTTCTGGGTGGGCAGATCTTTTGGGGAGCCACCATTCAACCCACTACAGCTCTATTGTGAGGACTACACCAAATAAGGTTTATGGAGGCTGTTTGTATAATTTAATGTAGTAGTCAGATATGAGTCATTATGTTCAAACAGTTCATCCTCTGAGATCTTTTCCATTGTCCCAGGCCATTAAATATGTTTAAATACTAATTCTGCTGCAGCTGCTAAGTTGCTTCAGTCGTGTCCAACTCTGTGCGACCCCATAGACTGCAGCCCATCAGCCTCCCCCATCCCTGTTATTCTCCAGGCAAGAACACCAGAGTGGGTTGCCATTTCCTTCTCCAATGCTTGAAAGTGAAAAGTGAAAGTGAAGTCGCTCAGTCATGTCCAACTCTTAGCAACCCCATGGACTGTAGCCTACCAGGCTCCTCTGCCCATGGGATTTACTAATTCTAGTTTCTGATGACTTTCCTAAATCGTGTGTGGCTCAGATGGTAAAGAATCTGCCTGCAGGGTGGGAGATCTGGGATCAACCACTGGGTCGGGAAGATCCCTTGGAGAAGGGAATGGCAACCCACTCCAGTATTCTTGCATGGAGAATCCCAGGGAGAGAAGAGTCTGGCAGGCTACAGTCCATGGGGTCCCAGAGTTGGATGCACGACTGAGCAACTAACACTTTCACTTTCCTAAATCCAAGTTGTTAGTAAAATTGCTGAATATGTCTTCCATACATTCATCCTGGTAATTTATTTTAAAGACACAGTGAAAGCACAGAGCAATGGAGGAAGCTGTGAGATCTGAAAGCAGGCTGCTTATTTGATTGGCATGAATTGATTAATCAGTACCTTTTGGGTATCAGGTTTTGTTCAATTCTGAATCTCCCTCAGGGCACTGTCCTCTTTCTGTTCCACCACAGCAATATTTTGGTATCCTGTTGTATATCTTATGGAAATATAGATATAGTTGGCATATCCTCTTTCATTTATTTATTTGTTGATTTATTCACCCACTCATTCAATCAGCAAAATTTATTCACCCACTCATTTAATCAGCAAACATTGAGTGCCTGGTACTAGGTGCCAGGCACATAGAGAAGGTTTCTCTATGCTAAGGGAGCTCATTGTCACTATCTCCTAGTCTATCTACTGGATTTAGAATAAAAGCTGCGTCTGTGTGTGTTGGAGGAGGGGACCGGAAATGAAGTCAGCCAGTCATGACTTTTTTGTTGTCCATCTTAGCTATCATTGTTCCTTCTCTAGGTGTTTTCAACCATCCCAGTCAGCTCATCTGTTCATGCATTCCAGCTTTCTCCTTATGTCATTTGAAAATTCAAAGTGCATTTGCTGGCCTCCTGTCTGAGGATACTGAGGTTTCTCTGATTCTTCAGATTCTACCTTGTGGAGGTTGATCAATCCCCTCGGGAATCTCTCTTGGTCCTTTGGGGTATAATTTACGCAGGGCAGCAGACCTGAGCCCCTGAACAGAATCTGGATGCCCTTTACTATAGCACTAATATAAGTATTATTTTAAAGACAACAGCCACTACTGTAATTTATTCAGACCCTCTACTGGGTTAAATGTTTAACATATTGTGTTTAAATAGCCTTACAAATTTCTCCTATGAAGAAAGCATTTTATCTCTGCTTTACAGATCAAGAGGTTGCGTCAGTGAGCTAAGTAACTTGCCCAAGGTTACACAGCTAGTGACTGTCAGAACCAAGTTCAAACCCAAGGCTCATATTATTTCACCACCAGGCTACCTGCCTCTGTTCTTTGCCTTTGATCTCAGAGCTCTTTAACTCCCTCCTGGTGTTCTCTTTTACTGATCTGTGCTCCATCCCTTTAGGGCTAGAAATCCGCCCCCACCCCCACCTCCCACCCTTTTACACAGCCCTGTTCTTCTTCCTCTTGGTTATCCATCGACTTAGACCACCAGCCCAAGGCCGAAAGCTGCTTAGCCCTGTCAACTTCATGTTCTGAATACAACTGTAAAAGCTTTCTTTGTTGTCCCTCACATTTTTCTCATCAAGCCTCAGTTCACTTGGGGCTTTTGCCTTTCTGACACAATTCTTATAAGTCCATGCCTCTTTCATCTGGTTAAGAGCCCTTCTTAGCATCTTTAGAATATTTCCATTTTAAAACTTGAGTGTCTCAGAGAATTGGCTTCTTTCACTACTTCTTTTTCTTTTTTTTTTTCTAGATGAGATTTATTTGCAATTGGATGTCAGAATTACTTTTTTTTTTTAAAGAACTTCCCATTTTTCTTGAATAATCTCCCTTTTAGCATTTTGTAGTCTCAGCTTCACCAAAAAATAGTTTTATATATATATATATATATATATATATATATACACACACACAGTGGGTCACAGCACTGTGTTCCATACAGAAGTCTAAGAATCCAGTTCCTCAATCTCTTGGAGATACTATAATATAATATGTATAGCAACACGTACTGACATATATATTAAGTGTCCAATGTGTGCTTACTCATTAAATGGCATAGAATGGTTTAGGGAAATAGATGTGACCCAGAGCAGTGAGGGAAACCTTCACAGAACAGGAGGAACTAGAAGGATAATAACAGACATATGTAACATTACAAACCCACTTAATCCTCCCTACAACTAACTGTGTTAAGTACTTAGAGTAACTTCATGCTTCTGGTAAGACAATGGAAGTATAGAGAGGCTAAGCTAAGCAAGCTGTCTGAGGACACACAGCTTGTATGTGGCTAAGTCAGGATATGAACCGCGTGAGTGCCTCTAGAGTTAAAATTTTTAACTGCCAGGTCGTACTGGGAAGCCTCTAGAAAAAGAGGAAAGAAAGCCTGCCAGGTGAGACATGTTCAGGTCTTATTTGGGACAACTTTGAGAAGAAGAGTTTTGTTGAAGGACCTTTACTTTTGATGATAACATGATGCCTTAATATCTAAACTAAAAACCAGCTGAACCACATGGGCTCAGAGACTTGAAACAGCATCAGATCTCCCAGTTCTGAAACGGTGGCCAGAGTAAAGAGAGGCGAGACTCATTCTGTGAATTTAAAAAATGGAGTGGCACATGGCAGCAAGCACTGTTGATAGTTGCCCCTTGCAACTAATCAAATGCATTCAATGTGAAAAATCATTAGAGTACATTTTGACATCTTGGGTCATTCTCATGCTCACAGATAGTTGTATTGTTAACAACATTGTCACTGAAAAGGAAGAAAAATAACACATATAACAGGTAAGAATAAAGCCATGAGAAAGGTATGGAATTTCTTAGAAAAATGAATTTTGAGAAAATTCAAAGAAACATGCATTTGTGCCAGAACTCAATTATTAAACACCTGGAATACAAAAAAAGAGATGACTTTGAATAGCAGTTGGCTATATTATCAGCTTGTGGGACCTACCCCCAATAGGTAACCCTGTGAAAACACTACTCCTCTTGTGATCTGCCCCCATGTTTTTCACGGAGCATTAAGTTGCTTTCTAAGGATTTCTAAATACCAGGTGGCTGACTGGGTGTGATTATTAACAATCAAAGAGTTCTGTTCACAAGGGTGAGGGCTGCAGTCCTGAGAATCTGGCTAACTTCCAATTGGGTAATTACATACAGAAATCTTGTTGAATCCCCCTTGGAGCTCTAGTTATGAAAGCAACTTTTAGGGTAATTTGTAATTGTGTATGGCCGGAAAGATAGTACACTGTACCAAAACTAAAATAAGCAGTAGCCTCCACTTAGAAGGATAGAAAGCCACCATCATTCCTGCTATGGGAGACTAGTGGTCATCATTAAAAACAGAACAACAGCAACAACAAAGACTGCTGATGTAACCAAGTATAATTTAAATGAATTTGTTCAGTTCCTAGTTTTGTCAAATACCGTTAACTACTAAATTACAACAGTATGTCAGAGATTAGTTTTGAGGTAATAAAACATTTGCTTTTGCATTATTTATCCTGGATATATTATTTCTTAGGAGACAATTGTAGTCTAAGTCCTGTTAGTTATTTTTGATATAATAAAGCAAAAGGTTTTTTCTTCTGTAAATTATATCATCTTGAACTTTGCATCCTGTAGATAAAGCAGATAAAATTTTTGCTGTTAAAAGATTTGATAATTTGCATTGTTGGAACCCAAACCCGTTAGATACACCTGAAGAGCTTAAAGATTAAAAAAAATTCCATGTTTCCAGGTCCCACCCATGGCCTATTTGATCAGTAGTTTGGGGTGGGGGTAGAATTTGGTAAGCTATAGTTTTAAAAATCCCCTTCTGATAGTTATGATGTGGAGCCAGGTTTGAGAACATCTGGGGCTTCCCTCATAGCTCAGTTGGTAAAGAATCCACCTGCAATGTAGGAGACCTGGGTTCATTTCCTGGGTCCGGAAGATCCCCTGGAGAAGAGAATGGCAACTCACTCCAGTATTCTTGCCTGGAGAATCCCATGGGCAGAGGAGCCTGGTGGGCTACAGTCCATGGGGTTGCAAGAGTCGAACATGACTTAGCGACTAAACCACCTCCAATGAACCCCACTTAGCCTGTAGAAAATTCCCTTCCTTGAGAGTGAAATGTATTTTAAAAAATGTCTTAGATTAAAAGAATGATAGAGAACAGGAGAAGCAGAACCTTGGGGACTGATGGTGCATGCTGGGGCAAGGACGTCTGGAACCACAACCTTTTCTTTTGACATGGCCTCAAAATTGTTGTTGAAGGGAGAAACTTTTTTTAAAAATCTGATTGGTATCTGATTTATTAAACAAAGATTATCAACCACTGAGAAATCCTGTGTCTTAAGTGTGTTTCACAGTACCTTTTTGAAAATAGGCTACAGTCATTTTCAAAAACAATTGCTTTTTTAAAACATGTATAAGGAATTGCAAGATTTTCTGTTAAAATCTCAAAGGGAAACTAAGTAAAAGTTCATCCATTTCTCTTTCTGGAGGCATGGTTTTCGTTCCCACGTTGACAGTATATTTATAGAAGTGATGAAAACTACCTAACTTAAATGGACTGTTTACAAAAAAAGTTTATTTTTTGTGGTGTGGAGAAATTCTAGTGTTTTCAGCTGAACCATGGCCGTCTCAATTCATCAGACCACCTATAACTCAAAAGAGTTGTATTCATCCGATTTTGCCAGTTTATTGGCAATGGAAAAGAAAAGTTTATTCATCTTGTTGGATTTGATGCTCTCTAAGGTCCTTTCTGTCTCTCAAATTCTATTATTCTTTTCCATCCCAATGATAGACAAAGTACAGAAATTCATCACATCTCTCTGGCGCAATAGGAACTAGTAGAATCCCCAAGTATTTTAACCCCAAAGTTTTGGTCTTCTCTTGTATTCCATGGTGAAGCACTTTATGCAGTCTTTACTTTTTTATGATTAAAAAGTAAAACTTCATCAGTAATAGTGGTCACAATATGAAGGTGCTGACTGGTGGTGGTAAATAACAGTCTTGTTACTATTCTCTTGAGTCTTATTCCTAGCTGTTGATAAATAATCTTTGCAATAAATAGGATCCTCTAGGATATTAAATTATATGAAACCTATGGAATATCAAATAGCCATGCCTCTTCCTTTGGTATTCCTGTGGTTTTCACATATCTGTTAACTCCTCACTATTTTGCAGTGTTTTGGTTATGTGTCTGTTTCACCTGCCAGGCCGGGAACTCTCTGAGGGTCAGCTCATTCATCTTTACCTCCTAAGGACACAGACTGATGCTTAGAGCATATTTAGTTGGCATTTGATAGGATGTCTCTTGAATATTGAGTTCAACTGCTTTCCAGTGACTGCTTAAATTTTTTGAAATAAATCTTCAAAGACAAAAATAAAAAATTCATCTTGCAAAGTCTATGATGAAGCTCAGAAAAGAAGCTAGAAGAACGTAAGTACCTAAAAGATGTTAAGTCAAGAGAAGAAGGCTGAAACATTCACTTATCAGGCCAGTTTTTGTTTTTTTGGTTTTTTTTACTTCTGCTTCTAGCAGGGTTAGGTTTATCAATTAAGCAATCATTATATTTCACTTCAATTTAGTGTCTCTTAGTGTTTAGATCAAATGACACCATATGTACCATTGATTTCATGGGGGAACTTCTCCCTAAGCCGATATTTAGGGATTTAGTGGGCTGCCTTGGCAAGATAGTTAAACAACCTGAACCTTACTACATCTTTTAAAATGGAAAGGCTAAGTTATATCCATAGTTTTCTATCATTATTAATAGTGGAATCTTTTCTGTCTTTAAACACATGTAAAACCCTTTATGTAAAAATGGTACATGCAGTGTTATTTAGATTGAAAAAGTGGTTACTTAAGATATTAACACTAGTAATGAAACAAATGACCCTGAATCTTAGTAATGCAACAAAATAGTTTATTTTCTACTCACATAAAATCAGTTTATATCTGAGAGTAGAGTTTGACGGATTATATCTCTCTCTGGATGATTACTCAGCAGATAGAGTCTCTGACACCTTCAACATGGGGATGCCAAGGCAGCCCTAGGTTTTGACCCAACTAGAAAACGGGAAAAGGGAGAGAGGATTACCCGTGGGAGATTGTTTACAGTCCAGGCCTGAAAGTAGGGGCATCAGTTCTGTCACACTCAACTTCAAGGGGGCTGGGAAATGTGAGCTTCCTCTGTACTCAGAACAAACAAGAGAAATGGGTTTGGTAAGCAGATCGCTGTGCGCTGCCACAAAGGATGGGGTCTGGCACCCAGGAAAGATGGCCCAGCACTCTGAGGAGCACAGTATTTAAGCTCTAAAGTAGATGTACCCCAAGAACCGCTCAGCTTAAATGTTCTCTGATTGTACCCAGTGCTGCACCTATACACAACAAGGGTTCAATAAAATATTTCAGTTACCCTGTATCTTTGAAAGAGAGATGTTAATTCCTACTCAGTCACTTAGCACAGAGCAGTAGTAACACCAGCTGTGCTTTGGTACCTCCTCTCTCCCCTCTCCGACAGTGCACTAACGCTCCAAGTAGTTTTGGTGGGCCTTGAATTTGGGCTCAAGGAGTGTGGGTGCAGAGCTATCTTATTTCTGGTGTGAAGTTGTGGAGTAGGTTTAGCTGTCTTTAGTTAAGATTAAAGAGGATTCAGAAGACATAAATGTGTAGAGTTTGACTCACCCATACCAGATAAGGATTCAAATCCAGGTGATGCTCTGGATATCAGCTCTTTCTATGTTTAACCACTGTTGCAAACTCTTGGCAAGATCTTACTCCACTCATGCCTGGCTTGTGTCCTCTATTGGCTCAATTCTTTCATCCCTCCTCTTGCCCTGTGTCTTTCATCATTTGTGCTTTTCTTAAGCAAGCTAACTACAGAGTTTTCATTATTATTTGATGACTTCCAAAGCTGTTTATTCAGTGCAAATGTCTCTCCCCATTTCTATAGGTCTGTGTATCCAGTTGCTCACTTGGCAAGATATTTAAATAGCCTGAACCTCACTACATCTTTTAAAATGGAAAGATTAAATTAGGTCTACATTTGGATTTCTCAGTGTATCTCAAGTTCAAAATGTCCAAGACCAAAATCCTGTTCTTCTTTTCCCTCAAAGCTGCTCTTCTTGAATCTTGGACATCTTGGAAGATGGCACCATCATTCACTGCTTCATCCCATTCAGATTCAGGAATCATTGTGTTCCTCCCTCTTTTTCAATCTCTTCCAAGTCAAAATGTTCACAAAGCTATAATGACTTCTGCCTCCTTAAAAGGTTTCAGGTTGCTCCCCTTTCCCTATAGTACCCATCTTTTCCCAGCTGGACTATTTCCACAGCCCCTTAGCTGGTCTCACCACCTCTAGTCTCTTCCCTCTCCCATCTGCCATGCGTATAACATACATGTCCCTGTGTAGGCCTCTTGCCTGCCCTTAGGCTACTTATCATCAGACTCCTGCCAACTGTTTGTCTTCGTTTACTGTCTCTCTCCCACACGAACGATTTGCTACAAATTACTTTCTTTTTCTAAATGCTCTGTGCCTCTCCTGCCTCTAAGCCAGGAGCTAGAAACAGACATGGACAGAAAATAAACAAATGGACATGGCTGTGTTCCAATAAAACTTTATTTAGGGGTTTTCCTGGTGATCTAGTGGTTAAGAATCTGACTGCCAATGCACAGGTCATGAGTTCAGTCCCTGATCCAGGAAGATCCCACGTGCCGCAGAGCTGCTAAACCAGGGCTCCGCAGCTCCTGAACCCAGTGCACCTGGAGCCCATGGGCCCGAAAGGCTCCACCACAGTAAGAAGACTGTGCAGCGCGACGAGTAGCGCCCGCAGCAGTGAAGACCCAGCACAGTCAGAAGTAAGCACATAAATCTTAAAGAATATAAAGCGGAAGTATTAAAACAGCTATTTACAAAAGTATACGGGGGCTGGATATGACCTTGAGGCCGTAGATCGTTGACCCCCGCTCTTCGTCTGTACCTGTTGTTCTTTTTGCCTGGAATGCCCTTCCGTCTTCATGGCACACCTCATTGTCTACACCTCCACCCCTATTTTGAACTTCTAATTTTTTTAACTTTTAAATTTTATATTGGAGTATAGTGCCAAAGAAATGATGCGTTTGAACTGCGGTGTTGGAGAAGACTCTTGAGAGTTCCTTGGACTGCAAGGAGATCCAACCAGTCCATTCTGAAGGAGATCAGTCCTGGGATTTCTAATGATGCTAAAGCTGAAGCTCCAGTACTTTGGCCACCTCATGCTAAGAGTTGAGTCATTGGAAAAGACTCTGTTGCTGGGAGGGACTGGGGGCAGGAGGAGAAGGGGACAACCGAGGATGAGATGGCTGGATGGCATCACTGACTCGATGGACGCGAGGCTGAGTGAACCCCGGGAGTTGGTGATGGACAGGGAGGCCTGGCGTGCTGTGATTCATGGGGTCGCAAAGAGTTGGACACGACTGAGCAACTGAGCTGAACTGACTGAACTGATAGCCGATTTAACAATATGATGGTTTCAGGTGGACAACACAGGGACTCAGCCATACCTATACATGTACCCATTCTCCTCCAAACTCCCCTCCCATCCAGGCTGCTACATAACATTAAGCAGGATTTCCTGTACTATACAATAGGTCTTTGTTGATTATCCATTTAAAATATAGCAGTGTGTACCCGTCGATCCCGAACTCCCTAACTGTCTCTTTCCCTCATTTTTCCTCTCTGGCAGCCATACGAACTTTTAACTTTTAAAATGTTTACTTACCATTCTTCCTTTATGAAGCTATGCTTGAATAATACCAGCAGTTTTATGCATAGAGTCAGTTCTCACTATTCACTGTGGTTATTTCCTATAAAGATGCCTCAAACACTGAGTTAGCAAATACTGAACCATTGCTCCTGGGGGAGGTACAGGGTTAGGTTCCTGAGAGCATGTGGTCACAACGCTTTCACTAACCAGTTGATACCAACCTTGTTTATAAGTGTTTCTGTCTGAAGATACCTTATATAATATATTGTTTATATATTGTTGGTTTATTAGCATTGAACTCACAGCCAACAACCCTATAACTCATGCCTAAATGAAGCTTGTCTGACACACTTATTTTCTCCATAAGGCTCATCACAGCCTTCTGCACTTAGGATCACTAGCACTATAGCACTACACTTAGGGGACATTTTAAACATCAGACTCACCAACGAAAGAACACAAATGTGAAAAATGTGGCACTAAATTGACCAGAAAAAGAACAGTTGTTGGCAGTGTGGCATGGAAGCAAGAAGTCTGAGTCCTGTCTCAGACTGTTGCTGAGAACATGCACACCAGGAAACTCAACATTTTCACTGCCCTGTACATGTCTGTGAAAGACCACGAAAGCACCAAGAGTATTGATTTTGGGGTTCCAAATATGTTTTAGAGAATAGAGGAATTTGCAGATACAGAACTGGTGAGTAAGGAGGACTGACTGTATCTCCATAACAGAACCAACACACTGGATCAGTTCAGTTCAGCCACTCAGTCGTTGTCTGACTCTGCAGCCCCACAGATTGCAGCATGCCAGGCTTCCCTGTCCATCACCAACTCCCAGAGCTTGCTCAAACTCATGTCCATTCAGTCAGTGATGCCATCCAACCTTCTCATTCTCTGTTGTCCCCTTCTCCTCCTACCTTCAACCTTTCCCAGCATCAGGGTCTTTTCTCATGAGTCAGTCTGATGAACAGAATGGAGAGCTAGCTCCTTGTAAACTCATTAATTTGTTTTCTTCTCCCTTTCTCCATGACCTTACTGCTTAAATGAAGGTTTTGCATGAATATTTGTATGAATGAAGGAAGGAATAACTGAATGACTTGAATAACATATATTTTGCTTAATATTTTTGGTACAGTCTATAAATGCTGGAAAACTTTTTTTTAAATGTCTTTTTCCAGTATTTGTTAAGTGATTAGTAATTCTGCTGCAACACATAGGGAATGATGTTGCTTTCTTCTTATTTAACATCTCATTAATGATCTTCAATAGTCAGTAAACAATAAATTAATGAAATCTACAGATGATCCTAAATTAAGAGGTGTTGAAAACACCAGTGAGAGTACTGCTGTAGCGTAAATGCACTTAGAGAAGTTTAAAACGTGAAGTCAGTCAGGACTGATGCAATTGGAAAAATACAAACTAGAAAATGTAGCCAAACAAATTCTAAATGTTCAGGAAACTGGGACACTACTGCTTGTTAATTTTAAATTACCCGTGTATTTATTCACTCAGCAGGCATTTATGGAGGGCCTACCATGTACCTAACCTAGTGCTCTGTCCTGGACTTTATCAAAGTGAAAAAGGCAGTTGAGGCCCCTGCCTCATGGAATTTATACTTCAGCGGAGGAGACAGGAGAGAGGATTGAATAGTTAAGAATCTCTGAGATAAGTGGGACGTGATATTGGAGTTGAAACATGAGAGATAAGTGGAGGAGTGAGGTGGGTGAGTGCTGCAAAGAGAGGAATCTCAAGAGTGAAGGCCCGGAGCCGGAAAGTTAGGCATGGCAGACACAAGGAGCAGAAAAGAGGACAGCTAGAGCTCACAGCTGGGTGACCGGGAGGACAGAGATGGATTGTAACTGTGACAGGGCAGGCAGGGGACATGTGTTGTGGTGCTCTTTAGACATTGCCAAGGAAGTTGGATTTTATTCTAGGTGCCAAAGGAAACCACTGAGGAATTTTAAGAAAGGTGAAAAACAGTTTGACTCACACTATGGAGCCAGTAGCAGTAATTCTGGCTTCCCTGATTGCTTAGCTTGTAAAGAATCTGCCTGTGATGCAGGAGATCCGGGTTCGATTCTTGGGTTGGGAAGATCCCCTGGAGAAGGGATAGGCTATCCACTTCAGTATTCTTGGGCTTCCCTGGTGACTCAGATGGTAAAGAATCTACCTGAAATGAAGAAGACCTGGGTTCCATCCCTGGGTTGGGAAGATCCCCTGGAGGAGGGCATGGTAACCCACTCCAGTATTCTTGCCTGGAGAATCCCCATGGACAGAGGAGCCTGGCAGGCTATAGTCCATGGGGTTACAAAGAGTCAGACATGACCGAGTGACTAAAGCACACAACAGTAATTCTGGCAAAAAGAAGATGGTGGCTTGGACCAAGACATGGAGCAGGAACGTTTGGGAAGAATCAGGGTCCACTGTGGAAGGCAGCTGTGCTCACTGCTATAGCACCCATGCTGCACTTGCAAGTGAAAACTTGCAGGGCTTGCAAATAGACTGGCTGAGAGTGGAGAAACTGCGGGAGGACAATGAGGAGTCAAGGACGACTCCTAAACATTATGACCTGAGTAACTGATCACTTGTGAAACCAAGAGCTGGAGCCCATCCTGGATTAGGAAGATCTAGAGTCTAGAGGAGAGTGAAAAAGTTGGCTTAAAGCTCAACATTCAGAAAACTAACATCATGGCATCTGGTCCCATCACTTCATGGCAAATAGATGGGGAAACAGTGGAAACAGTGGCTGGCTTTATTTTTCTGGGCTCCAAAATCACTGCAGATGGTGATTGCAGCCATGAAATTAAAAGGTGCTTGCTCTATGACCAGCCTAGACAGCATATTAAAAAGCAGATACATTACTTTGTCAACAAAGTTCCATCCAACACTTTGGCCACCTGATGCAAACAGCTTACTCATTTGAAAAGACCCTGATGCTGGGAAAGATTGAAGGCAGGAGGAGAAGGGGATGACAGAGGATGAGATGGTTGGATAGCATCACCAACTCAATGGACATGGTTTTGAGTGGACTCCAGAAGCTGGTGATGGACAGGGAGCCCTGGCATGCTGTGGTTCATGGGGTGGCAAAGAGTTGGACACGACTGAGCAACTGAACTGAACTGAACTGAACTGACAGGCTAGAGAGGGCTTCCCTGGTGGCTGAGATGGTAAAGAATCTGCCTGCAATGCAGGAGAGCCAGGTTTGATCCCTGGGTTGAGAAGATCCCCTGGAGGAGGGCGTGGCAATCCACTCCAGTATTCTTGCCTGGAGAATTCCATGGATGAGGAGCCTGACAGGCTATAGTTCCTGGGGTTGCAAAGAATCGGAGGTGACTGAGAAACTAACACACATGCACACACAGAGGAGAGAGAGTTTAAAGGAGGGAAGAACAGAAATTGTTACTTTGTAGATATGTTAAGCTTGAGTACATACTTACCAGACATTCAAGAGAGATTTCATTATGATTTTAGTTTGTGTTTTCCTGATGGCTAATAATGTTCAGTGCTTTTTCATGTGTTCATTACCCATTCATATATTTTCTTTTAAAATGTTCCTGCTTAAGATTTTTGCCTACTTTAATTGGGTTATTTAATTGTGCTAATATTTGATAACTATTTTTGCTTTTTTTTGATCACAAGAGAAGAATTTTAGTCTTTTAAAAAAGTTTTTATCTAGTTTTGGTGTCAGGACACCAAAATGCTCCATAGTGCTCACCTGTAATTTGGTTATAGATTTTCATAATGTATCCTTTGATGAATGGAAGGTTTTAGTTTTCATGATGTCCATTATATCTTTCTTTTAAAAATTATAGTTAGTGCTTCCTGGTTTCAAATAGACCTTTGCCTATCTCAACGTAGAAATTTTAGGGAGAGTGGCACTCTTGCGGGAAGTTCCATGCCTTTCTCCTTACCTTGCCCTGTGCATCTTGTTTGTCTGGCTATAGTTCTGAGTTATATTCTATCATAATAAAGTTATAATCTAGTAGGTAAAATGTGCATTCTGTGAGCCACTGTAACAAATTAATCAAACCCAACAAGAGGGTTGTTGGAACCTCAGATCCACAGCTGGGTGGTCAGAAGCACATACTTTCAGTTGGCATATAAGGTGGAGTGGGGTGCATATATGTGGAATCTAGAAAAATGGTACAGGTGAACTTATTTGCAAAGCAGAAATAGAGACATAGATACAGAGAACAAACTTATGGATACCAAGGAAGGAAGAGGGGATGGGATAGATTGGGAGATTGGGATCGACATATATGCAGTACTGTGTATAAAATAGATAACTAATTAGAACCACTGCTATAGCACCAGGAACCTAAATGGGAAAGAAATCCAAGGAAGAGGATGTGTATGTGTGTGTGTGTGTGGTTGATCCACTTAACTATATAGTAGATACTGACACAGCAGTATAAAGCAACTACATTCCAATTAAGAAAAATAAAATGGGGTGAGGGCCTGTCTTATAGGCCTGAGCCCTTAACTTGTGGGATCTGACATTGTCTTCAGGTAGGAAGCTTCAGAACTGAATTGAACCGGTGTCCAATAATTGATTGTGTGGGAGAGCACCCCCACATATTGGAAATTGGGTCCAGAAACTTTTTACTGTCTATTGAGATTTTACTTATGGGCTGACAGTTGGTCAATCTTAGAAAATGACTCATGTCCATTTGAAAAGCATGTGTATTCTGCTTTTGTTGAGTAGGTCTGTGTGCATCTGTTTGATCTAGTTGGTTTATTGTATTGTGTAATTTCTCTCTTTCCTTACTTCTTTTCTGTCTGGTGGTTCTATTCATTATCGTGAGTGCTGTACTGAAGTCTCCAGCAATTAGTATAGAACTGTCTATTTTCCCCTTCAATTCTGTTGGTTTTTGCTTTATATATTTTGATGACCTGTCATTAAGTGCGTGAAAGTAAAAGTGCTAGTCACTCAGTTGTGTCTGACTCCTTGTGACCTCATGGACTGTAGCCCACTGGGCTCTTCTGTTTGTGAAATTCTCCAGGCAAGAATACTGGAGTGCCTTGCCTCCAGAATGGCAAGGAAGGTTGCCAGTCTCTTTTCCAGGGGCTCTTCCTGACCCAGGAATTGAACCTGGGTCTTCCGCATTGAAAATGAATTCTTTACTGTCTGAGCCACCAGGGGAAGTCCAAGTTTCTAATTATTCTATCTTCTTGCTGCATTGAGCCTTTTATTATATATACTGTCTTGTCTCTTGTAACCTTTTGTAGTTGTTGTTTTAAAGTCTGTTTCTCCCATATTAGAATAGCTACACCTGTTCTCTTTTGGTTACTTTTTGCATGAAATCTCTTTTTCCATGTTCAATCTGTTTGTGTCTTTTGATCTTAAGTGAGTCTTCTGTTGCCAGCATATAGTTGGATCGTTTTCATACATTCTGCCAATCTTTGTCTCTTGAATGGAGAATAGGAACTTTCCAAGTTTCTGCTGTGTGCAGGCACTGTTCTTGGCCTTGTCAGTAAAGCTAAAACTAAGACTTGTGACTAATTCCCTAAATCTGTGACTTCAGGAATTTATGTGTTCTTGGAGGTATACAGTCATTAAAAAATAATCACACAATTAATTTCTTCCAATTGTATAAATCCTACAAAGGACGACATATAGGGGAGTGAGGCACAGAATGACTTGCGTGAGATTAAATTCAGGCTTCAAGCCCTAATTAATTATTTAAATCTGGAACTGACAAAAAATAATAGTGTAAATGTTCCTCTCTCTCCATGACTTTACTTGATGGGCAAGTTACATATAATTTTTTGACAGATCACTATTTCTTTTAATGAATAAAATACATCAAGAAGCCATTTAAACATTCAGAAATAGACCACAGAGCTTATGCCTATAGTGATAACTTTTTTTAGAAACAAATAATATTAACCTATTTTATACTTGGTTTCATCACAGAAACAGGCACATTATATTTTCCTTACTGCTGGATTATAGATATTAGAGATGGAAGAAAACAGAATTGGCTACAAAAGTCAGCCCTCACCGCTTCCCCACGATTTAAGAAAACGTCTAAATCTCCAGGAGTCTGCCTGACCTCCTCCTTCTGGTCCGCCACTTTAGAGTGATTGCATCAGCTCGCCCATTGTGCTGGGCAGAGGTAAGAAGTCCTAATGCAGCCGACAGGAGGTAGTTGGTAGGGTAGACGATTTCCCAAAGCTGTGTGATTGTCTCAAGTGCCTCTATGGGCTAGCCAGCCATGACTGGCCTGATTACTTCCTTTCTCCACATTTTTGATTTTGAGTTCTCTTAGCTAAAAGCTTAATTTTTTAAACTCTCTGAAATCCAATTATTTAAATACATTTCATTGGATTCAATATTGACAACCTTATTATATGCTGTTCCAAAACCATTAATAAATTAACCATAATTCAACTCACTTCTGTGTATTGGAGTTTTTGCCAGAGGTGCTGTAATTAGAAGAACACCACCAATTGCTTGTTATTTAATCTAGTGATTTATAAGGATTTTTTTAAAAGGAAACCAAGTGGCATTAGTTGGGAGAGTTGTTTCTCCATTCATTTCTGGACTCTAATAATTAAACACAGCTTCCTAAAAGAGCTGGTAATGAGCAGCAAAGTGATGATAATATAAGCTATTAATTGACTCATCAACTCATAGGACATAAACTGTTCAGTTAACATATTTTAGGAGTTGGAAAAAAAATTCTCTTTGGAGAATGAGAGTAGAAGGTGGGCATACTCTTCAGTAAGAAAGTTTAATTTTCTCTTTCAACGTGAACTTTATGAATAGTTTTAAGCTCCCCAAATCTAGAATTCAAAAATGGATTTCGATAAGCGTGGCATGTACAGGAAGCCAGTGATGTGACAGGGCAGGGAGATTTTGTCAGGCCATGCGATTTTATCACAAAAGCCCGTGGCCTGCAAAGAAGGGCAGGTTTCCACGTTTCTGTTTCGGTCAGCTCTTTGCTTTGTTGGTTGCTTCACTGTAGTGCTGTTGTCAGGATTTTGTCAATAGTCACATAGATCTCATGACTGGCATTTTGCCTTTTTAAAACCATCCCCTTTGCTGTCATAGAGAATTGGAACCTTGAAGCCTGGTGGGACTGGCTGGTGCCTTTTTATTATCATTTATGAATTCATCAGAAAGGAATATTGACTTCTAATTAAAACTGGAAAATTACTCCTGGAATAAATTGCTAAAGGTCAGTCTCTTCACAGAGAATTTGCTGTGTGTCTTTTTGTGCCACATTTTATCACTTTTATAAATAAGGCAGCTTTCAACCTATTTTTAAGAATAGGTAAAGATAACAAATTGTGATATTAGGTCTTACTTTTAGTACTGAATTTCAAGTAAAGTTTTCTTATGTTTTTTCTGTTCTTGGTATGTTTCTCTTCTGAGGGTGGGGAAATTTGCTCTGTAATTAAAACAATTAGAATATCTTTTTTTTTTTTTCTTCTTAAGGAAAGTAGTATGTGTACCTTTGGTCTAAGAGAATTAAAATGGCAAAACTAGAACTTGACTTCCTAACAAAAGAGAAAGTCTTTCCCCCAATTATAGGAAGTTCTAGGAAAATAATTTGTCTATTTTGGATTAGGAAATCAAAGTGAATCAAAATACTGTAATAATCAAAAGAAATAATCAAAAGAAACAGCCTCACTTGAGATTTTGGTAGTGAATAGATATTTAAATATTTAACAACTCTTTTTATCTTTACCTGTTCACAAGTTATAAACAGGGAGTTGGAATGAAATGAAGAAAAAGCTGCCTATTGGCTTTGAAATTAAAGTAGGTATTATGCCCAGGTTTTAAATAACTTCTCTTTGGTCTGTCAGAAGGCTCTGCTCTCAGTTTTGCTGGGGTTAAATTAATTGTGTGTGTAAGGATGTGGTCATCATGTCATGTCTTTGACATATATTCACTTATATTTTTAGATTCTTGAGCAGGTTTTGAAATTTACCTACCCTGAAAAAATACCTTGGAGGTGATTTCTGTAATCTTGTTGTTATTAAATTTGATTAGTAGATTTAAAAAATTGCAATCTTTCTAATTTAAACACTTAGAGTAGAGGTTATCACTGGGGGTGTTTCTGGCAAATGTCGGGAGATATTTTGGTGTCACTAACAGGCGTCGTGGTATTGCTGACATCTAGTAGGTAGAGGCCAGGCTACCAATATCTTTCAATGTTGACAAGACAGCCTTTAACAACAACAAAAAATCTGGCCAAAAATAATAGTGTAGTAGTCAAGAAATTCTAAGTTAGAGAAATATGATAAAATTTTATTCAATGATAAGAGTGCCTCAACAGTAAAACTTCACATTGGGAAATAAGAATTAAAAAAACAACAAAACAGGATGTCTTTTCTTCCATCTGGATAGCAAAAATCAGAGGAAATAATAACACTAAGTTCTGGTGAAGATGGTAGGAAGCAAATACACTCATACATTGCTGATGGGAGTAATATGGCAAAATCTACTAAAAATGAAAGTACAACTTCTACTTCACTCAGCAATCCCTCATTTGAAAATATCAGTATACAAAGATCCAGCCTTTTTGTTCTGCTTAAAAAATTATGGGGAAAAAAGCTCAAATATTAACAAATGGGGGAATAATTTGTGGGACATCTATAATATAGAGTATTATAACTTCTTAAACTATAACATTTTAGATCTATGTCTAAACATGGAGGGTATCCATGATGTCTTATTAGGTGAGAAAACTCAGTTTCATAACAGTGCATGTATTATGAGCTCATTTTTGTAAAACAGCTAGCAAATTTCTTCTGTGGTTGTTGTTTAGTCTCTGAGTCTGACTCTGTTTTAGATCCTGGACTTAGCCCGCCAGGCTCCTCTGTCCATGGGATTTCCCAGGCAAGGATACTGGAGTGGATTGCCATTTCCTGCTCCAGGGGATCTTCCCAGCCCAGGGATCAAACCTGCACCTGTATTGGTGGGTGGATTCTTTACCGCTGAGCCACCAGGGAAGCCTACATACTCTTAACAACTGTTTAACTTGGTAATATCATCAGAAGAGATAAAAATGATGATGGCTGGAGCTTAATTATTAACTTTTACTTTATTTGCTTTTCCATTTCCAACTTGAATCTTAATTTCAAAATTACTTTTGTAATTTGCAAGCAATTTGACAGAGAAAACCTTAAGGAAAGTGTATCAGTCTTCTGTGGCTGTTTTATATTCAATATCCTTGTCTTGTTAACCTCATGGAAATTTACACCTCAGTTAGTGTAATCACTAGAAAGATATCGGGCTTTGTTTGTGTTTTTACATGATAGGTGAATAATGCTAAACTTTAAGATCTTATAAAGTAAATATATGTAAATGCTTCGTTTTTTCTCTTCATGGCAAGTATTTTAATCTACCATTTATCATAGGATATAGAATTCATATAATAAAAATTTCCTGCATTAAGAAAATCTGAAAACAATATCATATGTAGTGATAGCAGATAGTAAGGACGAAAATTGGGAGCGGCTCTGCAGACCCATGGGCCAGCCATGCAGAGCCGTCCAGGGCCCTGTTGAGGAAAAGAGCACTGTTGTTTTCCAATGTCAACCTCAAAGGTTAGGAACCCGTCCTGAATCTTTTATTATCTCTATGTTATGGGGAGTTATAAGCGTCTCAATAACACAGAAGTTGTTGGAGGTGTTACTTGATTTTGTTACAGTTTGAGAATAATAATGCAGTTACTTCTTTTTCTTGAAAATAACATGTGAATGCTTTGGTGCATAAATTATGGTTAAAATTTTACATTGCCTACCATCTAGAAAGGGCAATAACAGCGAGAAAATGTGTCTGTACCTTCTTCAGAATTTAGATATAATGGATTCGAAGTCACAACAGAAAAGTATTCACTGAACTCCATGACTCTATCCCCAACTTCTCCCACAAAATCTGCCAGCATTACGGAGTCTGTATTGTGTTTTTGACCCTATTGTGATCTGTTTGTATGTATTAACTGTGTTGATTTTCATGACAATCTGAAGAGCCATGTGTTATTTCAATCCTTATTTTATATATAGTAAAACAGACACAGAGAAATTAGGTAACTTGCCCAAAGACACACAGCCTCTATGGAACAGAGCCAGAATTCTGGCCAAGGAAGAATGACTCCAGGGTCACTGAAAACGTAATAGAAATTCAAAACTATGGAAATGGAAGAATTTTATTATATTCTTCTGAACAAGAGAAAAACTTACCACATCCTAATTCAACATATTCTTAGCTTTAATAATCAGTAACTTGGTAAAGAAGACTCTTATGGACTAATGTAAGAATTGATATTGCCTATTATGGACATTGGGTTTTCCTGGTGGCTCAGATGGTAAAGAGCCTGCTTGCAATGCGGGAGATCTGGTTTCGATCTCTGGGTTGGGAAGACGCCCTGGAAGAGAGCATGGCAACCCACTCCATATTCTTGCTTGGAGAGTCCCCATGGACAGAGGAGCCTGGCAAGCTACAGTCCATGGGATCTCAAAGAGTCGAACACAACTGAGCGACTAAGCACAGCACATTATGGACACTAGCATTTGATATTTAGCTGGGAGTTGTTCATAATTTTTTAAAACTGTGTTTATTTTGGTGCAGTAAGTAAATAGCATAATGTCTTCAACTTCTCCTCTTCTTTAGACTGAATACGTATATATTCCTGTGATTGCCTTGGAGTCAGTTTGTAGGCAACACAATCTCCTATAAATAAAAAAATATTGAAAATTTAAACCATTTGAATCATAATCCAGCTTTTCTGACCTGGTGATCTTGTGTCTATGATTATAATGTATGCAGTTCTATTACCTCTTAAAATCTCATGTATATGTTCAATTGCGTTGTGACACCAATACATCACAGAATGTAGGTTATTAGGTGAATAAAAATAAATAGTTTGAGAGTACTTTCTCACATTTGAGGTTTAATTCTCTCTCTGCTGGGAGTGTTATATTGAGAAGGACATATTTTGCGATCTTTCCGCCTTTGCAGTTATAGTTCTCAATTTCTGTCTCCCCCTTTCCTTTATTATTTTCCTGTTTTTATAAAATTCTTCAGCCATAAAGCCTACCACTAGATGACTGGCTTTGGGGGGTCCACTTTACAGCTAAGTTTTCTTGTCAGTAGTGAGCATTTTTTCCCTTCTCAATTTATTGCATAGATTTTTTCACACAGCACATAAACCACACATCCTAAAGTGAAAACACTGGTACAGAGTCCATGTTGGGTGGCTGAGTGCATCTCCTCCTTTTTTTTTTTTTTTTGCCTCGAGGAACAGAAAATTCAAAACATGAAAAACTGTAACAACTTATCCACTGCTTTTGATGAACAAACACTTGTACTGACAAGGTGAAAAAATATCTAAGTGTGAAGATCTTTGAGCTAGAAGATTTCTGACAGTTGAGGTTATCTGAGATGGGAATAAGTGAGGGGGAAGTGTGGGGTCTCTCCTTGCTGGAGATGCCTGTGACAGGGCAGATGGCTCTAAGGTCAGACTCCCTCAAGGATAATTCTTCACGATGGTGCCTAGCATGACGGGGAGTGGGCGACATAGTATCTGCCAGTCCCTCTTAGTGCTTTCCCAGAAATATAATCAAACAATGTAATCAGCGTGAGGAAGAATTGACAGGAAGGTATTAATATACCATAACATTCTGCCTAAAGAAGAGTGGTATCTTTGGGAACAATTAGTCCTATTGAACCAGTGCACTTCTCTCTCTCTCTCTCTCTTTTTCTTTTATCATAACCATCTTTTACCTACGAGGTGTAGAAGGTGAACAAAGTTGAATGAGACATGACTGGCACCTGTTCTCCAGAGGACGTGATCAATTGATGATTTATATAAGTGTTCTTGGAGCTAAGTCTAGAAAAAATCAGATTGAGGTAAGAATTATTATGAAGTGTACAAGTTATGTGAAACAGAAAGAAAAAGAGGGGAGGTTGGTTACAGCCAGGGATGGAATATCTAGGAAGAGCTCAACGAGGAGGTGGTGTGTGAACAGGGTCCTTTAAAATGCGCAGGACTTGGGCAGGAAGGGAGAGAGGGATTGTGGGAGGAGGGTACAGTCTGAGTAAAAGCAGGAGGATGCAAGTCGCATAAAGTGGCTACTTTGAGATGGTTGAAATCGGGAAAAATCAAAGAGCGTGCAGTGAGAGAGAAATTTGGGATTCAATCATGGAAGATCTGGTGCATTTTAATCACTTGGTGGAAGGGAAGGAAACATAGTTGCATAATGCATTGTCTAGCACTCAATAGATGCTCTATGTATGTTTCTGAATAAATACCCAGTTCTCTCTAACCTAAAGAGTTAATTTCAATCTGACTGTGCGCTCAAGTGTGTTTTGGCAATATTCACTCCCACCCATTGTCAATATGAATTTCCACCATTAATCTAGTTTTAAGCAGAATGTGTTCTGATTTTTAAATCTTTTGCAGAGGGGAACATTACTTTGTGACACAGCATTATGCCCAGAGTTGTAAACATGGAGTAGGTGGCCCTTGACTGAAATGGGATTAATATAACCCCTCATTTGTTTGGCCAATTGGAAGGAGATTAAATACGTCTGTATCCAGCAGCAATACCCCCAAACACTATAACTCTGGCATTAAAAAAAAAAAAAAAACATGATGAGAAATGCCTTGGCTACCCTCTCCATCTTGGACGTTGGATTGAAGGGGAGGCAGCATGTGAATAAGGTGAAACAAATCACGTCATCGTGATGGATCGAGGTTGGGCCTGGCACACCCCAGGTGATTGTGTTGGGAGGAAGAGTCATCAATTTGCTCCCCCAAAAGGGTGTGTGGTAGTCATAAATATTTCACAGAATGTGGGGGTGGCATCTGCTTTTTTGTTTACTGAGAACAATGCCTGCTAGAATGTTCCCCCTCCAGACAGTTGTTCCTAGTCCTGAGCTATCAAAAACTTACTTACCTACATCGGGAACTGTTGCTATTTCTTTTGTTTTCCTTTGAATTTTCATTTTGAGTTTTGATAACTGCATATTCTCCAGAGGCAGCTATTTTTTGTCATGCATTTTGTGGGAAGCAAGAGAAAATACACATTCTTAGTTACCGGTTTGAAGTGACAGTTTCTAAAGGGCAGAATCATTTTTCATGTACTGGTATTTTGTGATTCGGAGAAGAGAAACAGAGTTCTTATAGCATCACAATCAAGAGAGAGATCAAAGTACACTTTGGAATTTTAGTTGGACCTGTTACTGCTTGTACATTGTCATAATAATTTATATTTTTAAAAGTACTTTTATATGTATAATATTATATGATTATCACAAAAGCTGCAAGAAAGGGTAGGAATTAATTTTTTTTTTTTCCCAGAAAGGAGCAAAGCAAGCCTCAGATGGGTTAAGATACTCACCTGAATTGATACAGTTTAGTGGTAGAGCTAAGATTAGAACAATGATCATTCTTGCACAGTTTCTTGCATGTGTATGCATGCTCAGTCATGTCAGATTCTTTGGGACCCCATGAACTGTAGCCTGCCAGGCTCCTCTGTCCATGCAATTCGCTAGGCAAGAAGGCTGGAGCTGGCTGCCAGTTTCCTTCTCCAGGGGATCTTCCTAACCAGGTGACTGAACCCCGAGTCTCCTGTTTCTCCTGCATCAGCAGGTAGATTCATTACCGCTGAGCCACCTGAGAAGCCCTATAGAGTTCCTTAAACATGAGCCAAAGGAGTCTTTAAAATGTTGCATCTTTTTGCCTGTTAGTTTTGTTATGTACGAAGCATTCAAAAGTCAATGCAGTTAAGATCATGGTTGGCTATGAAGTTTCTTTGTGTTATTTTGCCCTCTTTGCAGTTAGGAGAAATTGGGGTAGGGGCAGAGGAAGTGAGTGATTTGTTTGTGGTCATGGAGCGAGCTGTGGGAAAGACCGTCAAGGCTCTGTGATTTTTCAGGCTCAGTTTAATCAGGTCCCCCTGCAGTTGAAGCCTCTTCCTTTTAATCCAAGTAATGAAACTGCAGAGATGATAGTGTGCTTGTAATCATCCGTCAGGGCTGTCGGTTAACTGCGCCATCCTCTCCCACCATCACTGTTACATGCTGGAAATGCAGCTAACCGGCTTAGCCAAGGGCTCCCTCCTTTGTTAAAATTACTGTAACTCTGAGTTATTGCGAGGCCAGGCTGCACCCAGTGGTGTTTCCAGTAGAAGTGAATTGTTATCCAGTGTCTGTTTGAAAGCAACAGAAATGTTTCTGTAAAAAAAAAAAAGTTCCAAATAAACACTAGAAATGATTTTGAAATATAACTTAATGAGGTTTCTGTGGTAGCTGAATGTTCAAATAGGCACAAACCTGAGGTTATTTCAACTTTATTTTTGCCCCCTCTCTGGGGGATTTACAATGGAAAGCAACTTATATTATTTTGTAATGGGATCCTGCTTTCAGTTTTTTTCTTTATTTTTACAAATATTTGAATTAAGTGCTATTTCCCCAATTTTCTAAGACCAATTTTTTTTTTCAGTAAAAGATTTGAGAGGGCATAATATTGAAGAGTGGTGGCTTAGTTGCTAAGTTGTGTCCGACTCTTGGCAACGCCATGGACTGTAGTCTGCCAGGCTCCTCTGTCCATGGGATTCTCTAGGCAAGAATACTGGAGTGGGTTGCCATCTCCTTCTCCAGAGGATCTTCCTGACCCAGGGATTGAATCCTGGTCTCCTGCATTGCAGGCAGACTCTTTACCAACTGAGCTAGAAGGGAAGCCCGATATTGAAGAGAGTTAATGTAAAAAATTATTCACAAGGATATATTTCAGTGTGCTTCTGTCTTTGCAGTTATAGGCATGTATCTGTCCCCACTTGCACTTTGAGGTGTTGAACTCAGTTTGCTCCTGCTGCTGGTGGAGCTGGCCTGAAGGAAGCTGGACTGGGGTTTGTCTCCAGGATCTTGCTTGTGGAAGAATGCAAGTCATGCTGGTGTCTATTTTTGGTTGGATTGTTTTTGTGTCTGGGATTAATGGGAATGTAAAGTCATAAATGGGACTTTGGGGACATAGAAACAGTGCTGAGCAGGGAGGCTTATTCTTGAGGAGAGCAAGGAAAAATAAGTGTGAACTTGGTTGGATGGATTATTCATCCCTGCCCTCCATTATGAACATAAACCAGTGTATAGGGCCAAGATACAGATGCCCTGAGAGGCACTCAAGTCAAACTGTCCTTGGAAGTGCCAGCTTGGTCTTCCCAACCATGTTGGGCCACTCTGACAACATACTCTGATTAGAGTGAGCCTCACCCTGCTATCCCCAGGCAGATCCTAGGACCTGAACATTCTGAAGATTTTCTTCCATTCTCTGGAATTCCTATGAGTTTCCAGTGTAGGGCATATTTTGGCTTCCTGAATACATTTTGGGCTTCCCTGGTGGCTTAGAGGTTAAAGCGCCTGCCTCCAATGTGAGAGACCTGGGTTCGATCCCTGGGTCGGGAATACATTTTAGGAAATGATCAGACTTGTTTTTCTGTAATGCATGCATACAGTGGTTTCTCATTTGGCTCCAAGTCGATAATGCAGTTGATTTAGGTCATGAGAAATAGAATTAGATGAATTTTTCACCTTGAAATGAGATTATTGGGTCTGATAGACAACTCTATTATTCATTCATCTATTTATTCAGTCAGCCACTCAACAAATATTTGTTGAGTGTTGACTGCATAACCAGTAGTGTCCTAGGCATTGGATTACAACTGTGAATAATAATACAACAGCAATAGTAAGGTCGAGCGTTTATGGTGCTCACTGTGTGCCTGGGATGGTTATAATAGCTTTTACATATGCATTTACAACAAAATGAGGTTATTTCCTATATTATTTCCATTTCACAAACGAGAAAATTGAGGTTCAAGAAAAATGCCTAATAAAAGTAACTTGAAAAAAAGTGAAAGTGTTAGTCACTCTTTCGTGTCTGACACTTTGCAACCGTCTGGATTGCAGCCCACCAGGCTCCTGTCCATGGGATTCTCCAGGCAGTGGGTAGCCATTCCCTTCTCCAGGGCATCTTCACAACCCAGGGATCGAACCTGCGTCTCTTTCGTCTCCTACATCAGCAGGCGGACTCTTTACCATCTGAGGCACCAGGGAAGTCCCAATATAAGTGACTTGCCCAAGGTCAAATCCCGTCTCTCTTCTGAGCCCAATCTCAACACCACAGAATCTTGCCACTTAGGAGAGCGTAAGCTGAAGGGCAGTGGGTCACGTTCTCTTAGAGTGAACAAATAGATGCATGCGCTAATTCCAAGAGAGTTACTTATTCAGAGAATGAGGACAACGTGAGCTAGTGTGTTCAGAGAAGAGCTCTTTCAGGAATCGACAGGGGAGCTGAGCCCTGAGTGACTAGAAGCCAACCCTGTAAAGTCCTGGGAGGCACTGCACACCCACTCGGGGGGTGGGGAAGCAACCAGAGTGAGATCCGAACACACTTGGTATGAACACACTTGACATATTGTAAACACAGAAGGAAGGCCATAGTTACCAGAGTGTATAGCAGGTGAGATTGTATAAGACAAGTTAAGAAAAGTGGGCAGAGGCCAGATTATGCAATTAGAGAGTTTGGATTTTATTCTCAGTGCAATAACGAATTTTAAGCGCATGCAAGAAAACACCTGGTTTATATTTTGCAAAGATTCTTCTGACTATTCTACAGGGAAGAGGTAGCAGGTGGCCCAGGACAAAAGTAGAGACAATAGACAGAGGACTAATGTACTAGCCCAAGAAGAGATGACGGTGGCTTGGCTTAGTCTCGTAATAGTGGAAGGGGAGAGGGGTGGTCTTCCAGATATGGAGGGATATAAAATGCTTGCTGCTTATTAATCCACTTTTGGTCAGGGGCTTTTCACTGTCATTACTCACTGTATTTGTGATGCCATCCTACTTTCAGAGTTTTTTTCTTATATTTATTTTTGCAAAAACTACTTGAATTAAATGCTGTTTCCTCTATTTTGCATGGCCCAGGGTCAAATGTGTTGTGTTTTTTTTTTATAAACCTGAGAGTCCCTTGGACTACAAGGAGAGCCAACCAGTCCATTCTAAAGGAGATCAGTCCTGGGTGTTCATTGGAAGGACTGATGCTAAAGCTGAAACTCCAGTACTTTGGCCACCTCATGAGAAGAGTTGCCTCATTGGAAAAGACTCTGATGCTGGGAGGGATTGAGGGCAGGAGGAGAAGGGGATGACAGAGGATGAGATGGCTGGATGGCATCACCGACTCGATGGATGTGAGTTTGAGTAAACTCCGGGAGTTGGTGATGGACAGGGAAGCCTGGTGTGCTGAGATTCATGGGGTCGCAAAGAGTTGGACACGACTGAGCAACTGAACTGAACTGAACTGAAAGAGAAGTTAATTGAATATTCAGTTCAAAACATTATAATAGAAGTGTGTATCTTGTCCTCAAGTAGTGAATAGTCCTATAAAGAAAATAAAACATAAATACAAAATAAAATGTAGGGCATAGGGCAAGAAATGAGTGCGTTAGAAGTATAGATAAAACAAAAGGGAGAGTTCAGAGGAGGGAGGCTGCTTTCTATAGTTACTCTTTTTCCTTAGTCCCTACTATGGCATTGGGAGCATATTAAGATGTATTTTTGTGTTGTTTTAGAAATTATCTTAATTTGTATGGAGTTACTGAAACACCCTTGAGATGTACAGCTTTATCTCTTTGTATTCTCCTTTCCTTCTATGCTGGGTAAAGTTTTGAGCTCAGTTCAGTAACAGGATTGATCTCTTGAAATGCAAAATGTACACAAAAGTGAATAGTGGTTAAGAAGGCAAAAGGAAGAAATCAAAGAAAGTAATGTTTGACTTGGGTTTTGAAAGAAGGTGTGTTTAAACAGGATGGAATAGTCAACTAATGCCCCAGTAAGGCTGTGTAATAAAACACCTCACACACATGCATTTACTCTCACCCATGTGTCTGTGTTGGCTGGGGGCTGGTCTGGTCTTGGTCTGGCAATAACTTGGGTAGTGAACCTGTGCCGCTGTTAACTCATGTGGCGCTGACTCCAGCATCAGAACTCCTGGGACGGAATACCTCACTTTGGCTGCATGAGTCAGCAGTTGCTTTGGGGACAGGCACATAAAACAGTCAAGCTAATAAGAGCCAGTAAGACTAAATTCTGTTTTTTTTTTTTTTCTTGAAATAAAGAGAAAGTTAATCTTTCCCCCCCAATTTCTCCCAAAGTTATGAAGGTAGAGAGCAGCTGCAGCCATCATATGTGCATGCTAAGTCGCTTCATTTGTGTCTGACTTTTTGCAATCCTCTGGACTGTAGCCCGCCAGTCTTCTCTGTCTATGGGATTCTCCCTGCAAGAATACTGGAGTGGGTTGCTGTGCCCTCCTCTGAGGGATTTTCCCAACCAAGGGATCGAACCCGTGTCTCTTATGTCCCCTGCATTGGCAGGTGGGTTCTTTACCACTACTGCCACCTGGGAAGCCTAGCCATCATAAGGTCTGTGTGATAATGAAGCCATATACAAAGGAAGGCAGAGGTGAATAAAGAAACAAATACGAATGGTCCCAGTGTCAATGGGGTGGCTGCTCCATCAATCTATTCTGAAGACAGAATTAACTCTTGCTTCTAGTCTACAGATAGGAGCAGTTAAGTGGACCATCTGTCGCATACTCAAATAGTTTGGGAATGTATTTTATTTTTTGTACTTGCTGATAAGATCTCTCATGAGTTCTTTAGCCATTTCATGTGTCTGTCCATAATTATAAAACATCTTACGTGGGAGATTTCCCTACAGGAAGACGTAATTTCCTTTTTGCCCTCTCCTCACCTGGTGCCATAGAGAGCGCACAGAGGCTGACAACTAATTGGTTGCTGACAGCTCTTCATGAAGGCTACTCACCCCAAGATGTGACTCATTTCCCTCATTAACTTTACAGTTTGCATTCGAGTTATCCAAGAAAAAGGATCTTCTACCTACTGCTACCACTTGTCTCCTCTGTACATTTTTCCTTCTAAAATTAGGCAACTTTACTCAAGAAGACACAGTTCCATGCCCAATAAACATAAATCTGTTGTTATTGATAGTATTCTGTGATTAACTTCTATTCAGCTTTAAAGTTTAAAAATTTTTACATCTTCAATGGTTTCCAACCCTAAAAAACATAGAAAAATTCTAAATAAATTTTAAATGCTTTCTTCTTCAAAGACATCTCTTATCATCCCATTTTTATATATGTGTATGTGCAGACACAACTACGTGCACAATTATTTCTTGTAGATCAAAGTTAAAGATCATGTAGCCTTTGTTCAAGAAAATAGCAGAAGTTTAACATTCTTATACAGAGAAATAAGTTTGGAATGCATATAGTTGAAAGCAGGTGAAATGAAACTACCCATGATCTTATTATTATCTCTGAGAATTATACCTGATACTTTCATTGTTAACTAAGCACATCATTTTGTTCTCCTCAACAAAAGTGTGAAGTCTGAAGAGCAAGTATTATTTTTACTGCTTTTTACGGATGAAGAAACTGACACAGAGAGGCATTTGCCTGAGGTTCCATGTAAATGGCCAGGTGAGGATGATTCCAGCTTACTCTCCCTGTCCCCAGACACCTTTGATTCTTACCTTGTTTGGCATCTTGTTCACAGTGCTTTTGTAGTATGGTTGGCTAAGGTTTCTATTCTAACATCTCCACAAAATCAAAACCAATTGGGAGTATACCAGGATTTGGATTGATTAAAGTTTTGAGAGGAAGAAAGGGTTCATGACTTAGACAAACTCTGATGAGCCAAGCAGTATGTGTGGTAGCCATCATTTCTCTGTGCACAGCAACCTTGTGCAGTAGATATCATTCTTCCCATGCACTGCAATATTGTGAAAAAAATCTATTCAAGACTAGTACCAGAGCTGAGGTTTGAACCCAGGATTTCGTAATTCTCAGGACTGTCCACTTCCTTTTGCACAATTCTGTTTCCCATACTTATAAGAGAATCAGTTAACTCCCATTCTCAGCATTGCCACAATATTCAAAGAGATCATGAGAGATAATGAAAAAAGATGAGGTGGTAGAAAAAAAATTCTGATCCTCCTCCGTAGAGAAACAAAAAATACTTCCAGGGAAACTGTTTTCACTGCTTTTTAACCTGCATGCCATTAAAAAAGTATAAGGGACAAAGGAAATGAAACCTGATATTCCTTTGAAATCTACATATTCAGTGAATTGCCTTTTGAGTAGAATGTGATTAATTTAGACTCTTATTTTGAGAAATTATTCAACATCTGTTAGTCAACATCTGGGAATAACCAACAGTAATAGGTAAAGGACAGAAAGAAAATGTGACTGTATCAGGCAGGTTCCTGTTAATAACATGGATGGTTCTGGAAGCAAGCCTATGGCAGTTGCTTAGATGCAAATGCCCCAGTTCATCATCTCTTTTTTAGAGTCAAGAGTGAAGAACAGTGGCTTAAGAAGCAACTGGAATCTCTAAAGTTCATGGTGTGACTGTGAGCATGTCATTTCTGGCCCCTTTAGGCCTGTTTTCACCTCTGAAAATACACCTAATTGTCTTCACAAAGGTTTTGGGAAAAGATTCATTAAGGAAATTACCACTCATTTAGCAAATTGCTGCTCAAGTTCACTAAACGTCTCCCTGGTGGGCTTAATGAGCAGGAGGCCCTGCTCAAGGTGGATGAATCACCTTTGTTTCCCTGGGGAAGAGCTGTGCTTTTTTTCCTCCACCCCACTCCATGTCTAGTGGTGCCCAGGACTAACAGTGGTTTCTTTAGGAAGAACATGACCTATTTATCCCATCTTTTAAAAAGAACCTTACTTCTTTAAAGTGGTCTGGTTTGTTCTGAGTATTTCCTTCCTATTCATTCTAGACTTGTGAACACGAGGGGTGCTTAGAAAACGACCCATGTAGAACAGCATGAAGACGGGCCCCCTTGATGTTTCCATAATGACGAGTGATTATTCACTCTGTAATTTTCGGATATGATTAGTCGGGATGAACATTATTTTGTGCTGAATTGATGTATAAAGGCACATAAGAATGGCATGCCAGACAGTTCAATGATCTTACCGACTGTTAAGTATTTCATAACCCACTTGTTTCTCAAGTCATCAATGAGCACAGGAACAAAATGCCAAAAACAGCCTGACTTGTTCAGCGATCAGGCGGGTAGTTGAAGATGCTTGGTCAAAATCCTCAGTGAGTATTTGACTGTATCTACAAAATGATGAAGTAGACACTGTTATTATTGGAGCTGATGGGTGGAAAGACTGGAACATTAGAAATTTCTTTCTTTTTTCTTGTTGCTGATAATTCAGGCTTCAACCATCCTCCATTCTACATTCTCCTCTTGAAAGAGAAAACACAGGAATTATTCTGATTGACTAAGAACTTTGGCTGATAGAATATTGTTCATTTCTTCTATTTCTGGTCCTGCGTGTCTTTCACATAATGGTCTCTGAAATCAAGGCCTGGGCTGGCAAGTGCTTCGAGCAGAGACTCTTCTGGTGGAGGCTCAGTGTGATGGAAAATTTTCGCCTTCATCCTTTTGTTGATTTGGAGTCCCTCCTGTCGCTGGATGGAGGCTCTCACTGGGGCTACAAAAGCATACCTCAGGTGGCTTTGCAAACCAAAAAGTCAGGTTTGTAGGTATGTTTTCTCTAATCCTATCATTTCTTAATATTTCTCTAAGCATATTCCAAACTCATGTATGAGGAAATATAGGAGTCCATTTATTCATGCATCCAACCATTTTATTGAGATTTTCCATATGACATTATCTGTACAACGCAATCTATACAGTAGTACCTCCAAGGAGTAGAGAAACCATAATGAGGAGAAAGAAAAAAAGATGGTTCTTGAAGCTCAGATCCTTTACATCAGTGAAAAGCAGAGTTAAGGAAAGATGATGAAGCTTGTTTGTCTGTGTGTGTGTGTGTGTGTGTGTGTGCTGGGGGTGTCAGGAGGGACAGAGACCAAAGGCCTATAAAAACACTGACCAGGGACTTCCCTGGTGGTGCAGTGGTTAAGAAATTGCCTTCCAAACACAAGAAATGTAAGTTGGATCCCTGGTTGAAGAACTAAGATCCCACATGCCCCAGGGTCAACTAAGCCCATGTACTGCAACTAGAGAAAGCCTGCACAGTGCGGTGAAGACCTGGTGCAGTTAAAAGAAAAAAGGAAACGCTGACCAGTTCATCTCTCTATTGAACAAAGATTTGTTCTAAGTACTGGGGAAATAATGGTAATGGGGTTTCTGCCTTCACTGTGTTTTCATTTGACTTGATGGAATAGTTTGGAAGATTCTACTTCAGAAAATGTGAGTTCTTTTAAAGATCTAACAGTATTTGGTAAGTAGTGGAGGGCAGGCCATGTCTTGGAGGCCTTGGGGGCTCAGGAAACAGGTAGAAGGAAATAAATGACCCTTGTTGCATCCATACTGTGAGCTAGTACCCTGTCAGGAACCTTCATTGCTGCCATCTCACTCAGGGTTTCTGCAGTCATACGCTATAGGTCAGGTCTCTATGTTTTAATGACAAGGCAGCCTCAGAGAGATAATTTAGCTTCTTCAAATGAGGAAAGAAAAGAAGAGAACCTACCCACATCCAAAAAGGCTGCAGTAATTAAGTGGTGCTTCTTTTGGCTAAGCATTAGAGATTTTATAATCCTAAGCAGCCTGGCTGCACCCAGACCGATTAATGCCTACTTTCTGGAGGTGGGGCCCCAGCATCAGTATTTTTTTAAAGCTACCAAGGTGAGTGCAGTGTGCAGCTCCGGTTGAGAACAACTGTTTTAGATGATATTTAAGATACATTTCGTATATATTTTGTTCTTCAAGACAAAGAATGTTAGGGCAGGAAAAAACCCTAAAATCATCCAATCCAATTGGTTAATTGTACAAAGAAAGACACTAGGGGTGAGAGAAGTCAGGTGACTGACAATATTCTTATGGCTAATCAGGGCTAGAGCTGGGTGTCTTCCTGTCACTTTGTCTGGTTGGCTCCTCCAGAAACACTTGAACACAGTTAAGATGAATGCTTGCTCTTGGAGTTGTGTGTGTGTGTGTGTGTGTGTGTGTGTGTGTGATGTGCCACTCAGTCATGTCTGACTCTGCGACCCCACAAACTGTAGCCTGCCAGGCTTCTCTGTCCATGGAATTCTCCAGGCAAGAATACTGGAGTGGATTGCCATTCCTTTCCCTAGCTTTATTACAAATTTCCTTGATTTTTTTTCCCCCTTTTATTAGCCATACCACACAGCATGAAGGATCTTACTTCCCCCACCAGGGATCAAACCTGTGTCCCTCGTGCTGGAAGCACAGATTCTTAACCACTAGACCACTAGGGGAGTCCCAAAGATTTTCTTGAATTTTCTTTTTTGTAATAGTAGAAGCCATTTCTATACATACTACTGTACATTAATATTTTAGTATCTGTTTTGATGGGCTTTATTTAAGGGTGTGATCTATTTTTTTCTTTTCTAAAGAATATCCTGAGGGCGAGGCTAGAAAATAGAAAAGTAATTTACATTTTATCAAGTTTTTGCATAACTGGTGTATCTCTGCTGTCTCAGAAAAGGACTGGGGATCAGAGGTCAACTTGAAGAACTCATTCATATGATAATTACCAGTAAGCAGTGGCCAGCGATTCATGATACAAATCATTTGTTCCTCTGGGACTTGTATGTTTACTGGGCAGGAAGTATGTGATTATGTCGTACTAATTAGTTTCTCGGTGACAGAAAGAATGTAGCACAATTGAGACCAAGTTTGTTAATTGTGTGCTGTTTAGTTTCTTTATTTACTTGTTATGGCAGAGTTTTTAATTTAATTCTTAATCCACAGGAAGTCTCTGGGTGAATACACACCTGGATGACTAGATACTAACTTCATATTATCACTTTCACAGTTTATAAGATGCTTTAATATGCTAATCTTATGTAATCCTAGCACCAGTCCTCCGAGGCACATATTATCACTGTCATAAAACTCCCTTTCCAGATGAACAAGCTGAAGGCAGAGAAGTTAGAGTAAGACTTGGTGATCCTACAACTAGAAATGGATCATATTACTCAGAATCCACATCTCCTGTAATTAATAATTATAAGGAATGATAATGAACAGCTAGAAATGATCATTGTTTAGCTGACTTTTTCTAATTTTTTCAACTACTAAGAAAAAGGCTGTGAAGAAAGGAGATAATAAGAAATTGTTATCTAAGGGATGGGGAATAAAATTACTGGTGGGAGTATAAATTTGAAGAGGTGATATTTTCACAACTAGGGGAGAGAGCTTCAGTGGACAAAAGCTGAATTTAAAAACAATGGAATGCTATATGCTATTTGTAGTTCAGCCAAAAAAACTGGAGAGGTCTGAGAAAAGGGAGAAGGTAAGAGCAGCAAAACAGAAACTGACAAAGACCAATAACAGCAAATATGGAAGGACAGAAGAAAGTGAAAGTGAAAGAGAAAGTGAAGTCGCTCAGTCGTGTCAGACTCTTTGCAACCCATGGACTGTAGCCCACCAAGTTCCTCCGTCCATGGGAAATTTTCCAGGCAAGAATACTGGAGTGGGTTGCCGTTTCCTTCTCCAGGGGATCTTCCTGACCCAGGGATCGAACCCAGGTCTCCCGCATTGCGGGCAGACGCTTTAACCTCTGCACCACCAGGGAGTGGAAGATAATGAACAAATACAGTGAAAGAGAAATCTGTCATTAAACCAAAGCATGATGGGAAATTAAAATTAGATGACTAATGATCACTTTGTTTTTTAGTGATTTTTAAAAAAAATGTTTCTTAAGTCAAGAAATATTTAAATATTTAAAAGGTAGACAGAAAGTCATTATCTGAAATGGAACAGAAAGAATGGATAGGAGCCATTTTCTATTTATAGCACAGTGTTCACTGCATTTGTCGCTAAGGCAAATGATTCCTGAATATGTGTGATGGAGCCTTTCTGACAAATAGCACAGAGAGCTTTATTGCCTGAAGTATGAGAGAAATGCTAGCTAGCATGGAAACCAGAGGCCCTCAGATATGGGTGACATGGAAAGAATATTATCTCTGAGATGGCAGATTTTGCTATGCTTATAAAAAGCCTTGGGCAAAATGTAGATTTTACAAGAACCCAAGTCTATCATTGTAGAGGTAAAGCATTCCACAATCTGATAGACAGAATGGTGCTGCCATAGAAGAGTAAAATTCATGAACACAAAGGGCATCGTTTGATTTAATGCCTTTTAAAATCCCCCATGATTTCCTGAGGAAATGTTTCCATATTTCCATAAATTCACAGTCAAAAAAGAATTTGGGGCCAAGGGTATGCTATATATTGTTACCAGTTAAGTCTCCATTAAATAAGCTTTGATCATGTTCGGCTCTCAAGTGCCCATCAGGAGAACATCAGAAACAGCTAGTGTACTAATCAGGGTTTTCCAGAAAAACAGAGCCGATAGGATGTGTGTGTATGTATATAGAGAGATCTGTTTTAAGGAACTGGCTTAGGTGATTATGAAGACCATCAAGTCCAAAACCTGCTGGATGAGCTGGCAGGTTGAAGACACAAAGTAAAGTTAACAGACAAAGTCTGAAGGCCATCTACTGGCAGAATTCCCTCTTGTTCGGAGGAATTCTGTCATTTGTTCTACACATTCCTTCAGTTGGTTGGATGAGGCCCATCCACATTGGAAGGGCAATATGTTTTACTAAAAGTCCACAGACTTAAATGTAAATCTCATCCACAAATCCCATTCCAGAACCATCGAGAATAATGTTTTACCAAATAGCTGGGCTACGTATTGCAGCCACATTGACACATAAAATTAACCATCACAGCTAGCCTGGTGAGATTTTATATTCATTGACTTTTACACTATATGAATTCTCTTATTCAAACTCTTCAAGGTGTGTGTGATTTTATGTGTGTGTGTGTGTCTGTGTGTATTTTGACTTCATCCCCAAAGGAAAGGGAAACATCATTGGCTGACTGGAGAAATCCCACTAGAATTCAATTCTTTATTGGTGTGGATGGGAAATCCAAGAATAAATGTATAAATCTGGACATAACTTGTGACAACAGATTCCAATAGCTTTAGATGATGGTATCTGTGGAAACTACTATATGAATATATAAGCACAGAAATGAGTGTTTCTATTTTAAAGGAACAATCTTTTGATGTGCTGAATAATGGAGAAATATAAAATTTACAAGATGTTCCAAAGAATAGGACTTGAGTCTTCAAAAGGAAAAGACACTACTACATTTGGTTTATGGAATAACAATAATAATAATGGGTAACATTATAATAAGTCCTTTAAATGCATGATTTTTATGGAATCCTCAAAAGCAGTCATCTGAGTCTCCAAATGAGGGGACTAAAGCACAGAATGGCTAAGTAATCTGCCCAAAGTCAAGAAGCCAGCAGATGCTAGTATGTCCTTGTGCAAAGAGGGACTTTGACAGTCATGTGGGTTGCTCTCCAACCCAGCGTCCAGTTCTTCCTGACAACAGTGTTGGCAACAGACCATCCTGCTTCCACCTATCATCTCCAGACACAGATTACTGCCTGTTTATCATTTTTGCAAATCAAAGAAGGATTCTGGTGAGATGTCCATTTATGAGCAGTGACCTGCGGTTCATTCTAAGCCCTGCAACTACCACTGAGCCCTCTGTGCTGCCTGGCTATCATTCCACTCATCTCTGTCTGGCAGCTTTCTCTGTTCCCATGATGGATATTTGGAACCTTCACCAGTCTCCTTGATACCCTTCCCATCCCTGGTCACTCAAGGAGAGTGACCTTACTGAGCCTTACTGAAAATGTAGAGGCTGGTGAACATGCATTCCTATGACTTACCTCCTCTCCATCCAAAAGGCAGCCCCATCTTCACCCATCCTAGCCTCTTCCTTCCATCCTAGAGCCTTTACTCCAAGCTGATCAGTTCAGAATGGTCCAGGAGGAAGTTCAGTACTTTGTGTAGAGCGGGGCAAGGGGGATTCTTAGTGCACACTTTCTATTCAAGCTAAATCTTGAACTTTCCCATATGATCTTTTTAAACTTTGCCAACTTGATTTTTAAATTTCCTGTATCAGGGCTGCTTAATATTTTTTACTCACCCATCAGATTTAATGCACAGATTTTTGTTTTTGTTTCTTTTTTATGATAATTTTTGCTTCTCTCTCAACCATAGTGATGACTTGCCTTCTTGAAATTCTTCCTTGAAATATTTAGAAAGGACAGTTGGCTACATCATCATCATCATCATCATAATAGCTAAAGGCTTCCTGAGTGTTTACCATATGGCTGGTACTATTTTAAATGCTTTCCAGGGACCTCCTCATATAAATATACTTAACTTGTAGCACTAATTCCTTTGAGAACCTAAATCCTTTTCCCAGAAAAATCTGCACCCACGTATCTTCTGTTTTATTGTCTATTACTGTGGAAGAAACCACCCCCAAACAACAGTTTTTGTTTTTTAAAAATTTCTCATGATTGCATTCATTGATAGGTGATTCTTCTGATTCATCTGGTGTCAGCTGGGACACTGGTGCAGCCAGGTATTCCAAAATGGCCTCATTCACATGGCTGGAAGTTGGTGGTGGCTGCTAGAGGCTTTTGGTTATTTGCTCAGTTGTCTTCCTCATGGGCCCCTCCATGTGGCTGCTTGGATTTCCAACAGTCTGGTGGTCTCAGAGTCACAGGAATTTTTACAGGTGGCTGGCTTTTTGCAAGACTTAAAATCTTAAGACCAAATCTCAAAACTGACACTTCCTCCAAATTCTGTTAGTTCAAGTAGATCACAAAGCCCTCCCAAGTTCACAGGAGGAAGCTAGACAAGCACATGGATACAGGGAGGCATGACTCAGTACACTCACCAAAGACCCAGCCTACTGTGTGCATGCACTATTTTGTACATTAATTTCAAGAGATGTGTATACCTCACAAATCCTTTTAAGGATCCCAAGGAATGGATAGGTTTCAGTTTAAGAACTCATGACCTAGGATCAAGCAAGGGAACCCTTTTACTCAACAGTCTAATGTAGAGTTGTGGGAGATGAGCCTCAGTCTGAAAAGAGCTGCACCTGCCCAGTACATGGCATGTTCCAGGGATAGTTAGAAATCAGTTAACTAAGACTCTTGGAACTAGGATTGAAATCAGATTATGGAATATTTGGAAAGGCAGCCTGTGGTGCTGAACTTCATTCCATGGGCACTGGGGAGGCTACTGCAAGTGGTTTTGAATAGATATAGCAGCACAAATGTCAGAAGAATTCAGGAGAACGACATGAATTAAGAAATAAGGAGAATGGTGCAGAGGAAATTATGTTAAAGAGCTTTGAGGGGTGATGGGGTTTTGACTCAGGAGTAAGCTTTAAAGTCAGGACTGACAAAATCATCCTCATAAAGAATGGAGTTCTCATAAAAGTTTACTGTAGTAAAATGTTTTGTAGTGCTGCTGCTGCTAAGTCGCTTCAGTCGTGCCCGACTCTGTGCGACTCCATAGACGGCAGCCCACCAGGCTCCCCTGTCCCTGGGATTCTCCAGGCAAGAACACTGGAGTGGGTTGCCATTTCCTTCTCCAATGCCGGAAAGTGAAAAGTGAAAGTGAAGTTGCTCAGTCGCGTCCGACTCTTAGCGACCCCATGTACTGCAGCCTACCAGGCTCCTACGTCCATGGCATTTTCCAGGCGAGAGTACTGGAGTGGGGTGCCATTGCCTTCTCCATCTGTAGTGCATGATGTAGCAAATATATGACAATATAGAAAGCATTATATATCTAGTATCATTTTGTGTGTTTGGATTAACAAAGAACTCCCTCAGCTTTTATGGCTTCAATTGACATGAAGAAAAAAAATCAAGAAGGAAATTTTTGGAATTGCTTTCTGCCCAGAGTTAATAGAGTTTCTAGTGTGACTGTAAAGGAGTCTAAGACTAAAATAGTCTGATTTTGGTCCCTAAGAACAAAGACAAAGCCTGTGGGATCAAAGCAAACCTTGATGTTAGTGGGTTACTTCTCACTAAGGGAGAATACTAAACATACAGCAAAAATCCCAAAGGTTGGAAAAGCATCAATAGTAGTCCATTTACTGTTTGTCAGCCCACAGAACTGAGTAGCAGACCTCCCCACTTTGGGCCCTAAAATGATACCTGCAGTAGTGTTTAAAGGATATATACAAGAGGTTAGGTGGAAGGACATAAAAGCTCACATTTATTTCAGGGATAGATTTCTCTCGTAGACTTGAATCTGCTGTTTGCTTTCTGAAACCACCTCCGTTGGCCTTTATCGTCAAGCTCTTGACTCCATTGGTACCTAAAAGTGGCTCTACTATGTGAGAAGATGGATCCGTGCTGAGCTGTCTACATTTTCACTGCAACTTTCTAAGGTTTACTGATCACTATCTAAAGGCTTGGATAGGATGGCATTGCGAATGCCATCCACGGGTATGGAGCTGGTCAAAGTCAGTGAGGCCACAGGGATTTCTCAATACTGGTGGTTCACAGACTTAAAAGAAAATGAATGCTTCTGTCTCACCCCAGACATTTTCATTTACTTGGTCTTGGATAGAGCCTTGGAATGGAGATACTGTATACATGTGTGTTGCTGGTCTTCCTTTTTCTTTTTCTATTTTTTAAAACTTTATTGAGGAATAGCTGATGTGATTTTACACACAAACACACACACACACACACACACACACACACTTCATAGAATAATTACCAAGATGAAGATAACTGAAAATTTACGTCCTTTGACCTGCATCACTGGAATGGGTGATTCTAATGGGCAGCCATTACTTTGGAAACCACTACTTTATACTCTGCTTCTTACTATGGGGCACTTCTGAGCTAACTTAACCAGCCATGGTTCCTGATTTTGTAAGTATTAAAGTTATTTGGGACAGATTGTTCTCAGGCGCTTATTAGGAGACAGAAGATGGCAAAACTAAGTCCTGTATGTATGGTATCATAAGTTATTGGCTCAGAAAATTCAGAGAACACTGGAATCAGGACTTAGAGGGATTTTAGCTTTCTACTTTTCTAGCAGTTAGGTCTCTGTGGTGAAAGCCAGGCAAAAACCAGCCTGGGAAATACACTTGATCTGCAAATGAAAGAGAAAGAAAAAAAACATAGCTGCTGGGTTTTTCACTTACTGCATCCTAGTGCTAGTGGGCCATATGTTTTGTCCCCTTATACTCGATTCGGGGTGTTCCAGCCTCCCTTCTTAGCAGCCCAATGTCGTGACTTCTGGATTTCCAGCGTCTCCTTAGCCATTTGTAATTGTCACTTCCTTGTCGAAAGGCATGGCTTCTGGCCCTTAATATGCTCATTGTACTTTTTAAAGTCTAATTCCATTTTGGCTGTTCTGCACTAAGTATGGCCTTTCATCTCTCAGCTCACTAGCTAGCATTTTACTCAACCAGTCTCTCTCTTTCTCTCTCAATCCTCCTCCAACCAGTGCCCACCTCCAGTTTTAATACTATTTCATCTCTCTTATTCTCACTTTCAACAAGCCAAATGTAGTCTCAGGCAAAAGTCACATTCAGTAACTTCAGGTTTCCATTTGCTATATTGGAGCACTTTCTTTTTTCTCACTTCACCAGCAATAGCCCTTATGCTGACATAGCAAGAGCTTTGTTCTCAGGATACCAAGAGCTACAAATAAATACGTGTATGTGCATGTATATACATAGCAAGATAGGGAACGAGAGAGGGTCGAAAAGCTGAAATATGGACGACAATAATGGTCTATGCTGGGCTTGAAAAATAGTTGGACAATCTGTCTTGACTTTAGTTGAAAACTTTTCTCATTGAATTGCCCTCTTGGGGATGGAATCTATTCAAATTGATCTTTTCTATGAGTCGGCAGATCATTTTTGAAACATTTCTGTAAAGATGCTCTGTTTTCATGCTTAGGGAAGCACACTGCGTGCTGAGTGAGACCGAAGGAAATGCCAAATTAATTCATTATTTCCCTGGCAATGTTCTTTTCCCAGGAAAGGGCAGCTTTAATAAGGCAGGTGGCTGTGTGTGCCCTGGCGTGCCTGCCTCTGTAGGAAGCTTGGTAATCTTCTCCCTGGAAAACTCAGCTCCCGTGTTTTCTGTTTGAGGCTCTTGAATGTACTGTTAGTTTACAGTCCCACTCCTGGACATATTATATAAACAATGGGGGCAGAAAGACAATGGGAATTATGGCAGAGAAGGCTTGAGTTAAGCCTTTCAGAATGGCCGGTGTTGTGCATGGCTGTGAGTCTGTTTCCAGCACCCTGCCTGAAAGAGTGAATGGCCGCAGTACCCTGTTGAACACAGGCGATGGTGGGGCCACTTCAAACCATCAGCGCAACAATGTTATCAAGCGGCCGAGTTCCTACTTCTGTCAGTAAGCCATCATTTTTCCTCAGGAGCCAAATGCAGGAGAGGGCCACTTCAACAAACACAGTCTTCTGTTGTATTTTAATGTGCGCGAATCAGCTTAACGCTGGCCCCAGCATCCGTTTCAGGTTCTGCTTTTCTATAGCAGATGCCTGCGTGCTGCCTTCAGCTGGGGCTCCCCGACGTGTCTGAGAGAGCAGAGAGGCCCCACGAGAGGTCACCTCCAAAGAAAGAGAAAGGAACTAAATCTGTGGGTGGATTGAGCGCTTTGCAATTAAGTTCTGTGATCTGTTCCAAAGTCCTGTCCGTATCGGTGGCTGAGCAGTCTGCACCTTCACCAGTGGATGTGTTTGCAGGTCAGAGGCTGAGACATCTACCCAAGTAATGATGTGCCTCTGCTGTCAAAGTGCACCAGAGAGTCTGTCGGTTTCTGGGGGCTTGTAGGTCCTCTGGGGATTTAGTTTAGTTCTTTAAGGAGGGGTGTAAAATGTGGGTGTGATGCTTGTTGTCCCTTGACATTTCCGGCTTGGGTGTGGAGGCCTCCAGAGGTTATTTTCTTGAGCTTCCATACCTCAATTCTAGACAGCTACTGTGGTGGCTGGACTGTCATTTCTGGGTCACAGAAACCTGTCCTTCTGGAAGAACAGACAACTGAGATAGTGATCATCTGTCTAATCATATTTGTCCTGTGGGGCAATGGGGAAGAATTTTGTTATAATATCTGAACCTGATAATAACTGTACTTTAAAAAGTCTGAGTATGTACTTCGAGGCTGAAAGAAAACATATCCTTTGGTAAACTCAGTAATCATCAGCAATTGACACTTATAGACTTTTTTTATAAAAAAAATGTTCACCTTGAATTTCCTAAACGAGTTAAACCTCCTTGGAGGTGTTGTAGGTAGTCTTAGGTTAAATGTTTTCAAGGCTTTTGTTCTTTTAGTATCTTCCATTAGCCCAGGGTTCCCAAATGCTGCGATGAACTACCAAGAAAAGAGAAAAATATGCACAATGTGATGAATTTTTTCTTAAAGATGGATTTATTAAAATTAAAGTTCTGTTTTATTTTGAGATTATAGCTTTACTACTTCTAGTTGAATTGCCCTTTCTTATGAAATGAAAGTGAAACACATTGTTGTTTGTGTTTTTTTACATCCTAACTTGGCAAAATGAAGCTTAATGTCTATGATAATATACTCAATCCATCTATTCATCCAGCTACTTTTTTCCCCTTGGTTCTTGAAATCCAGAAGTCTAGGAACTGCTGTTTCACCAAATAAATCATAAATTCTTAGGAGAAAGATCCAAATGCCTGTGGGTTCTCCCAGCTGCCAAATAATAACAAACCAGACTATAACAAAGAGCCAATTATGTAGTGGTGTAAGATATAAACCTGTAAAAGAAGCTGCAATTTTTTCTAATTAGCTATTCTCCACTCCCTAGCTTCTTGAACCCTTCAGTTTTCTCTCCCATTGAGTATCTAGTCAGAGATGTTTACCAATTAATGTACATCAAATGTAATTCATATACTTACTCATGAAATGTTCACCTTTGTGTTATGCTATGTAGTTTTAACATCTTTAAAAACGTGTGGCCTTTGTCAGAGACATCTCACATACTCTCTTTTTTTTCCTTTTTCTTTTCTTTTTTTTTTTTTTTTTTTGCTGCACTGGGTCTTCCTTGCTGTGTGTGGGTTTTTTTTTTTCTAGTTGCAGCGAGTGGGGGATACTCTCTAGTTGCGGTGCACGAGCTTCTCTTTGTGGTGGCTTTAAGAGAAAAAATTATGTATTTTTAATTGAAGGATAATTGCTTTACAATGATGGTTTCATTTCTGCCGTACATCAACATGAATTAGCCATAGGTATACTTATATTCCCTCCCTCTTGAACCCTCCTACCTCCTCCCACCCTTCCCTATCCCTCTAGGTTGTTACAGAGCCCTGGGTTGAGTTCCCTGAGTCATATAGCAAATTTCCACTGGGGATCTGTTTTACATGTGGTAGTGTATATGCTCTCATGCTCCTCTCTGCATTCATCTCACCTGGTGGCTTCTTTTGTTTTTGGATCATGGGCATGGGCTTCCATAGTTGCAGTACACAGGCTTAACTGCTCTGTGACATGTGGGATCTTCCCCAACTAGGGATTGAACCTGTGTCCCCTGCATTGGCAGGCAGATTCTTAACCACTGCACCACCAGGGAAGTCCCAGACATAGATTCTTTTAAAGTAAACAAGTTCCCAGCCACTTCTAAATTTTACATTTTGAACACTGGGATCAGGGTTTCAAACAAAGTTATGATGTAAATGCCTAATGATAGTTGCCTATACTTTCAAGTTTCTACCAGATGTTATATAAGACATTCTCAATCTCTCCAGCATGCTTGCATGAGCTTCCATGTTGTGAGATTCCACACTGAATATCTGAATAACAAGACTGGTTCTTTTGACAGGTATATCTTAAATAGGAAAAATCACACAGATCATCTTTTACGACCTATATTTGTTATCAGTTGCTGCATAAAATTACTATAAACTTAGTGACTTAACACATCCTTGATCACATCACAGCTTTGATATGTCAGAAACCTGGGTACAGCTTAGCTGGCCCTGCATCAAGGTCTCTCATGGGCTGTCAAGGTATTGGTCAGGGCTGGATCTTATCTGAGGAATCAAGTGGGCAAAGATCTGCTTCTAAGCTCATGAGTTTGTTGGCAGAGTTATGTTTCTGGAGGGTTGTTTCAGTGGAATAAGGGCCTCAGTTCCTAGCTTACTGTTAGCTGGAGGCCACCCTCAATTCTTTGCCAGGTAAGCCTCCAGAATGGCCACTTGCTTCATCAGAGCATGCCAGCTGAAAAGGCAAAAGAGACTTAGCTAGCAAGATGGAAGTTATAATTTTATGTAACATAAACACGGAAATGACATCCTATACTTTGCCGTAGTCTATTTGTTAAAAGCAAGTCATAGGTCCCACTCACACTCAAGCATAGGGGATTACATAAGGGCATGATTATCACGAGACAGGGGTGATTAAATAACTTTCAAATTGAATAACTTTAAAAAAATATTTTTTCAAATTGAGTCACTTAAAAATACAATAAAACATCATTACATGCAATTCCCTTTGAAAACTCTTTCCAATTCACTTCTCAAAATTAACTTACAAAATTTTACAAAAAAATCTGACCTCAAATAAATAGGGGGAAAAATGGGAAGAGCTAAACAGTTTTTTGTTTTGTTTTAGAATTAAAAGTTAAAAGCAGTAGTTGCACTTCAAAGTATTTGCAGGATGAAATCTATCAAGAAGGCCATGTAAAACAGCCTTCAGAGTCAGAGTTACATTTTCAAGTGAGAGTTTCTGTGTTCATAGTTCACAAAGGATGCCTCTGTTGTGGTCCCTCATCACACCCTCCCTAACCAGCTTCAGCAGGAACCTAGCCTCTTTTCTTGTGTTATTCATGGTCTGAAAGCTTGTGGCAGCCATGCAGAGTTTGTCAAAGTAGTGCAGATAGGTTTGGGGTTGATTGAGATTATATCCAAAGCATCTTAGAGTCTGTCTGCCGAATAACCCTGGACTATGAAGGTATGAAACCTAAGAACCTTGCTTAGTTCTTTGTTTCCAACTCTTCTTCGAAGAAAGAGGTCTTTGAGTTCATTTGGAGGAAGTGAGTCTGAAATGGTGAGAGATCTGAATTGCATGTATGTTTGCTACTTATAATAGAGAATATCTTAAAATTAATGCCAGCCTCTGATGAAAGGAAAGAGGAGAGTGAAAAAGTTGGCTTAAAGCTCAACATTCAGAAAACTAAGATCCTGGCATCTGGTCCCATCACTTCATGGGAAATAGATGGGGAAACAGTGGAAACAGTGTCAGACTTTATTTTGGGGGGCTCCAAAATCACTGCAGATGGTGACTGCAGCCATGAAATTAAAAGACACGTACTCCTTGGAAGGAAAGTTATGACCAACCTAGATAGCATATTGAAGAGCAGAGACATTACTTTGCCAACAAAGGTCCATCTAGTCAAGGCTATGGTTTTTCCAGTAGTCACGTATGGATGTGAGAGTTGGACTGTGAAGAAAGCTGAGTGCTGAAGAATTGCTGCTTTTGAACTGTGGTGTTGGAGAAGACTCTTGAGAGTCCCTTGGACTGCAAGGAGATCCAACCAGTCCATTCTAAAGGACATCAGTCCTGGGATTTCTTTGGAAAGAAAGTGAAATTGAAGTCGCTCAGTCGTGATCAGTCCTGAGTGTTCATTGGAAGGACTGATGCTGAAGCTGAAACTCCAATACTTCGACCACCTGATGCGAAGAGTTGACTCATTGGAAAAGACCCTGATGCTGGGAGGGATTGGGGGCAGGAGGAGAAGGGGACGACAGAGGATGAGATGGCTGGATGCCATCACTCACTCGATGGACATGAGTTTGGGTGAACTCTGGGAGTTGGTGATGGACAGGGAGGCCTGGCATGCTGCAATTCATGGGGTCGCAATGAGTTGGACACGACTGAGCGACTGAACTGAACTGAAGTGCTGTCAATGGAAGTTCTTCCCTAGCGTTCTCTAATAACTGCATCCTGTCTATTTATAATTATCATTTTGTTTTCTTTCCAGTCAATCACTGAGGAGGTGTTTCTTGTGTTTCCAGTGCATGATAAATGTGGTAGGGAATACTAATTAGGATTATGACAAGGGTTGCTCTCTGAACAGACTCGTATTTAGAAGCAAGGAATGGTGAGAGGGGAACAAAGCATACACAACTGTAATGGAGAATAAAATAGGATTATACAGTCAAATGCTCCATGCAGGTAACAGTACCCTCAACTCAGTGGTACAGGAAAGAGAGATCCATGTTGAGTGGAGTTACTAGAAGCCTTCTTGGGAGTAGAACCTGAAAGATGAGTGGAGTTTGGATAAGAAGTGAGAAAGTTAGAAGAATGGGAAAAGAAAATAAAAAGGCAGGAAGAGCCCAGAACTTACAGAGAAAACTTTAAGAAGCTGTCCACATTGAATGGAAGGGGGCGCAGGGAAAAAGAGGAATATGGCTAGGTTTGTTTTTGAATGCTGCTGTGACAGTGACTTGATGGGCAGTGGAAAATCTGTCTAGATTCTTCAGCAGAGGAGAAAAATGGTATTTGAGGGGGGTCTGTTTCATGGGTATGTGAATGGTGGATAATATTAAGAATGCCTGGAAGAGACAAGCTTGGGGTGACAAAAATCTGGGCTAGGGTGATAGTAGTGCACATAATATATAGAAGTGATATTTATGATGAAGAATCTTCAGTTTGGAGAGACTAGTGAAATGTGCTAATAGCTGTGTTCACTGTGCCCAGCCCTTGGACAGCCTCTTCTCTCCACTGGAAACTGGATAGCATCTAGGCAATTGAGGACTTACATAGGATTCCCATTGATCATTGACTGTGCTAACAAGTTGTCATCTTTTGGCTTTGATCCCTGGGATATTTGTTTATTAATAAAGGTCTCAAAAGTCCAACAGCCCCTCAGTTATTGATATTTTACCATTTGGAACAGTGAGTCAGGAGGGATCTTTATTTGTGCCTCAGATCACACCATATACATGATCAGATGAAGGTTGTAACAATGCTTTCTAAGGTGTTCCACAAACTAGTGGTTTCTGCAATATTTAATAGGTTTTCTGGTGGGGGGTGTGTGAAGCAAAACAAAATCATATATATTATGGAAAGGTCCATGCTCAAATATGTTTGGGAAATCCTAAGTTAAAACTCAAAAGTCTTCAAAAGATCAGTGTTAATGAACTACCAAGAGAAATATGGGAGGAGTTATAATCAAAAGTGTTTCCCAAGCTTCTTCATTAATGGAACCTCGTGTGTGTGTGTGTGTGTGTGTGTGTGGTATTCATTCACACCATCCTTAGGACTAGTATTCTGCCCAACACATTTGGGTAAATGTCAAGGTATTGGTGAGTTTTCGGTGGAGTCAATGGTTGTTTCAGCTTGTGGACCATCAGGTTTCTTCTTATCATACCTTGCTTTGATATTTTATATAACTGCTTTCCAAAGATAGTTCTTCCCCAAATTTTCTATTCCAAAAATTGAGCAAGACAAAAAAGAAGAAAGAAAGAAGCAAAAGTAATTCTTTTGCTTCATATTTCTTAGAAGTGTTTTGTGAGAAGCATAGGAAAGGAAGTGATTCAAGCTAAGGTTGTACCTGCCTGGGATGTCAAGTTGCCCAGTTTTTAAAGATCTTTTCTTTCTGCCACTACCCTCACTTAACAGGCAGATGTGGGTTTAAATCCTGCCTGGATCACTATCTGGTCGTGGGGCCTGAGGTAACTTACTTAACCTTCCAGCTCCTTCCATCTTTTTCTGTTTTCTTTTTTCCTCTCCATTAATTTATATTTTTCAACACTGTGAACTTTGTTTCTTAGAGTTTCTATAGGAAGAGCAAGAATCTCTTTAAGCTCATAATTTGAGATGTATGTAAGTTAAAAAAAAAAAACCCCTCCCACTAAGCTATTTTATTAAATTGGCTTCTAGATGATCAGTTCTAGGATGCTAGAAAGCACTTGTAAGAGGTGGTGGTTGGTAAATTGATGCTGGTCTGAAGTGTTCAACTGACCTACTTGATTAAACGCATTTTCACCTGCTATTGTCATTCCAAAGGTGCTATTTTGCTTTGTAAGGTCAGTGTCATAGTAGAAATTCTTTTATATGCCCAGGCCATGTAATGTTTATGCTTTGCAAGGTTTCTAACGTGATGTAGGTTATTTAACTTTTCAAACATGTTGAGAGAGAGAGAGAGAGATTCTAGACTACTAAAAAGGTTATAATTTTATATCTTAAATGAAAACTCGATGCTATCTTTAAAAAAAAGCCTACAGGGTCCTCCATGCAAAGCCCACCTAATGTGTGTTGTTATCATCATTGCAGTTAATTTTATTTTCATCACATGGGTCTTGTATAAATTTTTATTTTTACTACATTGTAGTTAAAACCATGACATGGAATGAAGTTGCCCATGGAGAGTGTTGTACTTGCATGTTGAATGTAAGTTATGGGAAAAATAAATTCTCCATGTGATTCTTCGTTCAGATCTGTTAATATCAAGAGAGAGAGAGAGAGCAGTCCTGACACATAAAAAGCTGAACTCAGTAAAAAAAAAATGAAGGCTCTCATTATTATTACTTATTGAGCACCTGCTATGTATAAGGGGGTAGCAGCGCAGCTGGGAACAAATATGAACGTGAAAGTGAAGTCGCTAGTCGTGTCCGACTCTTTGCAACCCCGTGGACTGTAGCCTATCAGGCTCCTCCGTCCATGGGATTTTCCAGGCAAGAATACTGGAGTGGGTTGCCATTTCCTTCTCCAGGAAATCTTCCCGACCCAGCAATCAAACCCTGGTCTCCCGTATTGCAGGCAGATGCTTCACCATCTGAGCCACCAGGGAAGCCCCAACTAATATTTTCTATATTTTAATATTGGAACCAAATACACTAGAACCAAATACAACACAATGGTTTAGGTTTGAGAGCACACAGAAATGCTGCTGTCTCAGAGACACACATCCTAGATTTTTCCTCATCTTTAAAATGCTGACTTTCAAGACATCCGGCTGCCCCCATGACCTAAGGTCGGGTCTGCAGTGCTCTGTCCTGTCATGATAGAAATTCTTTAATTATCTATCCATCCCCAGAAGCACTAAGGTATTTCATCCATTTTTTTCTGCTCTTTCCTAATTCCCCATGAATGTTATTGAGCTAAGTGGCAGTTAGTTGCCCATTAATATTCTCCAGTTTAAGGTTTGCCTGTGCATCTCATCCCTAACTTTTTAATACTAGTTAAAATGCACTTTAACTTTTAAATTTCTAATTTATTGAGTTCAAATTCTGTCATTGCATGAGGCTGCCTCTGTGAGATCTTCCCTGACCTCCCACCCACCTCCAATAGAGCCAACCACTCTCTCCACTGTTCTCTGCCTCTATTATACTCCTATCACACGAATGGCATTTAATTATTTAGATGTTGAACTCACAGAGCACTGGAGCAATATATTAATCATCTCTGTTGCTATCACATAGCACAGAGTCTGAATCATAAATATTAGTTGAATTGGACTGAACAAGCACAGAAAAGAACACTGCCAGGAAACACAGATAGCAACGTATTTCTGGCCAGTCTTTACCTTGTCTCCAAGCCACCATATAGAGCAGTGGGAAAGGGACCAGGTACATGAAAACTCATTTGGGAAATTCCAGTGAGTGTAGCCACAACTCTTAGAAGAGAGGAGATCCTTTTCTTGCTTCTTTTGATAAACACTTACCAGAAAACCTTAACTGGAAAGTTTCTAAAGGGCTCACACCAAAGCAGGACATTTTCAGTATAGTTGTGTTAGTTGCCCAGTCATGTCTGACTCTTTGCAACCCCATGGACTGTAGCCAGCTAGGTTCCTCTGTCCATGCAATACTCTAGGCAAGAATATTGTAGTGGGTTGCCATTCCTTCTTGAGGGTCAGTAAACTTCAGTTCAGTTCAGTCGCTTAGTCGTGTCCAACTCTTTGTGACCCCATGAATTGCAGCATGCCAGGCCTCCCTGTCCGTCACCAATTCCTAGAGTTCACTCAAACTCACGTCCATCGAGCCAGTGATGCCATCCAGCCATCTCATCCTCTGTCGTCCCCTTCTCCTCCTGCCCCCAATCCCTCCCAGCATCGGGGTCTTTTCCAATGAGTCAACTCTTCACATGAGGTGGCCAAAGTACTGGAGTTTCAGCTTTAGCATCAGTCCTTCCAAAGAACACCCAGGAATGATCTCCTTTAGGATGGACTGGTTGGATCTCCTTGCAGTCCAAGGGACTCTCAAGAGTCTTTTCCAACACCACAGTTCAAAAGCAGCAATTCTTCGGTGCTCAGCTTTCTTTACAGTCCAACTCTCACATCCATACATGACCACTGGAAAAACCATAGCCTTGACTAGATGGACCTTTGTTGGCAAAGTAATATCTCTGCTCTTTAATATGCTATCTAGGTTGGTCATAACTTTCCTTTCAAGGAGTAAGCGCCTTTTAATTTCATGGCAGCAATCACCATCTGCAGTGATTTTGGAGCCCCCCAAAATAAAGTCTGACACTGTTTCCACTGTTTCCCCATCTATTTCCCATGAAGTGATGGGACCAGATGCCAGGATCTTAGTTTTCTGAATGTTGAGCTTTAAGCCAACTTTTTCACTCTCCTCTTTCACTTTCATCAAGAGGCTTTTTAGTTCCTCTTTACTTTCTGCAATAAGGGTGGTGTCATCTGCATATCTGAAGTTATTGATATTTCTCCCAGCAATCTTCATTCCAGCTTGTGCTTCTTCCAGCCCAGCGTTTGTCATGATGTACTCTGCATATTAAGTTAAATAAGCAGGGTGACAATATACAGCCTTGATGTACTCCTTTTCCTATTTGGAACCAGTCTGCTGTTCCATGTCCAGTTCTAACTGTTGCTTCCTGACCTGCATATAGGTTTCTCAAGAGGCAGGTCAGGTGGTCTGGTATTCCCATCTCTTTCAGAATTTTCCACAGTTGATTGTGATCCACACAGTCAAAGGCTTTGGCATAGTCAATAAAGCAGAAATAGATGTTTTTCTGGAACTCGCTTACTTTTTCAATGATCCAGCCATGTTGGCAATTTGATCTCTGATTCTTCTGCCTTTTCTAAAACCAGCTTGAACACCTGGAAGTTCTTAGTTCATATGTTGCTGAAGCCTGGCATGGAGAATTTTGAGCATTACTTAGTGGTGTGTAAATACTTATTTTCTTAAGCCTATCAAGACTGAAGCTGTTGAATCTGAATGTGTATGCTAAGGAGATGGCAGAATTTTCCTTTCTGACAACCTGCTATGAATTTTAACAATATTTGAAATATTTTATTGCTAATTAGCCAATTTAATATTTGGCTGCTGCCTTGGGGAATGCACAGTGACCTGTTAACAATTTAATACTAGGCCAATTAGGTAAAACTTTCAGCTTCCTAGAAATGCCTGAGTACTGTAGGTATATCATACTTGAATTCAGTTCAGTTCAGTTGCTCAGTTGTGTCTGACTCTTTGCGACTGCATGGACTGCAGCACACCAGGCTTCCCTGTCCAGGACCAACTCCCAGAGCTTACTCAAACTCACATCCATTGAGTTGGTGATGCCATCCAACCATCTCATCCTCTGTCACCCCCTTCTCTTCCCATCTTCAGTCTTTCCCAGCATCAGGGTCTTTTCCAATGAGTCAGTTCTTCACATCAGGTGGCCAAAGTATTGGAGTTTCAGCTTCAGCATCAGTCCTTCCAGTGAATATTCAGGACTGATCTCATTTAGGATGGACTGGTTGGATCTCCTTGCAGTCGAAGGGACTTTCAAGAGTTTTCTCCCAATACCACAGTTCAAAAGGATCAATTCTTTAGCACTCAGCTTTCTTTATAGTCCAACTCTCACATCCATACGTGACTACTGGAAACACCATAGCTATGACTAGAAGGACCTTTGTTTGGCAAAGTCATGTCTCATACTTGGGTAACTGGGTGTTAACCAGGGCCCTTCTCACTCCTGCCTAGAAGATATGGATAAGCGTCCCCCAAACCACAGTTCTGTGGCCCATTGAGCGTTTCCAGCCCTCCCATGTGACTGGGGTGGAGATGCTGGTAGTGGTGGGGGAGGGGTGGAAGAAGTCAGCTTCTCCTCCTGCATTGCCTCTCTTTCTCTCTCTTTTCCTCCCCTGCCCTCATCTCCTCTCACCCGCAGCCCCCCACCAATGCCACCTTCCCTCTGCCGAGTTACCACGCTACCACAAATATCTGCAAGAAGTTCAGGTCTCCCTCCATGGCTTCTTAAAAACTTCACTTGAACTTGAGTTTAGTAACTTGATTAGAGTCAAGGAATAACGTAGGGGTTGAATACAGGGTTTGCTCACAAAAAATGAAGCAGTTAGCCTTGTTGCTTTCCCCTATGCAGTTCATCATCCTCCATAATACCCTCCATCATAACCGAGTTTTTCCATTTCCGTCTCACAGAAGGGTTCTATCTACATTTAAAGGGATATATCTACTCTAATGTGGCGTATCCAAGTCTCTTTCCAGCAAAGATAAAGCTTTTCTTGAAATCAGCCCTAGAACTAGCAGCTAAATTTTTTCCATATTGTTTTTCCTACTATAGTAAACAAACAAACAAAAAATACTAGTTTGTATTGTTTTAGAATGAAAGTTATATTAAGTAATTTCGTGACTTTGCTTGATTTGGGATCAGGCAGAGTTAGGGAGTGACCTGGACTATAAAAATTCTGCCACCAGCAATGCTTTTGTGTGTGTGTGTGTATGTGTTAATTGCTCAGTCATGTCTGACTCTTCGCAACCACAGAGGAGCTCTCTGGCATGGGTACCATTCCCTTCTCCAAGGAATCTTCTCCACGTAGGAATTGAAACCTAGGCTGCCTAAACAAGTCTGGAATCTGTAAGGAAGAGGTCAAAAGTAATTCATAAGTAAGGGCTGAAGCTTTTGTCCATAGACAAAATTTCTTCTGTTTTGAAACGGGAGAAGCGTCAGTCCTGATTTTTAAAAAACGTTATTGTGATCAAGTACACATAACAACTCTACCCATATTATATAGTATGAAATCCTGGATATGTTTGGATTTTAAGTAAAGTCTTTTGATTAGGGATTTAATTGCATCTGCTAAATACCTTTAAGAGAATCGCCTTGCTTAGTGTTTTGTGGAATAACTGGGGACTATAGCCCAGTCAAGCTGAATATCATAAACATTCATTGCAGATGAGGAAACTGAATAAAATGTTTAACACTGAATAATGGTTAGAATGTATTCAACAAAAATTTTAACATTGATAGTTTAATAAGGACAAAAAAAGGAAGTGACACAAAAGGAAGAACTCTCCTTCTACTAAACTTGACTCTTCACCGAAGTGTTTTTCCTAAGGAAATGTTTAGAAATACTGATGGCAAATGTACAAATTAAAGAGTATCATAAAAAATAATGCTTATTTTATCTATTACATTTTCACCATTCTGCCTAAATTTATAATTATGGCCTGAGAAGGAAAAAAATAAAGTTAGCTTCTTTTTCAAAAGGACTACTAAGAATTTTATAATACAGAACTTGTTAAGCCAATAAATTTATTCATTCAACAAATACATAATGTAAAGTTAGTCTATTGCAAACACTGTTCTAGATTCTGTAGATAGAGTGATGAATCAAACAAATGCTGACTGACCCTGCCTTCAAGAAATCTACAGTCTAGGAGAAAAAGCCTATTATATATTGACACAAATAGTTTTCAAATCACAAATGTGGTAGTTTCTATAAATCTGCCTTAAATGGTTCCTGACCTCCTGTGGGATGTCAGTAAGTTTACCTGAAGACAGATGTTTGAGCTGAGATCTAAAGAATGGGCAAAAGTTACTTGGATGAATAAAAGGACCAAGAGATTTCCAGGTAGAAGCAGAAACCTGCTTAAAGAACCTGACCAAAGTCAGGAAGGCTGGAGCACAAAAAGTGGGGGCAGGGGACATGGCAAAAGGCTATGCTGGAGAAGCTGGCAGAACTAGCATCTTACAAACCACTTTAAGAGCTCTATTTGGTCTTTATCCTAAGAGCAAAGGAAGGCATGAAATGATTTTAAGATTTCACACAAGGGAGTGATGCCATCAGTGTATACCTTCTAGCAGGGCTTTGCAAGATAGCGGTTTTATTTTAGCCCCTAAGGAAGAGATAGCAAAAATTTATTATCTATATCAGTAAATCCCTGCTCCTTATCCGTGGCAGACATCACCAATTGATCATGACAGATTGTTTTTTTTTCCCTTGACTGAACCCAGATTTAACAGTCTCAGATCATTCTAGACAGGCAATACCAATCAAAGTGATTCGGCACTTAAGACAAACCCCTATTTTACTAACATTTTTGGCTCGTCATAATAAAAAATACAAGATTGTTTGGGATGAGGTTGCCGGATAAAATACAGAACACCCAATTAAATTTGAATTTCAAATAAAAAATAATTTTAGTGTAATTATGTACTAAGTATTGGATGGGACACTTACACTAAAAAATTATTTGTCTAGGTGAAATATGTGTAAAATGTTTTGGTTTCTGGCTTATTTTTTTTTTCTCCATGTATTAGCTATAAGAAATAGTCAAAGAATGTCTAAAGCTATAATTCAGCTGTTTCCCTCTCTTGTTTTTCTAGACTAATGGCTTTCCATCATGTTCTATTGTACCCCACATGATAGTACAAGAAACCCACAGTTCACTTACCTGCCTCATTTCCACTTTCTAATGGAGGGAAAAAAACATAGTAAGAACAAGACAATGTATAGGGTTAACCAAACAACCCTCAACAACCTACTTTGATAAAGGTAAAGCTAAATTAAACAGTAATGTTTAATGCAAAAGGAATAATTATAGTTATTCAAATCATAAGCAACTTGAGAACATTCTGGATATAATGACAACAAATCACACTTTCTGAATTTTGTGGGGTTTCCAGCACTATGCAAGTAATCGTAAGCAATGGGAGAGGAGTTTTCATCCTTGTCCAATGCTGTATGGCAGTCAGATGTCTTAGAAAGAATATTGAATTATATTCCTCGAGCTACCTAGTTTTAGTTCATGAATGCCAATTTCAGTGGCTTTTAATTGATTTAGGGATTTACTGGAAAATAAGTCTTGGTTGTTTCATAAACGGAGGCCATAGCATTATGGGTACTTCACCCTAAAAGACTGAGCAGAGGCTTGCAGTCAGGCTGAGAATCATGAGATCAGCTCCATGTGGTCCACACTTTGAGAATCACTGGTCCAGGAAGAAGCACTGTCTTTTTGTGGCATTTGAACTCTAAAGTAGATGGTAGATATTACAGTGTCTCAAACTATAAATTCAAGTACACTTTATGAAGCAAAAACAACGACTTCAGGTTTCTGACTTTACCACCAGAAATTAGGGAAAATATGAGTTACAACATACCAAACACTTGGACCTCTTGGGTACAAAATATATTATAAAGGCACAGTATTTATTGTGTGTCTAATTACTTCTAACATCTCAGTATCTCTTAGCTGGCTGGAATCAGCACGCTTCTGAAAGAGTTTACATTATAAGCTTAACTACCATCTTTCTTCAAGGGATTTTTTCCTGGCTTGACCACGGTCGTATTATATTCAAGACTGATGCACTTCAAGATCCCTTGTGGGCTTGCCCAGATTCTTTTCAATAGAAAGGTCCTGTAATTAAGACTGGGAGGTGTGGTTTTGACTGAGTGCCCTGCAGATTGCTCATTAACATGCCATCTGAACAATTTAATAACCTTTTTAATTAATCCAAAATTGGCATGTCCCCCTTTAGGCTACAGCGCTGCTTTTGCAAGAGTTGGTCTCTTGGTAGTTCTCAATTTAGCTTATTATTTGAAAGCTAAATCTGCCCAGGCTAATGAGCGTGACCAATTCCTCTCACCAAGACCACATAGGAGTCTCCCCATCTGCACTTCATGGAAGGATGAGAGGACCAGATGTCTTGGGGTAATATTCTGGTTCTTGGCTTTTTAAAAAAACTCTGATCAGACTAGAGATGCAAAAAAAAAATAATTTATAGAGTAGTTGAAAATCAGTTTTTACTTTCACTTTCTCTTTTATTTATTTTTTTTTCACTTTCAGATTTGACATTTTAGTACTTTCAGTTGCAATTAGCCCCTTATACTTTGGTGCTAGATATAATTTTAATTAATTTAATAGTTTTAAGTAATTTGATATTCTGAAGAAAATGGCTATTTAAATGGTTCTAAAATATAATTTTGGCAAGGTGGGGCTTGTACTTAATTTTTTTTAAATTGGAAAAATAAGACTAGGGGGCACTTTTATTTTAACTTTTTAAATTTTTATACAATTTTTAATGATTGCAATACATTTACAGTTATTATATTATAAAATATTGGCTATATTTCCCATGTTGTAAACTATAGTTTTGTAGCCCATTTTATATCCAAGAGTTTTTATTTTCCAGTCCCCCATGGTTATACTGTTCCTCCCCACTCCCATCACTGGTAACCACTAGTTCATTTTCTGTATCTGTGAGTCTGCTTCTTTTTGATTATATTCTCTGTTTTGTCATATTTCTTTAGATTCCACATGTTAGTGATATCATATAGTATTTGTCTTTCTCTATCTGACTTATTTCACTTAGCATAATGCCCTCCCATTTCATCCATGTTGCTGTAAATGGCATAATTTTGTTTGCTTTATGCTAAGAGATGGTTGGATGGCATCACTGACTCAATGGATATGGGTTTGGGTGGACTCTGGGAGTTGGCGATGGGCAGGGAGGCCTGGCATGCTGCAGTTCATGGGGTTGCAAAGAGTCGGACATGACTGAGCGACTGAACTGAACTGAAGTAGTATTCCAATATGTGAATGTGTGTGTGTATATATATCACATCTTCTTTATCCATTCATCTGTTGATAGATCCTTAGGTTGGTTCCATATCTTGGATATTATAAATAATGCTGCTTTAAACATTGCAGTACATTTATCTTTTCAAATTAGTGTTTCTGTTTTTTCCAATATATACCCAGGAGTGGAATTGCTGGGTCATATGATAGTTCTATTTTTAGTTTTTTGGGAAACCTCCATACTGTTTTCCATAGTGGATGCACCAATTTACATTTCTACCAACAGGGGGACACTGACTCTTTAAAACCTGAAAACAATGGGTGTGTACCTCACCTGGCCTTAGTCTCCAATATTTGAACTACTTTCTCTCAACCAAACAGAATATTACCCTCCTTTCATATTATGTGCCTCAGTTGTTTTTGGAGGCCCACAGAAGAGTGCCTCACACAGGCCAGCTCTCTCTTGCCTGTCAGTTGCATCCACCATAGTCTATCTACTTTCTATTCCATTTTCAGACTTGTTTCTTCCTGTGACAAGAGCTCCCAGTACCCATTGCTGAGAATCCCATTTGTTCATTCTTACAATTAGTTAAGTACTTTACACATGGGAAGTGTTATGCTAGAAATTCATAAAGATCTAATATTTTTGCTTAAGCTGCTGTCTCCATACACTCAACCCTGTGATCTGGCAGTGGCAGCTCTACTTCCTGGTTCCACATCCATTAGCTTGAAGAGAAAATATCTTGCATCTGAAAGTGCCAAGACCCATCAGAGTTTAGCAGTGGCCCAGTTCATGCACTGCCATCTTCCATATGACAGGATAAAACATCAAGAAATCCTCTCCCATTATCCACATCAGCATCCTCCCCCAGGGTGGTGCATTTGCTACAATTGATGTACAGATGTGGGAGGCTGTGCATGTCTAGGAGAGGGATGAGGGTAGATGGAATAGCTCTCTCTCAGTCTTGCTCCAAGCAGCTCCCACAGACCTTGAAGAACAGGTCAAGGGATACCCCAGTGTGTGTCTCCAGGCTCTGGCTTTAGTCTCAGCCCTAAGTGCCTACTCCTGAGTACCAATGCATATACATTTCTCAGAAGGAGATACAGGAAGACAAAGCATGGTTGGTGGCGGGATGATGAGTGGGGATCACCTCTGCTTGTAAAAGGGAAGGAGTTTGATTCCACCAGAACCTCACTGAAGCCTATATGAAGCCACTTTATATTCTGTAAGATTATTTTTTTGGTGCTCGAGAACTCTAGAAGAAAATGGCCACTCTAAAAAACTGTCAGATGACCTCACAGCCCTACAGACAGCTTGCATTTCACTTACAGCTCCAAGTTGACAACCGCACTTCTTTTAGCCAGACTCCATGTGCTCCTGCCACTGCTGTGTGTGCTCATTAATGTGGGTGAAGTGCTCTGTCCCACCACAGGGCTTCCTGGGTACCTGCTGTGGCATGTTTTTCCCTCCTGGGGAATTGCTCCATCCTCTCTGTGAATGGACAGCGAGCAATATTATTGACAGCCAAAAGTGCCGGAGGGTATATTACATAAAAATATAAACAGAAGGAATCCGTTTGGCATATCTTTTCAATTGGAAGAACATGTAGGCTTTCAAGTGAGTGTATTTCCTACATTTATCAAAATATAGCACCTTTAAAAAGCTAGAGAGCCAAGAGTTGTGAAAAAGCATAGGGGTATTGAATCTCAGGTGATCTCAGATGAGATATTAAACCTCTCTAATGCACAACGGCCCCATCTATAACATAAGAATATTGGGAAGACTTCCCTTGTGGTGCAGTGGCTAAGACTTCACACTCCCAATGCAGGGGACCCAGGTTCCATCCATTGTCAAGGCACTAGATCCTACATGCTATGACTAAATGCAATGTGCCCTAAAGACTCAGTGCAACTAAATAAATATAGATGAAAATTTTTTTCAAAAAATATTGGGATGTTGAAGAATTAATTGCAATAAAGAATACCAATTTGTTAGATATATAGTTCTCATATATCGTCCTCCTTCCCCCTTTAAAGGCTTGAAGAAGAGAGGAAGAAGACCTACAGTTGAGGGTTTATCACTGATCTCTGTGGGGAAACTAAAGGTTTTCATTATCTCTCTTAGGGTTCTTGTTGTTCCATCACGTCTGACTTTTTGCAACTCCATGGACTGTGGCACGCTAGGATTTCCTGTCCTTTACTATCTCTTGGAGTTTACTCAAACTCACGTCCATTGTCAGTGATGCCATTTAACCAACTCATTGCCCTCTTCTCCTTCTGCCCCCAATCTTTCCCTGCATCAGGGTCTTTTCCAATGAGTCAGCCCTTCTCATCAGGCACTTAGAGCTTCAGGTTCAGCTTCAGTCCTTCCAATGAATACTCAGGGTTGATTTCCTTTAGGATTGACTGGTTTGATCTCCTTGCTATCCAAGGGACTCTCAAGAGTCTTCTCTAGCACCATAGTTTGAAAGGGTCTGAATATGAAACTGGGGAAGACAAATTAACAGGAGAAAACCATACAGATTTGTTTGTTTTACATGACTCAGGAGCCTTCATAAGGAAATGAGGACCCAAAGAAACAGTCAGAGCTGACTATTCTTCTGCCAGGCCTGATGAAGAGTGCATAGTGCTAGAGGGATATGGCAGCTTGAGGAGTGTGGGCTTACGGTAGTGAACAGGAAGACCCAGAAAGGCATGTTAATTCAGGATTTTCTTGCCCTACCTCTGTTATTGGAGGATGTTCCTTCCTTTGGGATAGGGGAGGACCCCTCTTATAGGAAGGTTTTACGACCTGTTTTGGGCAAGGGAGATGTTCAGAGCGCCCTTCAGTTGAGTATTCAATCTTCCCAGGGGTCATTTTGGGGTGTGTGTGTCCTGAACCCCATATTCTCCAGTGACTTGTACACAGGAATGCATGTACAAAAGTGATTATAACTTGTGTGCGATGAACAGATCATGGTACCCTCTGTTCTTCAATCCTTCCTTATGCCCCCCTCTCTGGATCTTACCTGTTACCGTCTGTTTTGCAGTGGGTGTGAATGGATGGGAGGGTCACATTGGCTAAGCATCAGGCTGCCTTCTGAGCCTCTGTTGCTGTGGGCAGAAGCCCGGCTCTGCAGGCTCCACTCTGCCAAGTGTTTTTCTGTCATTTTTAAAAGGAGAACAGCAAAGATGCAAATTGCAGAGCCTGCCCAGGGAGAAGGGCACACAAAGAGGCAATTCAGGCGACAAGTGTGCAGGGAGCAGGGGTTGGGGGATAAAGGCAGGCGTCTTCTTCAGGTTTTTCTTTGCCTTTTGTGAGCAAATTTATCAGGCTTGTTAAGGAATAAAGGCAACACTGGGAGGCTTGGTGGCCTCTGGGCCTGAGAGGCCCTTCACAGTTCTAAACTTAGGCATCTTGGGGCTCCCCACCTCCTAGGATCCCCTGAGAAAGAACCCTGGGAACAGGCTCCTTAGAAATTCAGAGAGGAATCACATTTTTGTTCATGGTGACAGAAATATGACAGTACATGGCACAGGCAGGGAAAGTCATAACCTCATAGTATCTGTCCCATCACTTCATGGCAAATTGATGGGAAAAAAACGGAAACAGTGACAGACTTTATTTTCTTGGACGGTGACTGAAGCCATGAAATTAAAAAATGCCTTCTTCTTGAAAGAAAATCTATGACATACTTAGACTTTGTATTCAAAGGCAGAAACATCACTTTGCTGACAAAGGTTCGTATAGTCAAAGCTATCGTTTTCCAGTAGTCATGTACGGATGTGATAGTTGGACCATAAAGAAGGCTGAGTGCCAAAGATTTGATGCTTTCGAACTGTGGTGTTGGAGAAAACTCTTGAGAGTCTCTTGGACAGCAAGGAGATCAAACCAGTCAATCCTAAAGGAAATTAGTCCTGAATATTCATTGAAAAGACTGATTCTGAAGCTGAAGCTCCAATACTTTGGCCACCTGATGTGAAGAACTGACTCATTGGAAAAGACCCTGATGCTGGGAAGGATTGAAGGCAGGAAGAGAAGAGAGCAACAGAGGATGAGATGGTTGGATGGCACCTTCGACTCAACGGACGTGGGTTTGAGCAAACTCTGGGAGACAGTGAAGGACAGGGAAGCCCGACGTGCTGCAGTCCGAGGGGCTGCAAAGAGTCGGATACGACTGAGCGACTGAACAACATCCTGTCTGACTCAGTCCTCACTTTACCCCCACCCCCCTCCCCAGCCCTTCCACAGCCCCTCCCACCGCCCCCCAGACCCCAGTCTTCTCAGCGTTAGGTTAGGCCTCCCCCCTGAACCTGTGCTGTGTCCTGTGAGGGTATCCCCTACCTCGTCTACTCAGAGTGTAAATACTGTTACTGCCATGAGCTTCTTTCTCCTCCGCTGGGCCTCAGAGGCAGCCCTTCAGTGGCTGGGGTGTTGGTTCCTGTCCCAGCCCTAATTGACGCTATGACTCTGGGCAAGTCACTCTCCCCATCTGGGCCTCAGTTACCTCTTCTGTAGAATGAGGGGGTGGGGTTGGGGTCTTCAGAGTCCTGTCCCGCTCTGACAGGGGCGTCTCAGTGGCTCTAATTGCCTCATTAGAACACCAGGGAATGCCTTTCTAGTAATTGTCTCCTTGGCTCCTGTCTAACCCACTCCCTCTTGGGCTCTGCCTCCAAGGAAACGCAAGCAGCTGCTCTCTCCTCCAGGGCTCCCTCGGATCTGCAAGCCCTTCTTGACGGCAGATGTGCACCAGCATCCTCTGCCTGTCTTGCTCACTCTGCCTGAGGCCTCTGTCTGAGGGACGGGGGATGATACCCATTTTGAGCCCCGATGTTTCTCTTGTCTCCTTCTCTGGCTGACATTGCTGGTCTCCATCCCAGTGAGATTAAAGTTTCCTTTATTGCTTTCCATCCTGCACATGGATTTAATGTTGAGTGCTTCACAGACTACTGTGTGTGGCATTATGGCTGAGATGAAAGCTGAAATCGCTCAGACACAAATCGCAGCGAATGGAGGAAGATTATATAATCCCACCTAACTGTCCCCAAAGAAAGACACATTCAGAGAGTCAACAACTACCCTTAAGAAATGATCCCATTGCCAAAAGCCAGGACATTTCATTTTGTGGTTTAAGAACTAGGCGCAGAGTTGGTAGTGTGGCTTTAATATTTGCCAGATGAGCTGGTCTCTCACAAAACTCTTAATACATGTAAGGTTGTGTGTGTTTCTGGGGCTTCCCTGATGGCTCAGATGATAAAGAATCTGCCTGCAATGCGGGACACCTGGGTTCGATCCCTGAGTTGGGAAGATCCCCTGCAGGAAAGCATGGCAACCCACTCCAGTATTCTTGCCTGGAGAATCCCCATGGACAGAGGAACCTGGCGAGCTACAGTCCATGGGGTCGCAAACAGTCAGACATGACTGAATGACTAAGCATGTGTGTGTTTCTGAGAAGTCAGGAATCAGATTCTATGGTTTTCTGGGCACAAACAGGCATGGCTGAGCAAGAGATCAGAGATGTGGGAGGAGCTTGGTGGGAAAATTAAGTTTGCTTGGAGACAAAAGGAAATGACAAATCTAGAAGAATCCAGAACATCAGGGGTCCAAAAACAGAGAACCCAGGAAAGCAGTGGAGGAAGGAAAGACAAGCAAATTTGGGGAGATTATGGTAGGTGGGGTCCAGCATCCAGCAAGGTGGAGGCTGAAGCTCCAGCAGATAGGAAACACTGCAGTGGTTTCTGATCCTAGAGAAGAGCAGCTGCTCTCTGCCCGAAAGTCCCTGCAGAGGGTGGGCGCTCATGGATGGCAAATCAGTGCTCTCAACCAGAGCTTTGTTTCTCCCTGGTTTATTTGGCAGCATTCCTTCAGTTGTGTGGTATGGGGTTGAAGAGTGTGGATTCTGGTGTTCGACAGAATGGGTTCAAATCTCAGAACTGCCAGTTACTTGCTGTTACCTTGTGCCTCAACTTTTTCTCATCTGCAAATTGGAAATAATAGTAGTAATGACTTCCTTGGGTGTTTGGGAGGATTAAGAGTGTCTAATGCGTTGGAGAGCTCAATAAATGTCAAATGCCATGAGGTCTTTTGGCATTTATTTATTGATCTCCCTAATAAGAACCATGTTTGGGAACGCATGTACACCCATGGTGGATTCATGTCAATGTATGGCAAAACCAATACAGAATTGTAAGTAAAATAAAATAAATAAAAATTAAAAATTAAAAAAAAAAAGAACCAGAGGACAGAAGGGTTCTTGACACATTTTAATATGCATCCAGATCAACTGGAAGTCTTGTTAAAACTCAGATTGGGAGAACCTATCCCCAAAGTTTCTAATTTACTTGTAATGGACTATGGTCCATGGAAACATACTTTGAGAATCTCCAGGGTCCATACTTTGAGAATCACCACTGTGATATGTGTGCAAATCACATGATATGTGTGCAAATGAGACAATTATTTATTTAGCAAACACCTAGTTAGCACTTACCATTTGCCAGACTCTGTGTATAAATACAGCACATAATATTAACACTATTGACTCATTTATTCATTACAGAGACCCCCGTGAGGCTGCTTCTATTATACCCACTTTATAGAAGAGAAAACTGAGGCACCTACCCAGTTTTAAGTAACTTGCCCAGGCAGTTTCAGCTGGTAAATGACCATGTTATAAAAGTGAATAAATGCCACCAGAGGTGCTTCCATAGGATGCATGGAGATTTTAGTGTTCTCAGGTAGTTTCCAGAGTCTCACCCTGCACACTCGCATAGGTCCATGTAGGAAATTGTGTTAAGGCAGTGCACATGCAGGACAGGAGCAGGGACTCTGGAACCAAGCAAGGGAAGCAATCCAGTGTAGCTGTGTTTGAGCTGTGTGGCCTTAAGCAAGAGACTTCGTCTTTCTGTGTCATATTCTTTGTCTAAAAGAAGAAGAATAAAAGGATGAGGATCATAACACCTGAGTTCCCTTGCAGCAGGAGCTTTGTCTGGAACAAAACAAGAAAGCTCATCTGAAGTCCTTGGAAGGGAGAAGATGTCCTGGTAGGACAGTTTTCTCCCATGTTTTCTTCATCTTGTTGTACCCTCAGTGATGGCTTTTATTTGATGGTAAGATGATAAGAATTCTTTTCCTTCCCCCAGATTACGTTTTCCTCAACCTAATTTCAGTTTCTTTTTATCAGTCTACAGCATCTTCGGATGACAGAACTGGAAAATACCTTAGATCATTTATTCCTGCCCTTGTGTTGCTGTTCAGTCGCCCAGTCATTTCTGACTCTTTGTGACCCCATGGACTGCAGCATGCCAGGCCTCCCTGTCCCTAATCATCTCCCGGAGTTTGTCCAAGTTCACGTCCACTGCATCAGTGATGCCACCCAGACATCTCATCCTCTGATGCCCTCTTCTTCTTCTGCCCTCAATCTTTCCCAACACCAGGGACTTTCCCTGCCTACATATCTAGGATTAAAAAATATAGAGTTCTTGGGTATCTTGCAGCAGATTGGATTATTCTTCAAAAATATTCACTTCTAATTTCCATGCAAAGAACATACTTTTCTCCTCTGATATTGGCCTAGGCTTTGCTTTGCTCAACTGGGTATTAAATAGATATAATATACTAAAGTATTTTCCTGCCAATGCAGGAGATGCAAGAGATGCCGGTTCAATCCCTGGGTTGGAAAGATCCCCTGGAGTAGAAAATGGCAACCCACTCCAGTATTCTTGCCTGAAGAAGTCCATGGACAGAGTGCCCTGGTGGACTACAGTCCATGAGATTGCAAAGAATTGGACACAACTGAGCTCACATGCACACATAGATACAGTAGAGGCTTGAAAGGAGCTGGGAAGTTAAAGTGGGCTCCTTTGCACCTGCTGCTACTGTGAGAAAACATGCCTGATCTAGCATGCAGGTTCCTGGAAGAGGAGCAGATACTCTCCTCTCCTAGAAGATACCACTCCTCAGAGGAGTAGCACTGATCAGAAGTAGGCTACTCCTGTGGAGCCCAGCTCCCAAATGTCAACCCCAGCTCCCCATCCCTGACATGTGACTGGGCCAGTCAGAACCAGCCAAGCCCTCCAGCTGAGCAGGCGAGATCAGCCCACAGACTAGTAAACTAAATATCTGTTGACATGTGCCAATATGATGATGTCATGTTTCTTTGTGAAGGGCCTTTTGTATCCATCTTGATATTCTCAACGGGGCCCAGGAATCCGGGTTTCTAAAAGCCCACCCATGTGATTCTGTTATTCAGCTTAATTTGAAAATCACTGATCTCTGGTCTGAGTGGGAAATGTTGAGACCCAGAACGGTAGAGTGATTTGCACAAAATCTCAATACCTGCCTGAGTTACTAGTAGAATTCTTGGTATTTTATATTCACACTCTTTCTCCTATATCACACTGTCCCCTTAAAAAATTTAACATGGAAAAAGAAATTCTTTATGTCTCCATAACTTAGATGCTTTGGGCTGGACATCAACCCTTTGAAACCCACTGATGAAAGGAGACACACAATGGAAAGACTATATTGACTTTGGTTGTAATTCTATTTACTATGCCAAATGACTCAACGTGGGGTAAAAACGCGGTCACTAGATCATGTGCTTTAGAGGGAATTTAAAGTACAGTATTCTTTTTTAACTTGGGAAAGTTTATGCGATTTCTAGGCAATTATTTCCTGTAGGAATAAAAATATGTGTTCCTCTTTCATCCTGCTCCTCTTGCTGCAGTTTCTCCTCATTAGTGGTTTCCTTCCTCTTGGGCTGCGGTAAAGCCCTCCAAGTACTGAATCTATTACAGCCAAAGCTGGTCTTTGCAGACCTGACAGAAATACAGATGGGAGAACTGAAATGTCTGCCTCAATTCGGGCTAATATTTATTGAGCACCTGCTGTGTACCCAGCTTATGCACACCGCTGTCATGCACACTATTTTTATTGAGTGTACAGGAATTTGCATGGAGTGGGTGTAGAGTCCATAGAAGGGAAAGAAGAGGAAAGAGACACTACTGCTTAAGGCCGTTTTTTCAGACTCCTTTGGTGACATTTCTTTGTTTGCCAACACTCTCCTGTTTAATCTCCCCCATCTGTTAAGTGGTGAAGAATCGTCTCTTTTCCATATCAGCCTTCTAGCCCAAACAGCACCTTTTCCCACTCCGTTTAGTATGCCAGGGACAACTTAAGTAAATATAGCCAGACAAGGTGTTAAATATTTCTTGGCTGAACCAGGCAGAAGCAGGAGTTCCTTCTTAGCCTAAGACTCTTATTGCTTCCCATGTGGGTCATTGCAATGTCCTCCCAAATCTTCTCCCTGCCTGTTTCTCCCTTGTGTAATCTCTCCTACCCAGTTCAGCCTTTCAGGTGGCCTACCCAGGACCACACTCCTGAGAGGAGTCATTCCTATGATATGGTCTCCCTGCTGAAATGTCACTGCCCTTCCTTTATTATATTGCTCGACTCCATCACATGAGTCCATTCTGCTCTCGATGGTGCCATCACTCACTTCTTACGCTCCTCCTTTTTCTCTCCCTGACTTGGACTACATACCCGTGTGCCTGTGTGCACACACAGACACACACAGGATGAACTGTGCTTTCAAGCCTTTCTACAGACTTTCTTCCCAGTCTGAGATTCTTGGTCTCAGTCTCCCATAGAGGCCATGCAGTGTGAATGGGCGTGACGGAACAGAGAGTAGTGGGGAGCGTGGCAGGCTGGAGTGGGCACACTAGTAGTGCAGGGCCCAGGCACTACTAGGCCCTAGTGGACGGGTGCCACATTACAGCCTAGCCCAGTGTTGCTGTATTCTCTATATTTTTAGAAGCTAGCAATGCAAGTTTTATATGAATTCTCTAGAGTTTTAAAGGTATGCAAGTACATTAAAATAAAGACAAAAAAGTCTGTGTGCCAAATAAGCAAACCTGCTCTGTACTTTTTGCTTATTCAAATCTTGCCAAATCTTAAAGTCCAGCTTATGTCTCACCTTACCCACCCCCCGCCCCCAACAAAGCCTGATTTTTTGGAACTATTTTATTTTTATTTTTTTACATATTTTTATTGGAGTATAATTGCTTTACAGTGTTGTGTTAGTTTCTGCCGTACAACAATATGCATCAGCTGTAAGTATACATATATACCCTCCCTCTTGAGGCTCCTTCCCACCCCTCTGGGTCATCACAGAGCACCAAACTGAGCTCTCTCTGCTACAGCATCTTCCCACTAGCTATCTGTTTTACTCACGGTAGTGTATATACATCAATTCTATTCTCCCAATTAGTCCTACCCTCCCTCTCCCGCATTATGCCCAAATGTCCATTCTCTCTGATGACTCTGACCACTGCATTCTTTTCTCTCTGATTCCTCCTGTGCAAAGAGGACTGGGGAGTTATGTGCACAAGGTCAGAAGCAGAGTATCTAGAAGCAAAACCACCTGCCATCTCTGCAACCTTGGGCAAGGTAAATAACCTTTTGAAGTTCTGTTTCCTCATCTCCAAAAGGGAGGGGCTACCTATGGTCTGTGTTTCGTAGGTGCGTGATGAAGAGGAAACAAGCCTAGGGGTGTAGCATATGTGAAACAATGTCTGACATTAGTGAGTTCTCAGTGAGTATCAGCTATTTTTACTTACTGTCCCACAATCATAAGCATCACCACACAATGGTTAAAATGACAGGGTTCTAGAGCTTGATTTCCAGGGTTAAAATATCAATTTCACCACTTTTTAGCTCTGTGGTTTCAGGTGGTTAGTTAACCTCTCTGAACCTTAGTTTTCTCATCTGCAAAATGGGGATAAGACCTATTGAGTTATTGTGAGGAATTGCCTCCTGAGGCAGATTTCTCCAGTACCAGCTGTGATATTGTTCTTTCTGACCTTACACCAGTTATCCATGTATAGGCCCTTAGCTCTGCATTCTGCCTTGAGTTGCTGTTCGGTAGTAGTGGACTGGGCCCTAAGCATGTCCCCTGTACGGTGAGCACGTTGTTAACTGTGGCCAGCAGAAGATGCAGGAGGCTTCTCTGTTGGGGGAGGTGGGGGGTCACGTGACGGGGGTCACTCTGCCCCAGCCTCGCACCCAGAGTGTGTCATCTGGCCAACTCACAGCCTGGCCTGGGCCTGGTGAGCCCCTGGCCATCTTGATGCAGACACTGCCCACTCCAGGTCTCCTCCATCCAGCAGTGCCCACCTCCCTCTGTGCTCCCTGCCCCCAGCTTTGACACAGCTGCACATGGAGCCTGTTACCTGCTTGTTCTGCAGGTGGGCCAGCTCTGGCTCTGGCAACCTGGCACACGCCTCAGCCATCAGTTTTCTCCAGTGAGTTCTGACCCCCAGCTATGGGTCCTTGCCCTCAGCCCTGGGGCACCCTTTAGAATGCTCTCTACATCTTTGTATTTTTTCCTCTACCATAAATTTATAATCCTTCGTATTAAACTTCCCCTGTTTAAATTACTGTGAGTTTTCTGTCCCCTGATCAAACCCAGGCCAATACATACGTTAAGTGTAAGTCTACTCCTTGATAACCCAGACATCCTGGTTCTAGTCTCTCTGCTTACACTGTATCTGCTTTCTTTCCTACCAACATGCTAATTATCACATGAGAGATACTTCCTGAGATCACATACAGCCTGGAGGCAGGTGTGTCTGCAAAGCCCTTAAACCCAAAGTGATTAATATGGGCTGAGGACGAGACTGTTGCTTTTCAACCTGTTGTATGTGGTGAAGATCATTTTTGAAAATTTAATTTCCAGATCTTTCATAAACCAAAACATTTGTCAAGCATAATCAAAATGAAGCATTGGAAACATTAAAAAAAAAAAACAACTTAAAAAGACATGCAAAATACAAGCCCAGTTTTTCAGGGTCAGATTCAATAGACATATTCTTCTATGAAACTGCCATACACATTTGTAAATACCCCAGCTTCGGTACTTGTGTTGTCACAGGTGGTGACACAGTGTGTGGAGGATGCCTTGAACCGCCCTGATCGGAGCTCTTCACCAGTGTCAGGGGTCGTACTGTGTGCTACACCGTGCTTCTCAAATCCAATCCTTTCATTGCATCACACTTGCATTTTGGGTTTATTTTCCTACTTTAGGGAGATAGTGGCAGCCTTCTTACTTATCCTCTCGTTCTGTCCGGGTGCCTTCTCCAGCACATGCTTCTACTTAGCATCACTTTCGTGAGACATCCTAGCCCACTGTAGTAACTTTGATCTCTTTTTCATAGCCACAGTCCCACTTCCATTTATCAGGAGGTAGTGGCTGTGGCAATAAAATGTGCCCATATTTTCCTGGGCTCTAGGCCACTGAATTCATAAACAGACACACCAGCGCTCCCATCTACCCCTATGGTTGCAGCTGATAAGAGCCAGAAGCTGAGAGTTATTTGCATATGTGACTTGTCTTGATAGCATGGGTTATACCTACTGTTAGAGCCAAAAGCCATGTGTCAGTCCCTGAGCTGAGCCAGTCAGACAGGAAAATGCAGATGAACTGGCTGTGATGTCCAGCAGAAGCCCCTTAATTGTAGCTTTAAATGTTAAAAATGGAGGCTAGCTAGAGTCCCCAGTCTCCCCATCCTTCTATTCTGATGTGGGCACAGTATCCTCCTGTCTCTTAATTATTATTGTTACTCTAGTCTATCTAAAAGTGTATTTGTAAAACTCTTAGTAATCTACAGTAATTCCACTGAGTTTATTTCCTCATCTTTCCTCTGGGCTTATGACCTGCCTTTCCAGCTCAGTTTGTCAGCCAGAGATTTATTCTGCATTCAGCAGCACTTCCATCCCATTGCTGGTGCTCACTAGATGGTAATAGAAATGCCCTGCTACCCAACTGCGAGCCGACGTTGTATGACAGTGCTACTGCCCCAATTTTACAGACAGTGCCAACGAGCTTCAGTGAAATACTCCAGGTCACAGAGCAAATCCAGTGTAGAATCAGGGGTGGAACCAGCTCTTGTGAATTTTGAGCCCAAACCTCTTTTCGTTATATCAGACTGCCTCCCAAACCCACAAGAGATACTCTTATCAGCATTGTTTGGTGGGTGTTCAGCTCACTGCAGTCAATACTGTCAAATGAAATCTTCAAACGCCAGAAGTGTGCTGACAGACACTCCTCACCTTTATGAACTCTAGCGTTGTAAACAGTGGCCCCGCAGATCCAACCAGAAAATCTATAGCCACAGTTAATGCTGATTGTTAAAACTAGCTCTGCTTGCAAGTTATTCTTGGGTGACAATGATCAGTGGTGGCGTTCATTAATACAGAGTGAAGTAGGTCAGAAAAAGAAAGACAAATACTGTATATTAACGTGTATATATATGGAATTTAGAAAGATAGTGCTGACGATTCTACATGCAGAGTAGCAAAGGAGACACAGATATAAAGAACAGACTTTTAGACTTAGTGGGAAAAGGCTAGGATGGGATGATTTGAGAGAATAGCAATGAAACATGTACATTGCTGCATGTAAAACAGATGACCAGTGCAAGTTCGATGCATGAAACAGGGCATCCAGAGACAATGCTCTTGGACAACCCAGAGGGATGGGGTGGAGAAGGAGGTGGGGGACGTATTTAGGATTGGAGGGACACATGTATACCTATGGCCGATTCATGCTGATATATGGCAAAAGAAATCACAGTATTGTAAAGTAATTATCCTCTAATTAAATAAGTTAATTAAAGAAAGAAAACAGTGACAAAACCAACAAAATCCACAAGCCACCTGAAACTAAATCTGAATCACTGGAGGATGGTCCACAGTTCCATAGAGAACCTGGAAACATGTCCCAAATAATCCAAATTATCCAATTCAAAATAATGATAATATTGAACATTTTTCCAAACATTGCACTTTTCTTTCCTCCTTCCCAGGGTATTCTGATAGCTTTTTCTCCCAACCCTTGGGGTCAAGGCCAGTGGAAAAAGAAGTATGGGAAACTAGATTAAGGATAATTTAATGCAAGTTACTAGCTTAGAAAGGTATTTAACATTGTGTAACAACTCAGAGAAATATAATGATGGATGGATGTTTTACATACATTTACTCTAATTCGTGCATCAGTCTGGTAGGGTAAATTGTTTAGGTGAGAAAACTGAGTCTTGGAGAAGGTAATTTGCCCATGATCTAGAGGATAAGTAACTGGATTTGAAATTGGGTCTTTCTGGTTCTAAACATTATCCTTCTGCTCCACTCTTCACCTTTCCTTTAAGAAATGATAAGTTACTTTGATTAATGGCAGTGGTTTATTTATCTGCCTTTAACACCAGCTATTGGTGCATGGTTGAAGTGGCGCCAATAGTCAATGTGAACTGTTCAAAATATAGACAAACTCTGGATACAGAAAGCAGGACAGCTTAAAAAAAAATAAAATCCAGAATTCTGACTCTATCTTATAGATTGTGTTTAGGTTGCCAACTGCTAATCATAAAATCAAAGGGAAATGATGAGAAAGGAATCGTAATTTCTCTTGTGTTCAGAGCAATTTGTTCTTTCTGACTTTAAAGCTTGACTATTAAGGGACATGAAAGGAATCTGGACTGGGGAAAACCTGGTGTTAGAGTTGTGATTTAGAAGCTTTCTTTGTTCTACCAGCATCCCCTCTGTCTTCTCAGTTCCGTGTGTATGCTTCACTCTCAAACCTTTTCACTTTCTTTTCTTTTCTTTTTTTTTTTTTTACTAAATTAGACTAATTAAAACAGATGTAGGAATTCACCTCATCTGTGGAGTTGGTGGATATCTGTGGTGATATCTGTGGCTAGTTTGGGGTAAAATAGGAGCAGTAATAATTATAAAAATACGTTGACTATGTTTGACACACTTCTTTTGTTGTTGTTGCAGTTTGGTTGCTAAGTGGTGTCTGACTCTTTGCAACCCCACTGACTGTCGCACGCCAGGCTCCTCCGTCCTCCACTATCTCCTGGAGTTGGCTTTGAGTCAGTGATGGTTTATTGAGGTTTGATTGGTCAATATGGCTTCCCCAGTGGATCAGTTGTAAAGAAACTGGGTGCAGGGCAGGAGATGCAGGAGACAAGGGTTCTATCCCTGGGTCGGGAAGATCCCCAGGAGGAGGAGATGGCAACCCAACCCACTCCAGTATTCTTGCCTGGAGAATCCCATGGACAGAGCAGCCTGGTGGGCTCCAGCCTACAGGGCTACAAAGAGCCAGACATGACTAAGAACACACACACAATTTATAAATAAGAATTGTATATATTTAAGATCTACAACTTGATGTTTTGATATGTGTATGTCTTGTGGAATGATCACCACAATCGACCCAATTAACATGTCCATCACCTCACATAGTTGCTTACCATTCAAGTGCATGCATATGTGTGTGTGTGGTGAGAACACTTAAGAAATACCCTCTTAGCATCTTTAAAGAATCCAGTAATGTATTGTTAACTATAGTCACATTGCTGTGTGTTAGACATCCATAATTTACTCATCTCGTATAACAGAAATTTTATACCCTTTGACCAACATCTCTCCACTTCCCTTTTCCCCTTAAACCCTAGTCACCAACATTCTGCTCTGTTACTATGATTTCAGCTATTTTCAATTTGACATATAAGTGAGATCGTACATATTTGTTTATCTTATTTCCATTAATACAATGTCCTCTAGGTTCATCCATGTTGTCTCTAAAGGCAGGATTTCCTTTTTTTAAAGGCTAAATAACATTTCATTATCACACACACTTATAAAACTAAGATCATGGCATCTGGTCCCATCACTTCATGGGAAATAGATGGGGAATCAGTGGAAACAGTGTCAGACTTTATTTTTGGGGGCCCCAAAATCACTGCAGATGGTGATCGCAGCCATGAAATTAAAAGACGCTTATTCCTTGGAAGGAAAGTTATGACCAACCTAGATAGCATATTGAAAAGCAGAGATATTACTTTGCCAACAAAGGTCTGTCTAGTCAAGGCTATGGTTTTTCCAGTGGCCATGTATGGACGTGAGAGTTGGACTGTGAAGAAAGCTGAGCACCGAAGAATTGATGCTTTTGAACTGTGGTGCTGGAGAAGACTCTTAAGAGTCCCTTGGACTGCAAGGATATCCAACCAGTCCATTCTAAAGGAGATCACTCCTGGGTGTTGAATGGAAGGACTGATGCTGAAGCTGAAGCTCCAGTACTTTGGCCACTTCATGCGAAGAGTTGACTCATTTGAAAAGACTCTGATGCCGGGAAGGATTGGGGGCAGGAGGAGAAGGGGACGACAGAGGATGCGATGGCTGGATGGCATCATTGACTTGATGGACATGAGTTTGGGTAAACTCTGGGACTTGGTTATGGACATGGAGGCCTGGCATGCTGCGATTCATGGGGTCACAAATAGTCAGACACGACTGAGTGATTGAACTTAACTGAACTGAACTGATATACACACACACACGCACACACTCACACTCATATCCTTCAATGGACATTTAAGTAGTTACCATATTTTATCTGTCATAAGTAATTCTACATTAAACATAGGAGCTCAGATATCTCTTTGAGCGGCTGATTTCCTTTCCTTTTGATCTGTAACAACAAGTGGGGTTATTGGATCATGTGGCATTCCTATTTTTAATTTTTTGACAAACTTCTATACTGTTTTCAATAATGGTGTAACAATTTACATTCTTGTAAACAGTGTACAAGAATTCCTTTTTATCCACATTTCTCAAAACATGTTGTCTTCTGTCTTTTTGGTAATGGCCTTTCTAACAAATGCAAGGTGATATTTCACTGTGGTTTTAATTTGCATTTTCCTGATGACTTGTAATGTTGAGCAGCTTTTCATAGGTTTTGGCCTTTTGTACGTCTTGTTTTGAGAAATCTCTATTTGTGTGCTTTGCTTATATTTAATTGGATTGTTCGGTCTTGTTTTGGTTTGGTCTTTTTGCTATTAAGTTGCTTGCATTCCTTCTATATTTTGAGTATTAACCTCTGTCAGATAGATGGTTTCCAAATACTTTCTCCCGTTCTGTGGATTGGCTTTTCAGTCTGTTGATTCTTTCTTTTACTCTGCAGAAGATTTTCAGTTTGATGCAGTGGCACTTATTTGTTTTTGCTTTTGTTGTCTGTGCGTTCAGTGTCATAGCCAAAAACATCTTTGCCCAGACCAATATTGGACTCCTTTCTTTACTTCTAGGAGATCATGGCATTCGAAAGACTCATTCATAGAATACACTGAACCATAATTCTTTCCGAGTTTATAAACAACAGTTAATGACTTGATTTTGCACAAGCCAAAGGCTAAGGCATACGGCTATCTTAAAAGAATTGTTTGAAGGGATGCAGTCAGTGATGGGGAATATAAGACCAAATTTGGAACTTCTAATTCCTAACTTAATGTCAGTTTAATAACGCATTAGATGTTCAAGTATTGCTGGTATTTTTCTCATTGCAACCATTTTAATGTCATAACAGATTTTTGGCTGAGATGTATAGAAATACCATCAAAACTGTTTCTATAGTTGGATCCTAATGGCTCAGATGGTAAAGTGTCTGCCTACAATGCAGGAGACCCAGGTTCAATCCCTGGGTCAGGAAGATCTCCTGGAGAAGGAAATGGCAACCCACTCCAGTATTCTTGCCTGGAAAATCCCATGGACAGAGGAGCCTGGTAGGCTATATTCTCCATGGGGTCGCAAAGAGTCGGACACAACTGAGCGACTTCACTTTCACTTTCACCATTGTGTTGGTCATACTCTGCTCAGTAAGCAGTGAATATGTGAGAAAGTTCTGAATGTTAAGAAGAGTGTTATGCCCTGGGAGGACATTAGGAAAATAGGAGACATGATTCTACCTTCAGAAAGCTCACAGTCTGATTTAAGAAATGAAACTCTCTCCTATAAAGCCATCACAGCCCCAAATAGGTGGTACTGACCAAAATAACAAGAGGGACAAGGAACAGAGAGATTGGAAGCTTCAGAGTTCATGGAAGACATATTGTTGAACCTGAAATGTGGATAAATTTCAACAAGGACAAAAAGACAGAAAGAGAACATCCCATACAACATTGCGTAGTGCTTTTTGTTGACAGAGTACTTTCACATTTATCTTGGAATCAATCCCTACAGTAACTCAGTGGGAGATATTGTCATGATTTTCATTTTACTGGTGAGGATCTCGAAGCTCAGAGAGGTTAAGTACTTTCTAAGATGACATAGCTTATCAGGGTTAGATCTATGACTGATGCGCACTCCTTTAGGTCATATTTTGGAAGGTTATAAGCTAGGTCAAACCAGTCAGTCCTAAGGGAAATTAACCCTGAATAATCATGGGAAACACTGATGCTGAAGCTTCTATGCTTTGGCCACCTGATGCGAAGAGCCAACTCATTGCAAAAGACCCTCATGCTGGGAAAGACTGAGGGTGAGAGGAGAAAGGGGTGGCAGAGGATGAGATGGTTACATAGCACCACTGAGTCAATGGACATGAGTTTGAGCAAACTCCAGGAGATAGTGAAGGACACTGACATGCGTCAGTTCATGGGGTTGCAAAGAGTGGGACATGACTTAGAGAATGCACAACTGAACAAAAGCCACGAAGAAGGAAACTATTCCTAATCCTAGACTAGGAAGCTAATGTAACAAAAATGGAGTGCAGGAGAGTTGGAGAGATAGGAGATGGGGAGATGAACCAAAGATCTCAGCCTGTGCTGCCTCTGTCACGTGTTCATCTGGTTTCACTTGTGCATTTCCAGTCTGGCGGCCCCCTCAACGGTAAGCTCCTGGAAGGCAGGGCTTCAACTTTAATATCAGTAAGGTCCAGCTTGCTGCTGATCTAGTAGCAGGTTCCAATAACGTTTTGAATGAATGAAGTAGTTCAGCTTTGATTTTTGCTTGAGGTAATGATAATCTGATGACAACAACGGAATTGGAGCAGAGAAGCTGAATCCCTGGGGACCGGTGGAGTAAGAAGTGACAGGATTATCAGGGTGGAGCCCTTTGGGGACATCCAAGGCCCTGCCACTATTCTTTTTCTTAACCTTGTTGGAAGGGTACACAGGTACTTGTAATTGTTCTTTAAGTTGGACATATACTTTTATATATTTTATATTTTAATAATAAAATGGAAAATTTTTAGAAATAGAAAAAATAGAAATATTTGATGACAGATTTTCATATGAATAATAAAGAGGAAGAAAATAAATTAAAAAACCACTTCAAATTCATTGTTGTGACACACTTAAAGAGTGGTTATCTGCCAGAAATGGGACTCTTGGAGGCAGAGATGAGATCAGTTTTGAACATTTTCAGGGGCCTCTGTCTGCAGGTTAAGTCCTTGAAGTTCCTTCTCCATCCTGGAAAGTTCCTTGTTTTCTTTGCTCCTAGGCCCCCTGGGCTGGGGAGATGACTTACTTCCCCTTCTGCTTTCAGATACCAGCATCTGCTCAACACTGGGGGCTTTTCTTCTCCCAAAATGGATTTGGTAACTGAATGATTCTTTTCAGCATCAAAGATGCCTCCCCGACTGCTCCTCTGGCTGTTCCACAGAAACCCAGCCCTTGTCCCAGGCATTCTCACAGGGGAAACCTCTTCCCCGGCTGGTTTCCACAGATTCTTCCCCTGGGTTTTTCCCCATGCAGAAAGCATTCGGCATGGACTTGAAATGGTCCCTCCTTCATCCTTCATTCACTTATTCATTCAACAAATGTTCAACAATTTATTATGTGCCAGACTCTAGAGGCTACCTGGATAAATAATTCATCACCCCATCCTCTAAGGTATGCACAGCCATATGGGATATTCAGGTGGATAAATAAATACAGCTCACGTAGTGAATGCTGTGGAGGAGGAACATACAGGCAGTGAAGGAAGCACGTTTTGACACTGACCTTGTTGGGGAGAAGAGAGAACTTCACAGTGGACGTTGCTCAGGATGAGTAGAACTTTTCTGGATATACCAGGAGAGAGAAAGGTTGTTCCAAAGACAGAAAGGAGTTCATGCATAATTTACCATTGTAGAGAATCATGTATGTGAAGTTTTAATTCGGTGGTTCATTCACTCATCCATTAATACTTATCTAAGAGGGTGAACAGCATGTCCACAGTCACACAAGTTCTCAGTGGATTGGAATTAAGGGCAGTCTAACTCTAGCAGTGATATTCTTTTCTTATCATCTGGTTTAGGACAGAATATTCTATAAAAGCCACTGCATTTTGTGGAGTTGCAGAGTGCTTATGTTGCTGACAGAAAAAGAAGTTGAATTTTTTTTTTTTGAGACAAATGACAGCTTTACAGTGGTACTGGAATTTCTTTGAGGCTCAACTATCTAATGAACCACACCTAGAAAAGTTCAGACTTGATCTGAAGAAAATGACTTTCTCTTTGGAAAGTGCTGTGGTTGGCCTCTCAGCTTTAGCTGGTGTCGCTCCTCGGGAGCTCTCCATTAAGAATTAATTTACTGGCACAGAGAAATATAATCTTCATAATCTCCCAAGCACCTAGTGCTGTTGTCTCTGTCTCCTTTTTATGTCCTTTCTGTACTTTTCTCAGAACACAGATAGAGTTGAACTTGGCCAGTGATTTATCAAATACTGTTATGGGAACAACAGCAGCATCTGTCTAGTGCATTACAATGTACAGAAGTCTCCCCATACGTCACATCACTGCCTCCTCTAAAAGTCCCTTGAGGCGGCAATCTCCCTTTTATGCAGAAGAAGAGACAAGATTTCTAAGAGGTCACGATTTGAATCTTGCCCCAAATTCCATGACTCCTCTCCTAAGAGCCCAAATGACTACAGTTGTTGTTCAGTCACTAGGTTACATCTCTTTGTGACCCCATGGACTGCAGCACGCCAGGCCTCCCTGTCCCTCACTATCTCCTGGAGTTTGCTTAAACTCATGTCCTTTGAGTCGGTGATGCCATCCAACCACCTCATCCTCTGTCGTCCCCTTCTCCTCCTGCCTTCAATCGTTCCCAGCATCAGGGTCTTTTCCAATTAGTTGGCTCTTCACATCAGGTGAAAGTATTGGAGCTTCAGCTTCAGCATCAGTCCTTCCAATGAATATTCAGGACTGATTTCCTTTAGGATGGACTGGTTGGATCTCCTTGCTGTCCAAGGGACTCTCAAGAGTTTTCTCTAGCAAGAAAATTTGAAAGCATCCATTCTTCAGCGCTCAGCCATCTTTATGGTCCAACTCTCACATACATGCATGACTACTAGAAAGATAAAATGACTATTATCGTTTCCCATCTCCTTCCCCAAACTCCTAGCCACCATTTCCATCTTAGAGCTGAGAAGAGGGTGAGTCACTTGCCCAACGTCAGGCCATCAGCTGGGCTGGGAAGGCAGGATTCAAACACGGGGTTCTGCTTCCACGTCTCTCACTGTGTTCACAACTGCAGAAAAGAATACTCCTCCAGATTAATGTGTGGTTTCTCTAACTTTAGTCACAGATGGTGCCAACAAAGTCATGCTTAAGGATGGTGAATGGCATTCCCCTCCCTGTGAGACTCTGAGCATGAAACACAAGCTTCAACAGAGAAAATAACCTGTTGTTAGTTACTCAGTGGAGCGGGAATTGGAACTCAAAGCCCCCAGGCCCAGCACATTTCTTGGTGATTCGTAGTGTGTGAAAAACAGACTGCAGGGGAGCAGGAAGTGGGCTCTGAGGTGGCGGAGACTTGATGAAGGTTCCCACAGAGCTTTGCAGAACAGCTGAGATGTGAAGGATGGCCCAGGAGACCTGGGTGAGTCAGGGGGTGATTGATTAGTCAGTGGTTTTCCTACGAGCGCCCCTTGGTTCTCTGCCTCTCCTGGGGCCAGCCTCCCTTCCTTCCCTTTCATGTTTTCACTCTCATTAGCATTTCTGGCAGAGGGTATTAGAGGAAGTGAATGCCGGAGCAGTTGGCTCACTGCTTGAAGCAGGGTACATATTGGGGGTGTCAATGAGTTCTTCCTCAAGCCTCTGAGACAAATAACCCCACATACACAACATAGCTTTCCAGACCCAGGGAGGAACAGGGTCTGAATAAATTAATCAAAGAGTCAATCTTTGGCAAAGAACTTCAATACAAGGAAAGAACAGGTTGCAAACCAGGCTCTGATCAGTAAGCTTAGAACTGGGTCTTCCAGAGAAGGCCTGGCTTTTAAAGGCAGTGACCAAGAGATGGTCTGTCTTGGACTCAGAACCACACATAGGATGGAGTCTTACATAGAAGAGGCATTATTCATCCTTGATGCTTTGACAGTAGGCCAGTTAACCTAAAAGCATCAGTCAGTTCAGGTCAATTGCTCAGTTGTGTCTGACTCTTTGTGACCCCGTGGACTGCAGCACATCAGGCTTCCCTGTCCATCACCAATTCCTGGAGCTTGCTCAAACTCATGTCTGTTGAGTCAGTGATGCCATTCAACCATCTCATCCTAAGTTGTCCCCTTTTCCTCCTGCCTTCATTCTTGCCCAGCATCAGGGTCTTCTCCAATGAGTCAGTTCTTTGCATCAGGTGGCCAAAGTATTGGAGTTTCAGCTTCAGCATCTGTCCTTCCAAAGAATATTCAGGACTAATTTCCTTTAGGATGGACTGGTTGGATCTCCTTGCAGCCCAAGGGACTCTCAAAAGCCTTCTCCAACACCACAGTTCCAAAGTATCAATTCTTCGGTGTCAATCCCTTCTCCAGGGGATCTTCCCAACCCAGGGATTGAATCCAGGTCTCCCACATTGCAGGTGGATTATTTACCAGCAGAGCCACAAGGGAAGCCCACCTAAAAGAATGACGTGAAGTGAAGTGAAGTGAAGTGAAGTGGCTCATCTCTTGCATTATAGACAGACGCTTTACTGCCTGAGCCACCAGGAAAACTGTGTTTCTCACTTGTTCACTGTGTTCCTAACCTTGGTCTTTTATTTATATATTCATGTGGATCATAGGGTGACCTGGGAAATGGAGTTTTGATGACTCAGGGCCTTTGTCATCACCACTGGTAGATAAACAGCCCTGACCTCATGTTCTGACTGCAGGTTTGTGGCATTATCTCTGTAAGTTAAAGGACAGCCCTGTTGTATCACTACAGTATAAACCAATTGGCAGACCAGTCTCACAGATGGAACCTCTGCAGTGTCCCTGGAATCTGTTCTCTCCTCCTCTTTCATCAGCTGCCACACTAACTCAGAGCCTTCTCCCCAGCTACACTCAAGGCTCTTCTGTGTTCCCCTGTCCCCTCCATGGTTCCCCAGCATCCACCCAACCCAAGGCATTCAGATTATCTTTCCAAAGCATGGCTTCCTATGTGCCACTTACCAGTGATGAGTCTTTCAGGAGACCAAATGCCTGCATCCCTGTCTCTTCTGAGATTTCAGAATACTTTGTTTTTACTTTAATCCTGCATCCTTTTCAAGGTGTCTCATAAAAATGAATGGGCATGAGGCTGCCTTTGCTTACATGATGAGCTTCCTCTGAGCAAATCCAGCCTTCTTGATCTTATGTGTGCCGAAAGAACCTAACCCAGTGCGTGGCCTGTAGTGGGGACCCATCATATGACGGTGGAATTGGAACATTTAATGTTAATTAAAGTTTTACATACATCTACACATATGTCCTATACTTCTTATAGAACAGGGGATGACAAATTCCAGCCAACTGACCACCAACTAAACCAAAGTCAGCCACTTGCTTCTATAAACCAGGTTTTTATTGGAACATAGCTATATTCATTCATCCCCCATCACTTCTTGTGTATTACAGGGTAGAGTTGAATAGTTGCAGCCAAGATCATCTGGTCTGCAGTACTGAAAATGTTTACCATCTGGCACTTTATAGAACCTAGAAATGCTCTGAGAGCAAGCCTTATGTTTTGTTTATTTTTATATGTAGTCTAGGTAGCAGGAAGCACAATAGATACTAATTGAATAAATTAAGCAATGAATCAATCTTTGATAAAGAACTGCAATGCAAAAATAATTTCTGGATAATGTATCTAATTTTTTCCTATTTATTTATTCATTGATTGATTCATTCAATGATTATTGAGAATCTGTGTGCCTACTCAGTCACTTGAGTCATGTGATCCTATAACCTGTAGCCTGCCAGGCTCCTCTGTCCATGGGATTCTCCAGGCAAGAACACTGGAGGGGGCTGCCACGCCCAACTCCAGGGGAATCTTCCTGACCCAGGGACAGAACCCATGTCTCATGGGTCTCCTGCATTGCAGGTGGATTCTTTAGCACTAAGCCACCAAGGAAGCCCTACTGAGCATGTAATAGTAATATATAAGAGTGTCAAATGCTATTCTTAGTGCTGAGGCACATGGTAAGTAAAGACGACATGCTCCCTACTCCTGAACTTTAGAGTTTTCTGAGGGAGACAGACGCTATTCAAACGTCAAACGTATGGTATTAATTACCGGAAGGACAGAGTGGCACAGGGAACAAGGAGGGTCTGTTCCAGTGGGGTTAGCTCCATTAGGGAGGTCAAGGAATGCTGCTCTGAGATGGTGCTCTGAATGCTGCTCTGGAACTAAGATCAGAGGGAAGAGTGGGGCTTAACTGACCAGCAATTAAGGGAAGAGAGCCCCACACTGAAGGAAAGCACATAGAAGACCCTGTGGCAGCAGGAGCTTGGTTGGTATGAGGAACTGATCAGGGTGGCTCAGCCCAGAGAAAGGACACCGTCCAGAGATGGGACTGCAGGAGGAGACAGGGGTCTAGTAGAGAGCCTCCCAGGGGTCTTCTCTCTCCTGGGAACAGTGAAGGGGAAGCAGGGAAATGCTTTTAGAAGTAAAGTGGGAAGGGGTGGATTTTAATACCATTTGCATTTTGCAAAGATCATTCTCTTCTTTTAATGACAGCTGCTTTCAAATACTGATTGCATATTTCTTAAAAGAATCAAACTCAGGAAAATGACAGTCATGTTCCTATTAAATATTGTGATAGTAATACCTTGTACTTGTTCAACTTTAAAAAGAAACAGCCATCTGTTTTCACATTTAATGCTGTCTCTTTTAATAAGTATTGCACACAGGGAACCGCAAAGTAGGATATTTGAGCACAGTGCATGGTGCCATCCTCCCAGGAACTGCGCACAGTGGTACATTCATGGAGGCCTTTGGACACTGGATTTCACTTCAGGGCTGATGTTTCTGAATCTGTTCAAGATGAGTGCTCCTAGTTCAGCCCAGTTGCTTGAAGAAAGAAGGGTTGCAGTGCCTGTGACAGTCTTGGTGATGGCAGCTGGCTGCTGTATTTTGTTTTTAGGCTCAGGGAAGTTGTGGACAGGCTGGAGTGAGCCACTCTTTGTTCTCTAGCTACGCATGGTCTTACCATTCTTGCCTTTCTTTTTTTTTTTTTTTTTTGCATTTTACCTTTATTTTACTTGATCATTGCAATTTCTCTCTATTGCCTTGCTATCCTCTCTCCTAAAAGTATCTCATATCTTATCAGCTGGAGTGGATGCCTCCCTGGCTTTCTGTGAAGACCTGTGAGATGGTTGATGGGGTGTCAGAGGTGAGGGGGACACCACTGCTAGAAACAGGGAAACTTTGCCCTGGAGAAGCCAGGACAGAGAAGCAGGATGTAGACCCCAGTCTGTTTGCTTTTGTTTTCTTTTCATTGAATTGTGGCTGCTTGCTACTTGGGGCTGTCCATGAAACCAGAAGACATCTTGTTGTTACACTGGGTCTCCTGACAGTTGCAACCAGGAGATCTGGGAGAGTCGCTGGCACGTAGAAAGCCCTTGGCCAATGTGTGCCTTTTCTGAGACAGCTGGATAGTTACAAAGAATGTCATGGTTGTCTCCTTAGTGTCATTCTGTATCACGTCATTTATTGGTTATTTGATGAAGACATTTTAATGAAACCACAACCATTGTTTAGAAAGAGAGGGGAATTACTTGCATCTGAACTCAATTGTCTTTTCCACGCCTAAATCAACTCATGCTTTCTTTGAGACTAACCTAGAATTTGTTTCCCATTTTAATTGCAATTAAATGTAAACTTGAAAACTGTGTCAATAAAATGCTGTGAAAACATTTTTTTCTGTTTGGAAATTCCCTTCGGGGTTAAAACTCTCTTTGGAGTTGTGTGTGTGTGGTTTTTTTTTGGGGGGGGTTTGTTTTTTCATTATCCATGAATGTATATGATGCTCGAGTTTGATGGCCATATTTATATTGCTATTTACCTTCCTTCTTAGGCATATTATTTTCTGTCCTAAAATTCTTTGAGATTTGTTGACTCATTTATTATCCTTTGGTTCACTAGGTTCTTTTTCACAATAGCCATGATTTCATTAATCTCTTGGTCCAGAATGAAATAGTTGGCTGGAGAGAGAGGAGGGAGAAAAAAACAGGTTCAATTTGGGAGCAACCCTGATGATCAAAGAAGAGATGAGATCTGTGAACCATGAAAGATAAGAACTCAAAAAAGTCTGATATTCATGACCTTGCTCTATGTTAAGTGTCAGAATATCATAGTTAGTAAAATCATAGTAGACATCCTCCTGTTCTGATCAAAACAAAAAAATAGAAGGAAAATCCTATTCTATAAATTGCATTACAAGATTTTGACTAAGACTGAAATTATTTTTCTGTCTTTCTCTAAGCAGAGGTGATCTTAGATCAATGATATTCCCAATATCTCTCAGGGCTAGGGAAATAAAAACAAATTTGCAATTTATTTTCATCTAAAATGCCATTCATCTAAAATTTCATCTAAAAGCTAATTTCTGGCTGCATAAAATATACTACCTGTTTGGATCTAAAGTGCTCTGTGGACAGAATGAATTGTTCCATTCTATTTTTAAAAAGATTTTTAACTGAAAGATAATTGCTTTATAGAATTTTGTTGTTTTCTGCCAAATATCAACATGAATCCACCATAGGTTTCAGAGGTAACAGTTAACCAGGAGCTACTAAATTAGCCACAGGTAAAATGCTGTGACCCTACACCAACCAGAGAGATAGAAAGCGAGACAAAGAGTTCTCCCCACCTTTAAGTTGGATGGCATCAGCTGTTTGAATTATCCCACAGAGGGGCTAGAGTGACCGACCGACTCATGTGTTTAAAAAAAAAAAAAAAAAAAAGGTAGCAAACCCTTAGAGGACGCCATATGCTCTGTGCTCTACAGCAAGCCGCTGACAGCACATGGCAATTATGGACCGGAGATGCTGCACCACCCCCAAAACCCAGTGGGCAGGGATTCCTCTAAGCTTTCTAAATGCTAGTGGGGGCCTTGTCCTCTGTTTCTGATATTTATCACAAAGAGAACTGGGTAAAATGCAAATTCTGTCTGCCTGGAGAAGTCTGTATGTGGGCTGAATTAATAAAATATTATTTTTAAAGTACTGTGTTGAAGTTATGGTTAGAATTCATCTTGCCTCTCAGCCCTCCTAACCCTGGACATTCTCACATTCTGAAGTCTGGACCCTTTAAACCTAACCTATTTGATTGTAGCATGGGTCTAAAACGAACTTGTTGTTCCAGAAACTTCTTTATAAATATTCATCTCAAAAGGCAAGGGTTGTAACAGGGTTATAACGGGGCAGTTTTGCACGCAAAGCAGCTCTATATGGGCCTGTATCATTAAAGTCACCTTTACTTCCTTTTGCTCCGTGCACAGGAAATTCTCGTGCCTGTAATTACTGGCGAGTTGCATGACTCCTGCAACGTGGAGCAGTTGGCCTATTGTACAAGCTATGATGGATGTGTACTGGGTACCGGCAGATGAGCTTCTCCTTTATCAGGCATGGTTTGCTGCATATTTATTATGTATTATTATAGTCTTCATTGTAACCTAGCCTAGAGTGAAGATTGAAGTGTGATTTCTGTTGTAATTTCTTACTTTCATTCACTCACAGCCCTGAGAAATGAGGTGGATTCTTTCATGAGAGCACTAAAGACCCTTTTTAGCTGTACTGTGGTTATTCACCTGCCTCTGTCTGACCCAATGAATGTAACGGTGAAAGCACTAATATATATTTCTGGGAGATTGAGAGATGAATTCATGAGTCAGTGATATTTTGCTATGGCTTTTGCATTATATTCACTCCCCATGTTTTTACTGCTGATAGTTCCATCTATTAGCATGGTAGTTGATGTCGTGTTTTAGCATCCTGTTTAATGCCCTGTCAAGATCCAGCCTGCCTGCTAATGACTGAGCAAAACAACAGGCCAAAGGAGGGGGAACTCAGATCTATCTTTAGAAAATCCAGGTTAGGGAAGCCTTTTCAAGCTGTTCTCCCTGAAACCCTTCTCATTTGATCATGGCTTTACTTGCTTTCTTTGTCACTTTATGTTTTTTGTCTATTGCTCTAAATTTAATGTTTCCAGAAATTATAACTCCTTTATAGAGCTGTTTAACTTGAGATAAAGAACTCAACACAAACACTGAGGTGCTGGTGCCGGACAGGTTGATAGGAAGCAGTGACATAACCAGTAAAACATTTAATAACATGGAGATAAGGGCAGAAGAAAAATAATGAGATGACACAGGACATGATTAAAACATCAACAAAATAGCAATGTTATTAGATTTAGTTCCAACCTACCAGAAGGTGGCTTCTTGAGCTCTAGAATGAGTAGAATGAAGCTTCCCTCCTTTCCCCATATCTGGCCATGGTGTTGTGTTGGTCGTGTCATACAGGCTTTGGTAGAGAGCAGTGGTTCTCAAAGTGTGGTCCCTGGACCAACAGCAGCATCACCTGAGAACCAGTTAGAACTGCAGATTATTGGGCCCCGCTTCAGACTTACTGAATCAGAAACCCTGAGGATGGGACCTACAGTCTGTGTTTTAGCAAGAACTTCCAGATGATTCTGCTTTAGATGAAAGCTTGAGAACCACTGGCCAGTTAGGGCCTGGACACTAACAGTCCAGTCTTCCAATGTTGAGAGCTATCTAGACTTGCTAGTACTCTTGACTTGAACTCTTGTTTATGATTTGCATGTTTTATTACCAGCAGTTGATCAGACTAAAGGTGAGTGATCTTGGGTCCTAGAGTTCTCCTGATTATGTGTGGAGTCAGGTGTGGCTGACTTCTTAATCAATGGCCAGGTGGTAGTTTTGTCGTCTGTCTCAGTTTGATGATTATCACTGGGCAAAGATGGGAATTTTTTATGTATGTTTTTTAAGAGAATAATTTGTTGATTACTTATGTATTCTTAGTCACCTGAATGCCAACCTCTTCCTTATTTTACCAATTTTCTATTGTTTTAAATCAGTGGAATGCCAGTATACACTGTCTTTCTGAAAACTTTTTTTTTTTTTGCAGTATGTGTGTGGTGGAAAGGAGGTGGTAAGGGTCTCAGAGGGTGCATAATATTTGTAGTCATTTTGTACACTGACCACAGAATACAGAATTTAGGCAAAACTGCTTCCTCCTCTAACTCTTTTACATTTATTAAAATTTGGTCATCTAGTGTATCTGTTAATAGTGACCTCTGCTGTCCAGAATCAGTACTACACCCATACAAATCAGCATGGGAATCAGTGTTTGGTAATGTGATAGATTTACTGAAGTTGTATAGAAAGGAAAAGGGCTATAGCTTACTGCAGAATTGTTCAGCTCCTCCCAAATGAAAACACTTTGCATTTGTCTTGAAGATAAAAACAATATTGTTTCTCTTTCATTGCCAGTTACCAAAAGTTACCTTTGATGGCATTCCTCAGTAGGGTAGGGAATTACTAGAAATAAAGAAAAGGAAGTCAACATGCTCTCCTAACCACCAAGACAGTTTTTAATTTTAGCAAGTGAGTGCCATCGTTACTTAATACTAGGTTACCTTACCTCTGATCATCTGAAGCAAAATCTTACATTTCTCAAAACATTTATTTTTATATGCCTTAAAATAACTTGAATTGTGGAACTGGTGGGACCAGGTTTCCCACCATATCCAGTAGGTGATCAGAAATATTTGTTGAGTGATTATCTAAGGACAAGTGTATGAAGTTAAAGTGCTACATCTGCAACAGCTAAGACAGTCTTGCTTACAGTAGAGGCAATCAAGATGGTGCTTGCCTTTCTGAAATGTAGGATCCAACTCAGAATTTAAGGACCGTCGTCCAAATTCCCTTTTACTGTGTGTAAAAGAATTGCCACTGAGTAATTTAAGCACCCTGTGATAGGAATTAACTATCCAACTAGTATTTTATAAACTAAGCTTTTGGATGCTACTCTTGTATCAATCAATTTAGAAACATTTACTGAATACCTAACACTGTGTTTATGTGTCTAACTGCATAACATAGTAGGAGAAAGCTGGGCTTTGAAATCAGATACACGTTAGCATGGATATATGGTTCTTTTACTTATTTGTGATCATAGCAAGGGACTATGTACTCTGAACCCCAAATTTGTGACAGGATATCAGGCACAAAAAACATAATGTGATCTTTTAATGCCACATTAAGAAGATTATCTAAAAAGTCCACCTAAAGGACATTTGACTACTTAGGGAAATGTAGCTTTGCATAATTGATTAGGGTCTAGATATTTTCCAGTTCTTTTGCTGTTGTTCAGTTACTCAGTCATGTCTGATTCTTTCCTCCTGGACTGCAGCACACCAAGCTTCCATGTTCTTCACCATTTCTGTGAATTTGCTCAAACTCATGTGCATTGAGTTGAGGATGCTATCCAACATCCCCTTCTCATGCCTTCAATCTTTTGCAGCATCAGGGTCTTTTCCTGTGATTCTAGAAAACGAATAAGATGTGATACCATACACATCTGTCCAGTGTAGAAGATTGCCACAAAAGTTGTGGTTTTATTGCCTTGTAGGACCGCTTGGTGAAAGTGAAAAAGTTGGCTTAAAACTCAACATTCAGAAAACTAAAATCATGGCATCCCCATCACTTCATGGCAAATACATGGGGGAAACCACGGAAACAATGTGAGACTTTATTTTCTTGGGCTCCAAAATCACTGCAGATGGTGATTGCAGCCATGAAAATTAAAAGACACTTGCTCATTGGAAGAAAAGCTTTTAACAATCTAGATAGCATATTAAAAAGCAGAGACATTACTTTGGCCCAACAAAGGTCCATCTAGTCAAAGCTATGGTTTTTCCAATAGTCATGTATGGTTGTGAGAGTTGGACTATAAAGAAAGCTGAGTGCTGAAGAATTGATGCTTTTGGACTGTGGTATTGGTGAAGACTCTTGAGAGTCCCTTGGACTACAAGGATATCTAACCAGTCAATCCTAAAGGAAATGAGTCCTGAATATTCATTGGAAAGACTGATGCTGAAGCTGAAACTCCAATACTTTGGTCACCTGATGCAAACAACTGACTCATTTGAAAAGACCCTGAGCTAGGAAAGAGTGAAGGTGGGAGAAGAAAGGGATGACAGGGGATGAGATGGTTGGATGGCATCACCGACTTGATGGACATGAGTTTGAGGAAGCTCCAGGAGTTGGCGACGGACAGGGAAGCCTGGCGTGTTGCAGTCCATGGGGTCGCAAAGAGTCCGATATGACTGAGCAACTGAACTGAACTGAACTGAGGACATTAACTAGTTTTGTAACTAACTTAGCAATACTTTCTCAGTATTTCTGCCCCCCCCCCTCAATTCCCTTCCCCCCACCCCAACTGACTATAATTTTTGTTTTTCATAACTCTTTTTAATTGGTTTAACCATCCTGCTAGTTTTCTTAATAATGAGCTAAATAAAATTTGACACATACTCACTATATGTTTATGTAACAATAATGTTTTTAACATTTAGAAAATTAAGCTTTGACATAACATACCCTGCAACCTTACCTTGAAGGGTTTTTGTCAGAATTGAATGAGAACTTATTTGGGAACCCCTCTAGCCCAGTGGTTGGCACATAATATGCTTATTTATTTTTCTCTTTCCTGGGTTAAAATGTTTACACTTTTTTTTTTTTCCCTGGAGGAAGAAAACTAGCTAGGAAAACACAGTTATCACCTAAGAGGAAACTGGAGAATGCTAGGATCTGGGCTGTGAGGTACCTCTCCAAGGGCAGATTTCAGATGACAGAGATACGGGGCTGCAGGAAGTTGCCAAAGAAGAATGCTTCATGGTCTTGGAGCTGATGAGTCTGATTCTTAAGACCCAGGAACCTGTATTTTATGTAAATATCACTGGTGACATGAACTGTAACAGTATAGGATCAAAGATAACTTAGTAGAGAGAATGGAGAGGATAAGATATCTTCAAACAAACATTTCTAAAGCGACAGTGCGTTTATAACAGACAGGATCTTAGGGTTGAAAGAGGTAAATCCTGTAGTTTAATAGACTTGGGTGTTACAGTAGGGAGGATGAGTAACAGGTGTGAATCTTGGTTCAAGTATGCAAGAAACTTCTGTTTATTCCTGTGTGCCATGCTGCCCCACGCTAAGTTGCACTAAGTTGCTTTAGTCATGTCTGACTCTTTGTGACCCCATGGAGTGTAGCCCACCAGGCTCCTCTGTCCATGGGATTCTCCAGGCAAAAATACTGGAGTGGGGTTGCCATACCCTCCGCCAGAGGATCTTCCTGACGTAGGGATTGAACCCGCATCTCTTTTGTCTCCTGCATTGGCAGGTGGGTTCTTTACCGCTAGTGCCACCTGGGAAGGCTTCTTTCTCCATACTGAACTTAAATTCTACGTGGAGCTGTTCATCTGCCAGGAGGCAGAGGCATAATCTTTAACGAGAGAAACCCTAGGGTTGTTTTGGTCTACCCATAAAGCGACAACCTATACTACTGTATATTGTGACCCCGGTTGTCTGTTCTGAGTGTCCTCACTGAGGTCCTGGGAGCTGTGGTCAGCGTTGATTGGAGAAGGGGGCTGGATCTTGGGCAACTGCCATTGTCTGTCAGGGCTAAGGCATTCAGACTGCGCGAGCGATTTCTATTTCCATTTCTGTTTCCTTAACCACTTGTTGTTTAGTCACTGAGTCGTATCCAGACTCTTTTGTGACCTCATGGACTATAGCCCACCAAGCTCCTCTGTCCATGGGATTTCCCAGGCAAGAATACTGGAGTGGGTTGCCCTTTCCTTCTCCAGGGGATCTTGCTGACCCAGGGCTCAAACCTCTATCTTCTGCATTGGCAGGTGGATTCTTTACCACTAAGCCTCCAAGGAAGGCCTACCCTGGGGTCCACAACAGTAACTAAGTGGAGTCCACAAACATAGTCACAGAGGCTGGTGGGTTATTTTTATTATTATTTCCAAAATTCCCTTGACCTAGTAACTAAGTGGAGTCCACAAACATAGTCACAGAGGCTGGTGGGCTATTTTTATTATTATTTCCAAAATTCCCTTGACCTAGTGTCCATCTCTCATTCTTTCTGCAGACTAAACTCTTTCTCCTGATCGTCCAGACGATCCTAAACTTCTTATCTCAGATCTTCCTACAAACACCCAGGGAGTCTGAGTCTGGTTTCCCTTTGAAATGTAGATATATCTTCTAACAGTCCTTTGAGAGCTCAAAGATTTAGAATCAGCATCTCTGTGCCTTTGTTTTTCTCTTCTGCGTTTATAACTGAAGGCTCTACCTGTGGCTGGTGCAAATGGTCTAGGTGGGGGTGGAGTGTGTTTCAGAGAACGCAGTACTTTTTTCCCCACTTTTCCTTGCCCTTCAGGGTAAAAGATTTTTAAAAATCATAGAAGTAGTGGAATCAAATAGGGAAAGTACAGTAGGGCTGACTTTCCCTGGAACCAGGAAAGATACTTAGGAGAAGAACAGGTTCTATAATACCTTGGTTAAAAGGGATCCTGGTTAAAATGAATCCTTGGTTAAAAAGTTTCCATTTTCCTATATCACTCCTTCCCCATCCTCTGTCTCCACAAGTATCTACCTTTGGCACACACTCAGAGGTCCTGCTCCCACTTTGTCTCTAGCCCCTGTCCGGGAAAGGGGGCTTATGCATTCATTGAGCATTTATTAATATGCACTGAGCAGGTAGGTCTGTATGGGACACAGGCTCCAAGAGTCCCTTATAGCTAGAGTGAGGGAGATGGATAGAAGAATCCTTGCTCCCTCTACCCCTTTTGATGGGCAATCCCTGACTCCATACTGAGATTGTTGTCTGTTGTTGTTTAGTTGCTAAATTGTGCTGGACTCTTTTACGACCCTGTGGTGCTGTAGCCCCCTGGGCTCCTCTATCCGTGAGATTCCCCAGGCAAGAGGACTGGAGTGGGTTGCCATTTCCTTCTCCAAGGCATCTTCCTGACCCAGGGATTGAACTCACCTCTCCTGCATTGTCAGTGGTTCTTTACCACTGAGCCACTTAGGAAGCCGCATGTTGCAAGGGGGACTCCTGACCCCATTTTGAGTAGAGAGAAATGGTACAGGCCTTCTGTGTTGGAATCTTGGATGTAATTTTCCATGAGCACTTTGAATCTTTGCAGAGACTGTAACTTCCCTCTGAAATGCCCTCTCCTTTCTCTATCATTGTCTCCTTAGGGACATTCCTGAGCCCCACCCACCCCAGACAGAGACCATCCCCATTGAGTCTACAGCCTCTTCACATCCTGGGGACACTTCTGCTCAAGCACTTATGTTACAAAACCAAACATGGTTTTGCTCTCCCATGTGCAATAAAGCCAATCTACTGATACCTGTTATAGTCCAGGAAAGTGCAGAATTTCTTGTAAGATGCCAAATGAGGAATCCAGGGCAGCTCATGCTCAAAAAGCCCGAACTGCCCAGTAGGTTTTGGGGAAGCATTTAAAGGCTAGGTGAGGGAGAGGAGTTGCAGGGTTTGTGATGAGCTTGGGCATGATTCTCTGATTGGTTGATGGTGAGGTAAGAGGGCGGTGTCACAGGGGTTAACACTATCAATCTTCAGCCTTTAGTAGGTCTAGGGGGTACTTGCTCAAGGTCATTGAGTAGTTAACTTCTTCCACTCAGTCGGGGTTTTAGCATTAGTAAAACAACTTAGGGAATATGCATCAAATACAGTTGTCTAAATACTTCAGAGAGGAGCTACAGCAGAGGACCTGGGGAGAGGGGTCCCATAGGGTCTTGCTCAGTCATACTTGACTCTCTTACTGCAAATATTAGTTGACTTCAAAATCTGTTTATTAAATCTTCACCAAGTGATAACGTAGAGCAGTGGTTAAGAGCGTACTGGCTTTGCAGTCAGATTCCCTGGGTTTTGTCTCACTTTTGTCAATTAGCAGTGTGACCTCAAGTAAATTACTTAATCTGTCTCAGTTTCCTCCTCTGTAAACTAAAAGATAAAAATAGATGAAAGACTTCCCTGGTGGCTCAGATAATAAAGAATCTGCCTGCAATGTGGGTGACCCAGAGGACTCTTGAGAGCCTCTTGGACAGCAAGAAGATCAAACTAGTCAGTTCTAAAAAGGATCAACCCTGAATATTCATTGAAAGGACTGGTGCTGAAGCTGAAACTCCAATACTTTGGCCACTTGATGCGACGAGCCAACTCACTGGAAAAGACCCTGGTGCTGTGAATGATTGAAGGCAGCAGGAGAAGTGGGGAGACAGAGGATGAGATGGTTCATGGCATCATCGACTCAATGAACATGAGTTTGAGCAAACTCCAGGAGACAGTGAAGGACAGGGAAGCCTGGCGTGCTGCAGTCCATGTGATGCAAAAGGCATGACTTAGCGACTGAACAACTACAATAGAATTAATCCAGAGGATCGTTATGTGTTGAATGGTGTAATATGTATGAAGTGCTTTGAGCAGTGTTATGTGTTTAATAAATGTTATCTATTACCCAGTGCCAAATATTTCCTATTTGAAGTTGTAAAGCAGGTCTATATCTTACTCATGTTTGCACCACCAGTTCCTAACATATATAATAAATGAATAAATGAGTCAGTGACAAACATTCACACACCATTCATCCCTCAATCTACCTAAAACAATCATTTTATGGTTTTCACCTTGATTTTATGATCACTGATTCTCAAATGGGATGACTGATTTATACTATTTTCCCCCCTAAATTCTTTTCTTCCAAATTGTTTAAATGTTAGAGGTCATAAGTTAGTAGCTTCTTGTGAATGCATCAATAATATTGTCACCATCATTAACATTGCATAGAAGTTACTATATGCCAAGTACTCTATCTACCAAGTCATTTGTGAAAATGATCTAATTCCTTTAACTTCCTAGGAAGCACTTTCTTCTCATTAACCCCACCTGACAAGACAAGACAATGTTCCTAACTGTCTCACTCAACTATCTGAAGGTAGATACATTGCTTGGCCAAGGGATAAAGTTGAATTGAGCCCCCAGCAACTGCAGGGAAGATAGTAAGGAGAGAAAGAGCAGAGAAAAGTGATCTCATTCTCTTCTGACTGTTGTAGAATTGCCTCAAGATCTTTGTGGAGATGATTATTAGAAAATATTTCACAGCCAGCAGATGGATGGCAGAGGATTCACAGAGACACTTGGGTTCAGTGTCTGCTATCCTCTAACTAGGTGACTCTGGGTTAAGTCATTTAACCTTTGAATCTAGATTTTTTCCTCTGTAAAATGGAAGAGACCATGACCTACCATTAGGGGTATTCTGAGGCTCCATTCGAATGAAATTATGGTGAAGGATAGTAGGCAAGCTTATGTTTTATTATCTGTCTTAGATGGAAAAAATCACTTCATTTATGGAGGCCAGAAGGAAACTAGCTTGGGAACTGGCAACTTGCCATATCCAGTCCATTAAAGACTGGCTTTCAGTATTGATGGACATCTCTGTGTGGGGAGGACTTTGACTGTCATTGCCAGCTGATGTAGATACCTGTAGCAACCAGTCCAGGGAATTGTTGAGGCACTGTGGCCTGTTAATGACCTTTGACTTCTTGGGAGGATCCTCCTCCACACCCCACCCCCCGCCAGTGCCATACAATTTATATTTAATTTTTAAATTAGAATGCTGTCACTGAGCCCATGATAACAAAGAACACTAGACTAAAGCCAGGAGACCTGCGTTTTTATCCTAGCCCAATTAGTCCATCTAGTCAAGGCTATGGCTTTTCCAATAGTCATGTATGGATGTGACAGTTGGCCTATAAAGAAAGCTGAGAGCCAAAGAATTGATGCTTTTGAACTGTGGTGCTAGAGAAGAAGACTCTTGAGAGTCCCTCGGACTGCAAGGAGATCCAGCCAGTCCATCCTAAAGGAAATCAGTCCTGAATATTCATTGGAAGGACTGATGCTGAAGCTTAAACTCCAATATTTTGTCCACCTGCTGCAAAGAGCTGACTCAGTTGAAAAGACCCTGATGCTGGGAAAGATTGAAGACAGGAGGAGAAGGGGATGACCGAGGATGAGATGGTTGAATGGCCTCACTGACTCAATGGATATGAATTTGAGTAAGCTCCGGGAGGTGGTGATGGACAGGGAAGCCTAGTGTGCTGCAGTCCATGGGGTCACAAAGAGTCAGACACGACTGAGTGACTGAACTGAACTGAATCAGTCATTACCTGAGTGACCTTAGACAAATCATTTAACTACGGCAGTCCTCAATTTCCCCTATTCCAAACATGAACTCATAATCCTTTTACTGAAGCTTCTTGGTTGTTGTGGGGGAAAACATGAGATAATACACATGTCAGCATTTTGAAACAGATAGAAGTACCATGCAAATTAATGTAAGGTTGGAGATAAACCAAAATTAAAATCACGTATTCACTTATTCCTCTGACAAATCTTCAGAGTCTGCAACATGGAAAACTCTATCCTAGATATTCAAAGGGTAGAATGACAATTAGAGTTTACTGGGTGCTAAGTAAAGAGAAGGGGAGAGAGGTACATATAAGCTACACATTTAGGTAAATATCATGGCAGAATGTCTTGTGAAGACGTAAGGCATGAGGTAGAGGAGAGAGGGAGAAATCAGGGAAGTTCAGGTGGCATTGGAATTGAATCCGAAAGATGAGTGTGATTTCTACACTTGGAGGTGAGAGGAACAGAGGAAAAGGAAGTTGAACTGGGGCCGGAATTCCATGGCCAGACCACAGATACAGCAGAAGTGATTTTTCTTGCCTGGAATCACTGATGAAACAACTAGCAATAGAAGAAGGAGAGGATGGTTAAGAACTTTATGATCTGAATAATTTCTTTTTCTAGTCCAGAGAATTTGAAAAATGTGTTTGAAATATACTTAGGCTTTCTGCTCCTTATCAGTGGACAGATACAAGCTTTTGTAAGACTAATCAGCATACCTTTTTGACTTTGGAACCTCTCTGTACCATACCAAGGCTGTAATGCCTTAAAGGGATCCTTGTGGGCAATGTTATCTCCTAGAAATTACATTCATTTTCATTTAATGTGAGAATGTTTAAGCAATAATAAAATAAGTGGGGTCAAGAGAAGTGATCATAGAAGGAAAGATTTCATTATGAGGGAACAAAACAAGAGATACAGTGAAAGAATAGATCCCTTAATATACAAGGAAGGAAATATTAGCTTGTTTCCTTCCTTTCTATTTACTTAATAAAGTGAGAAGATAATAAAGGAGAAAAAGGAAATGTATATATATCAGGGTGGTGGATTGTAACCAGAGGAGGATACTAAGGCATGCCAGGAACCTTGATGGGCATAGTCACGGAGAAGGCGCAACCATAACTTGGATTCAGATGATTATTGTCACTCAGAAATTCAGGCATTTACCTGAATTTACCAGATATAAGAAATGTAGTTACCAGACAGGAAAGTATGTGCAAAAATGGCTACAATTTTTCATGCATCCAACACCCACTCCCCTTTGCAAAGGACCTTTGTACCTTCTCCCATCAAGGGATGAAATCTATTCTTCCACCCTTGAAACTCAGATTGACTTTATAAATTACTTTGCAAATAGAATGCTGCAAAAGTGACAAGATGCCATTTGTTTTTTTCAAAAAAGCGTTTTTTTTTTTTTTTAAATAAATTTATTTGACTGCATTGGGTCTTAGTTGCAGCACATGGGCTCTTCCTTGTGGTACATGAACTCTCCAGCTGTGGTGCTTGGGCTTGGTTGCTTCAGGGATTTGGGATCTAGTTCCCTGACCAGGGATTGAACCCATGTTTCCTGCACTGCATGGTGGATTCTTAACCACTGGACCACCAAGGAAGTCCCTAACACGGTACCATTTCTTGTGCGCTTCCTCTCACCTTCTTGAAACGCTGCCCAACCACCATATGGACAAGCCCAGGCTGACTTATCTGGGGAATGACAGACCACGTGGACTAGGGTTGAGTTAGTCAAGTTGTCCTTATCTAGAGATGTGACAGTGTCCAGCCACAATCAGCAAAGCCTATAAGTGACTGCTGATATAGAACAACGCCCAGCCAGGACTGGAGAATCACCCAGCTGAGCCCAGCCTAAACTGCCAATCTGCAGCATTTCAAGCTAAATAAGTAGTGCAAGCCAAACAAAATATGTCTGCTGGCTGAATCCAGCTGTCGGGCTATCAATTTGTACCTATGTTCTGCCCTCGCATACTTTCCCTAAGCTCTCTAAAAACCTGGCTAGAATCTTGTTAGATGAATAGTTTGTCATTTTCTCCTTCTCTTAGGAAATTATGACTTCATAGTCTATAGGTACCCTTCTTGTTTCCCCCCCTCCCATTGCATCCATTTTTCCTCTTCATTTTCTAACCTGAGACTGTCTCTAGTTACTGCACCCCAACGCTTACTCTAACGCAGGACTCGTCTTCCAAATCTGATCCTCTGCTCTCCATCTTCCCATCCACCTCTGAGGCTGAGATTTCAGAGACCCTAGGTATCACCATTTTATAAATAACAGCTAAAATGGAAAGGTACGTGAATGGATAAGGTTATCATCATTGGATTTCTTCTCTCAATAAATCTGAGACTCTCCTTTTGCAGGGTGAGAGGGCACCAGTAAAATATATATCAGCTATGAAATTGTTCCTAATAACCACCTTAGGTAAAGTGGCTGTTGCCATGCCGACTCTTTCACCCTTGACCCTCTAGCCTCCTCTCCTCCTTATGTTTCTCCCTGGTTGTCCTGGCTATCATGTCCTTATTAGGTGTGAGTTTCCTCTATTTTTGTTGCCTTTCTAGTTTAGTATTATATCTATAGTTATGTGTTCCTCTCAGTAAATCCTTCCTCCATACATTTTTTTTTTGTAAAGAAGATTCCAATACCTGTGATGGAAGAGGTTGTAAATACAGGCACGTACATGTGCACAATAAAATAAAGTACTAGATCTAGGTGTCCCCTCATTAGCTTTCTGGACAGTGTTTCTGCAGAGAATTACATTTTATGTTGAATTTGAGAGTGAGTGCACTTGTGTTCCAAAGCTCATGTCACTGTAGATTTGTAGGACAAACCATTCAAAATTCTAGTTTTGTTTCAAAGGCACATTCTCTTTGCGTGGGATTATTATCTTTTCTTTGGTGGCTGGTTAAAGTAAAACTCAGATTGTAGTTGAAGAAACATTATGATTGTGTTAGCTGATTAGTTATATATTTAGATGACTGGAATTAGAAATTATATGACAACAATCCTGATTCTCATTAATTGGGCAGACCTGTTCCCAGGATACGTTTGAAGGGATGTCATGATGGTAGGTGACAACTCATTCTGTGTAACTCACTCTTTATTACTCATGTTTTGATCTTTATTAACAAAAAGTTGGTTCCACATTTTCATGCTAAAATGATTGGCTTATTCACCACCCCACCCCCAAACCTCGAGCCTTTCCGTTTTTGAGTTTTGTTCTTTCAAAAAAGAAAAAAACTTTCCATTTTAATTCCATGAGACTGATGAAATAGAATTGCTGGCAGCATGCAATGGAGGCTCTCCCCGCAGTGCTCTCCAAAGACGCTATCTCTGTCGTTGGTGTTTAACTTGCTCTTTCTGAGCTCAGAAGCTCCTCTTCTCTCACAATGGAGGAAAAGCACCATGCTCATGGGCTAGGTCAGAAAGGGGAAATCTAAACATTAGATTCTAGGAAAGCTCAGACGAGCATTTGCAATGTGATTTTAAAGACAGCAACCCTCTTCTTTTAAGTTAGGTCTTAGAGGAAAATAGAATACACTGCACTACATACAGATATGGCTGGCAAAAGGCCCTGGAAGCAGGTGAACATAGGAAGCCTGGGGCTGTGAAACAGGATCTGGAATTGTGTTGGAGCTTATGCTGTTTCAGGTGAGGAGGGGGCAGGCTGACCTGAGTGTGAGATGGAACGGAGGTTCTCATGTATTACGTTCCAAACCTCTCCTCTTAGCAGGACCAGCCCTGTTTCCAGCAGTAATGGGGAAGTGGGAGAGTTACTTGGGCTGTGTGCTTTATTGACTGGAGACCAAATGGGGCCACAGATGTCATAATCTCCCTATTATCACTTTGTCGAGCACTTCTTGGCCTCCCTTCATTATTTTGCTCCCCATTAGCAGTTGGAAGTAGCTGCTTTATAGGAGCCGAACGTCGCTGAGGCCCTTTGGCAGTGCTTCTGCACGTGGGGAGCCAGTGGGAGGACGAGCGGGAACACAGCCCCTGTGTTTCCAAAGTCACACGGGTGCTCTCTCCGCCTCTCCCTTCCCTGCTCCAGGGACGTTTCTTTCCCATAAGAGAAAAGCAGCTATCTCCGTGCTTTTTTACTCCCCAGGCCAGAAGGGAAAGGCATTAACACTGGAAGGTGGAAGGCAGGCGAGGGCCGTATGTCCCGACAGGGGAGGTTATCACAGATCACATACAGCCCTTCAGGGAACAAGTGCCGCCCAGGATGGCTCCCTGCCAGGTGCGCATGCATTGCAGCCCCAGGCGACCCTGCCAAGCTGGGCAGGCCATCGATTCTATACTCTGAGCATTCATACTCTGAGCCCAGCTCGGTTTTAAGGCGTCTCTTCTCTGAGACTTACCTAACCTGGGCTTAGAAAGTTACTCTTTTGTGAAGGAAGCCATACCTGGTACATAAGGCACAGTATTCAATATAGACATTTCTGAAAGATCACTGTGGTACATTGGATAATTGTGGTACATGATCCCTTCTACTCTTTATGATGTTACAGGTTTGGGTTCTTTGGGCATGAATGAGAGTGAATTCAGTTTTGTTTCCTATTCTCATTGCTAGTAATGCACATTATATGTACTTATATGGCAGCACTAGTGGTAAAGAATCCACCTTCAATGAAGGAGATGTGGCTTCAATCCGTGGGTTGAGAAGATCCCCTGGAGGAGGGCATGGTAACACACTCCAATGTTCTTGCCTGGAGGATACCATGGACAGAGGAGCCTGGAGGGTTATACAGTCCATGGCTACAGAGAGTCAGACACGACTGAGTGACTTAGTGGTAGTAGCAGTAGCAAACAGATTCCATGGAATGCAGGGCCTAATACAGTGCCTGGCTCACAGTCAAGGCTCAAAATAACTCACTGTTGAATAGCTAAGTGTATGAGCTTGACTATACCATGTACTGCTGGACAAGCCTCAGTTTCTTTTGTGTTATGGGCCTGGATCATCATAGAAACTCTGTATGACTGCCCTGAATAGTTAAATAAGATTATGAATATAAACCTCTTAATTGTAATAGTTATTTAAAGTGTTGTTTGTTTTTTCCCTTTAATCCTTCTCTTCCTTCCTCCTGGCTATAAGCTGTTCAGGGAATAATGGGTGCAAGTGTTCCAAAGCATCTACACAAATACACCCCGGTTTTATTATTGTCTGGTGGGTCCTGGTGGACAAGTGTAGAAGTGCACTGGCTGCACGTAAGGCCCATTTGAAAGACTTCCCGTTATCCCACCAGGCAAATGAGCCTGGAAAGCTTCGTGCAGTCTGCCTAATGGTGCTTTTGTTGGAGCCCTGGGAGAAAGACAGGGAAAACTCAACAGGCGTGCACGATGTTCAGGAATCTCACCGGAGCCTTAGCTGCCTGTGGCACCTGTGTTGCTAGCGATATTGTCTTTTCAAATGATTGACCAGCTACCCTGAGCATCCAGGACTGGGGAGATGTGGCTTTGATCCTCTCTAGACATCATGCTCCGCTGGAGACAAGCCTGCATGCACATGCAGAACAAGCAAGTTTGAACAGAGTTTCATTTTCAAAAGCTCTTGGAAAAAGAGTGTGCCTTTTGGTCTCTTTTCCACCAGCATGTTTATAGACGGTTGAGGGTGAGGAAGTATTTGTGTGTGTCTGTGTGGGTTTGTGGAGAATAAAGAGAGAAGGAAGGAGAAAGCTTCATTCCAGGGAGAAAGAAGGAGAAAGTTCCAATTAGAGGCTGGAGATGGTAAGGCAGGAAGGAAGAGGGATGGGAAAGCTAGCTGAGAGCCTGAGGTGCCCCGAGACTGAAAAATGAAAATGGCCCTGCTTCTATAAAAGGAGGTTCCTTCCTGGTAGCTCAGATGGTATAGAATCAGGAGACCAATCCCTGGATGGGGAAGATCCCCTGGAGGAGGGCATGGCAACCCACTCCAGCATTCTTGCCGGGAGGATTCCATGGACAGAGGAGCCTGGCAGGCTACAGTTCACCGGGTTGCAAAGAGTCCGACACGACAGAGCGACCAACACTTTCACTTTCTATAAAAGGAGCCAAGAATAGGACTCAGAGAAGGAGAGAGTGATGGTAGACCCAGGAACAGCAGGAGAGGAGAGCAAAAGGAATGGTGACTGCACACAGCGGGGGCACGTCGCAGCCTCCTGGGGGAGATGAGCGGGTGTCAGTAACAGAGAACGTCCTCTGCAGGGGGAGGGGGCGAGTGTGAGACAAACGGCAGATGCACACAGCGGGGAGCAGAGAGGCATCACAGAGCCGGGCAAGCAGAGAAATTAGGGATGGAAAAGACCTGTTAGGTCACTCCTGCTCGCTACTGCTGCTGGTGCTTCTTGAGTTCCTTTGTCTAGCAGCTATTTTCAAATGTCTTCCGGATTACTACACCTACTCCTTCCCCTCCAACGCTTTGCCAGAGGATAAGATTTTTTTCCATAACACCGAGTTTCTGAATATACATAGAGAATACATAAAGAAGGATGGGGAGAAAGATGAAAGGGAGCGAGGCCCTGAGTGCAGAAGCACACACCTGTTGGGTGCTCATTAGGCTGCCGCCTCTCCCACGGGGGCTTCTATGAAGAGAAGGATGCACAGAGTTCCAAATGTTATTCAGATCACTGTTCGGGTCTTGATTTGGCGGGGCAAGAGGAGGTGAGTTTTAAGGGATAAGCGGTAGAGAGCATGAAGTGGGATGGGGAGCTGGGACCAAGAGGGAAGTACAGGAAGGGCAGGAGGAGAGGAAGCCTTCTTCCTCTGGAGGTGAGAAAGTTGTGGGCATACATGGGGAGAAGGAAGGGTGGAAAGGGGCAAGAGAGAATATAAAGATTTGTTCTGTCATCTGCTTTGAGAATTTAGAGACCACGAGCCACGGTCAGGAAACTTTTACAACTAGTCCAGTGGTTCTCAGGCTTCCCGGGTGGCGCAGTCAGTAAAGAATCGCTTGCGATACAGGAGACCCAGGTTTGATCCCTGGGTTGGGAAGATCCCCTGCAAGAAGCCATGGCAGCCCACTCCAGTATTCTTGCCTGGAGAATCCCAAGGACAGAGGAGTCTGGTGGGCTCCAGTCAATGGGGTTGCCAAGAGTTGGACACGACTGAAGCAACTGAGCATGCAGGCACACACATGATAAGCGCTCAGTAAAGTCCTCAGGACTTATGTGATCTGGACCCTGCCTACCTCTTCTGTCTATTCCAGTTCTCCCTCCTGCTCCCTCAGTCTGCTTCAGGCACACTGTCTTTGTCTGGTTCCTTCCTGCTTCTGGCTTTGGCTCTCTGTCTGGAACATGCCTATCCTGGCTATGGGCATTGCTGGCTATGGGCATTGCTGGCTATGTCTCAGCATTTAGATTTTACTTGTACATATTATGTCTCTTCCAACTAGAGTGAAGCTTCTGGAGGATAAGGATTTTGTCTATCCTGTTTTCCATTTTATCCCACAGTGTGTGTGTGTGTTCAGTACAGTGCCTGGAACATATAACAGTCCCCCTACAAATTTCTGGAGCTTTTGAATGAGTGATGATTGAATAACTTTTCAGACACTGTAGAAATGAAACTGCCATGCAGTATTTGGGAGACTTTTTTTTAAAGCAATTTTTTTTTTGCCTGCACCGCAGGGCTTATGGGATCTTAGGTCCTGACCAGGGTCCTTAGCAGTGAAAGTGCAGAGTCCTGACCAGCGGTTGTTGTTCAGTCACTCAGTTGTGTACAACTCTTTGAGACCCTATGGACCACAGTACACCAGACCTCCCTGTCCTTCGCTGTCTCCTGGAGTTTGCTCAGAGTCATGTCCAATGAGTCAGTGATGCCATCCAACCATCTCATCCTCTGTCACCCCCTTCTCCTCCTGCCTTCAACCTTTCCCAGCATCAGGGTCTTTTCCGGTTGGCTCTTTGCACCAAGTGGCTAAAGTATTGGAGCTTCAGCTTCAGCATCAGTTCCTCCAATAAATATTCTGGGTTGATTTCCTTTAGGATTGACTGGTTTGATCTGGACTGCAAGGGAATTCTCTCTTTGGGAGATTTTTTTGGATCAGACTATTTCTGCTTAAATATAATATGACTAGAGCAAATCCAAGGGGTATGGTATCATCTCTTACCTATTTCTTTTCCCAACATCATCTCTCTCTAAAGTACATGTGTTATTCCAGCACTGCTTTTTTAAAGGAATTGCTAAGCCCTTCCTATTCTAGAAGCATTCTGGGGGGTTGGCATTTGCACTGTTTTTTCACCCTACATAGTAGTGATATGAACATAATTCATGGATTCATTCTACCCCTTTCCAATTAGTAAGATGGGAAATCCTTTCCTCCTCTGGGTGGATTTAGACATTTGACATGGGTGGTGCCTCTTTTTGAATAGACGATGGCAGGTGATCCTTCATGTTGCTGAGGAAGGCATTGTCACAAGTCTTTATTTTTTCATTCTATTTTTATCATTGGGTTATTGAGTCTAACGTAGGTACAGGTACAGATGATATTAATAGACTTCCTCATTTTACAGAGAAAGTGGCTTGAGAAGGGGCCAGTAACTGTCATAGGTTTCACCACCACCATACAAGTGAGATTTTATTGTTATATGTACTCTAAAAATGAGAGTAGGGGGATGCTCAGAGTTTGAGATGGTTCAAGCCAGTGAGCTTATACATGACATAATGAGAATTCAACCTCAGGTCTTCTGTCTCAGAAAGCAAGACCCAGAGGCACAGGTTGGGAAGACATCAACATTTCTGTAGTGCCAGAAGTCGTGAGACTGGAAGAGTCGATCAGGTAAATTCTGTAGCATGGGGAGAGTAGGGGATCTGGGAAGGAATCTAGTACATCTTAGCACTTAACATTCCTCTGTCCAGGCAGAGGAAGGTGAGCCTGAGAAAAGGTAGCTGAGAAGAGGCAAGAGACAGCCTGGGGAGGGAAAAGAGCATGGTGTCAGAAGCCCAGGGAAGAGAGTTTCGAAAGCATAGGAATGATCCAGAAGGCCTGCAAGAAATAGGATCAAAGGCATCCTGGTGGACAGTGTCCGAAGGGTTTGACAACATGAGAGTGAGGATATGTGTGATGACCTTGTAGGAAATTAGTTGAGTAGCCAGATTTCAGTGAGTTGACATGAGAATGTGAGGTGTGAAATGAAACAGAGTGAATGCAGTTTAATGTTTGGCTGAAGAGGAAAAGGGGGAGATGGCTTGAGATCAACATAGGCTGTGTTTGTTTGTTTGTTTGTTTGTTTGTTTTTAAGATATGAGAGAATGACTTTAAGTTTGAATGCTGTTAGGAAGCTTCCAGTAGAGACGAGAAGGTGAGGGTATGAGAAAGAGAAGATCATCAAGGGCTCAGACCCCTGAGTTCAAGAGGGAATGAGTTTGCATTCCTCCAAATTACTAGGAATAGGGAGAGGTTTAGAACCTAGGAAATAAAAATGCAAGCCTCATATTAAAAATCACCCATCTGTTTCCCAGAAAGTCAAATAATTCACATACAGATAAATCTCTCCTGTAGAGGGATAACCTCTCCATCTTTTTTTTTTTCCTTTGCAGCATTTATAACTTTTACTTACTTACCTTTGTTTGATTATTTTTCTTTCTGTTCTTTAGTGGAAATGCAGGATCCAGGGGCAGGGCCCTGTGTCAGAATAATGGCCTGAATATTTAGGAAACTTTCCCCTTGGAACAATCCTATTTGAAAACTAGGGTGATATTAAGACATATCTAACACTAAAAAGTTTTAAATTCATGTTGATAACTAAGAAAAAATAGAGAATCTATTTTAAAAAAGTATCTGTGTGTGGACTTGAATTGCATTGAATAAGTAATAGACCTAAGGGCATATAAACAACAAAAAAGAATTCTCTCTTGAGCATGTGGAGCTCTTGAACCAAGCTCTTGACCCCGGCCTCTCAGTTTGAAAATTTTCAAATTGGAAACTGTTAATACTAATTTGAAATAGGCAGAAGGTCCCGGATGGGATTCTTGAAGTGGAAACTTTGCATGTTCTTCTCTCTGTCCTCTCTCTGTTTGCTCATCTCTCACTAGCTTACCCCCACTCAGAGACCGAACTTGGCGCTGCCTGGAAGAAGCCTGGAGCACGCACCTGCTCTTCATATGTTTGTTGGTGTGATTCAGAGGGCTGACATCTGCCCCTCAGCTACCAGAGCGTGTCCAGGAAGCCGGATCTTTCCCTTGAGAGAAACTTTTTGTTTTACTGATCACCAACTGATCCTTGAAAGCAAATAAGATGAAATGCTGCGTTGTGTTCTTTTTCCCCAGCCTCACAAAGAGATGAGTGCCTTGGGACTGTGTGAGGAGTGTAGTGAGGGAGAGAGCAGGCTTGCATGTAGCAGAGCACCAGCTTCCAGTTTATAATCGGGGAACACTATCAGAGAGTGGCATAGTCACAGCCTTGAAGGGAGTCAAGGCTTGATTTCAACTCTGTTCTGCTACATGTAGGCTGGTGACCTTGGCCTGAACCCAAGCATTGGCTTCCTCTTATGGAAAGTAGAGGTTTTTAGGCTTTCATAGCGCTGTGAGGATCAAATGGGATCATCCATACACATTACCTAGAAGAGCTTCAACAAAGGTGAAGGTTCTCCATAGGCTCATTGTATTTTGTACTCTAGATTACTCTGCTCCCCCAGTTCTGTTTTGAGTGAACAACACTATTAAATAGGTATTTTTGTAAGTACAGTTATCCCTCCATAACCACAGTTTCTTCATCCATTCATTCAACCAATCGCAGATCAAAAATTTTCAGAAAAAATTCCAGAATATTTCAAAAAGCAAAACTTGAATCTGCTACAGATTGACAACTATTTACATAGCCCTTTTATTGTATTTTCAATATTTGTATAGCATTTACCTTGTTTTAGTTGTTTAGTCATGTCCAGTTGTTTTGCGACCCCATGGACGGTAGCCCACCAGGCTCCTCTGTCCATGGGATTTCCCAAGCAAGAATGCTAGAGTGGGTTGCCATTTCTTCCTCCAGGGGATCTTCCCTGTACTAAGTATCATAAGAGGTGATTTAAAGTATATAGGAAGTATACATATATCCCCCCACACCTTTTATGGTTGATTCATGTTGAAGTTTGACAGAAAACAACAAAATTCTATAAAGCAATTATCCTTCGGTTAAAAAATAAATTAAAATATTTATGGGTTGATGTGCAAAGATTATATGCAATACTATGCCGTTTTGTATAAGGGACTTGAGTACCTGTGAATTTTGGTATCTGTGGGGGATCCTGGAACCATTCCCCCACGGATACCAAGATATGACTGTAATGAGGAACTGAGGTGAGGAAAATCAAAAGAGAATTAGGAGGTGGCGGCAGAAGATGGATTCAGTTTGGAGCGTGTTAATTTTAAAATGCCTTTTTGACTTTCAAGAAAGGAGCTAGCAATCAAAACTTCTGGAGAGATGTCAGGCTGGAAGTTATTAATATGCCAGTGGCAGTCTATATAATATACATACATATATATGTTTATATATATATATATATATATATATAGTGTATATAGTTGGCGGGAGTGAAAGAAACTCCTTGAACCCAAAGGGTACCATCAGGCCAGCCAATCTGAGAATGAGGTGCTCTAGGAGGCTAAGATAAGTGGTGCAGGGAACCACAAATACCAAAGGAAGAAGAAATTTTAAATAGCAGTGTCATCACCATGCCAGACGCAGCAGAGTAGTTCAGTAAGATGGTAGAAAGTGTCCCTTAAAGATATTAAAATTTGGAGCTCATGGGTGAATGTGATGGCGGCATTTCTAATGAAGCAGTGAGGACAGAAGCCAGAGTGCTGTGGGCGAAATGGAAAGTGAAGAAGTGGAGACAGGGCATGTCAACTACTTTCCCAACAAAGAGGGTCACACCTGGAGGAAGAGGCAGGGTCATGGTGAATGTCATATGGTGGAAGGCAGAGGCCTGAATGTGGTCATACTCAGAGAGGAAGGAGATTTGAAGATGCTTAAGACCTAAGAAAAGGAGAGTAATTTTCAAAGAAACTGAGGGAATTGGGAGGGTATTGGATTAGGAGCATAGGAGATGGGGTTGGTCTTACACACAGCATAGGGGTACCTTTTGCTCTGGGACTCGAGGAAAGGGGATAAGGATGGGTGTGCAGGCAGGAAGATTTGACATGGGAAAGGATGGTGGGTTGATGAAGCTCACTGCTAATAGTACTGCTGGATTTATTTTTTCTTTATCCATCCGGAAGTGGCTTGGGGTTCCCAGGTGGCTCAGTGGTAAAGAATCCACCTGCCAAGCAGGAGATACACTTTGATCTCTGAGTTGGGAAGATCCCCTGGAGAAGGCAATGGCACCCACTCCAGTATTCTTGCCTGGGAAATCCCATGGACAGAGGAGACTGGTGGGCTACAGTCTGTGGGGTCCCAAAGAGTCAGACACAACTTAACAACTGAGCATGCACACAAGATGTGGTGACATTTTGGAATGATTATTGAAAAGTTTTAAGATTTTTAGGGATTTTGAAATTAATAAGGAATTTGCTTAGCTCTAGACCACTTGCTCCCTGGTGTCTTCCCTGGTGGTTCAGACAGTAAAGCATCTGCCTGCAATGTGGGATACCCAGGTTCAACCCCTGGGTCGGGAAGACCGCCTGGAGAAGGGAATGGCAACCCACTCCAGTACTCTTGCCTAGAAAACCTCATGGAGGGAGGAACCTGGTAGGCTACAATCCATGGGGTCACAAAGAGTCAGACATGACTGAGCAACTTCACTTTTGCTTTCAGACCATTTGTTCACATAGCATTTGTTCTCCAAGTATGTGAAAAGCATCCACATGTCTAGATCCCATCCATGCTATATGGCTCAGGCTTCTGAGCTATGGCCTCTACATTCTTTACATTTGTGTGTGTGTGTGTGTGTGTGTGTGTGTGTGTGTGTGTGTGTGGTGGCCAACCTTAAGCATTTAGGAATGTCAAGAACAGAGACTTTGTGAGATCCTTCTAGAGACTGGGTCAGTGATGGAAATCACGTAGTCCCATTCCGCATGCAGTTTTCAGTCTGGTGAGGGTAAGAACAAGCTGAATATAAATTACAAATGATGGTTAGACCTGTGAAAGTAAAACACAGGGCCTGATGACAGGGGATCATAGGAGTCCCAGACAGGGCTGCACAGTTAGGAAAGAGTTCCTCCACAGGAAGAGACATTTAACTGGAGGACTGAAGGGGCGTGTCTAGAAAGTCACTTGATGGTGGGGGAACTGCTTGGTGGAGATGAGGGGAAAGCTTTCCAGGCAGAGAGAGCAAGGTGAACAGTTATGCAAAGGGAACAGAGAGCACGATGTTCTTTTTCAAAGGAGGGCGGTCCTTTTAGTAAAAGACGTGAAGAGAAACAGGCAGACAACTGACGGAGAGAGAGAAATATGGCCGGGCCACACGGAGCCCAGTTAGCCATATTAATATTTGGACCTTACAAAGAGCACAGTGAGACATCATCAAAGAGGTTTAAGCTGTATGGGGGGATAGAAGAAGGGAAACATGATCAGACTTTCTATTTAAACAAGCTACTTCTTATAGCTTTGTGGAGAACTGTGGAAGGAAACCAAGAGGGGAAGGAGAAGCGGGTGACACCGTAATTGTCCCAGGGAGAGAGGCTGGAAGTTCAGATGAGGGTGGCAACAAGGGCTGTGCAGAAGAGAGGGCTGACTTCAGATCTCTTTCTGGAGGTGGGGGTAGCTGACTTAGACATGTAAGAGGCCGAGGGCTTTCCCATGATTCTTGTCCACTGCATTCGGGTGACTTAAGTCCCTGGTTCTCTGTTTTTCCACAGCATTCTCTGTCAGTCTTCAGGAAAGTGCCCATTTTAACTAAGATTGATTTAAACAAGCCAAGTCCCGCGTCACATTATTCTGATTCTTTGTGATCTCCAGGGATTTCGTTGTTGTGTGGCTAGTCATTTAGTCACCCAAGCCTTAATATCTTATCTGTAAAGACAGAAATTCCTGGATGGAAATTTTGGAGTTCTATTGAGGGTGAATTAAGTGGACAGGGTAAAGTTGCATTTGAAAAGGTTAAATCCCAAAGTCAGTACTTTGGGTCACCTATGAAGCATATAGATCCAATCTTTGGGTTAAAAGAAAGTCAAGGGACAGTAGAACAAAATTAGTGCTCAGTAATAATCATATAAATTCAAAGCACATGAGATCTCCTATTGGACATTGAGCCTCGACTCTTAAACAGTCAATATCATTGAAAAAAACAAAAAGTGAAGAGATGTATCAGTTAAATATGGTGTATCAAACTTGATTAGACCATGATCTGAAAAAAAACTAGCTCTAAACATTGTACTAAGGACAAATGAGGACATATGAATATAGATCACGCGGATTGTATTTAAGGAGTTATTGTTACTTTCATCAGGTGTGGGGCTTCCCTAGTAGCTCAGCTGGTAAAGAATCTTACTTTCCATGCAGAAGACCCTGATTCGATTCCTGGGTCGGGAAGATCCACTGGAGAAGGGATAGGCTACCCACTCCAGTATTCTTGGGCTTCCCTGGTGGTTCAGCTAGTAAAGAATCTACCTGTAATGTGGGAGACCTGGATTTGATCCCTGGGTAGGGAAGATCCCCTGGAGAAGGGAAAGGCTACATACTCCAGTATTCTGGCCTAGAGAATGCCATGGACTATGTAGTCCATGAGGTCACAAAGAGGCAGACATGACTGAGCAACTTTCACTTTCATCAGGTGTGACAGTGGGATCATGGTTATTTTAGGAGCATGTCTTGTTTCAGGAGCTGTATTTCAAAGGGGTGAAGTGGTATTATGTCCGTAACTTTTAATAGTTATATAAAAATAAAAATAAGGATGTAGAAATGGACGAGAGATTGAGAGATAAAGCTTCAAATATGGCAAAATAAGAACACTTGCTGTAGAAATCGGATAGATGTATTTTTATTGTCCTATTATTTCAACTTTTTATTTGAAGTTAAATTTTTTATTTTTGGTTGTACAGAATGCATGGCTTGTGGCATCTTAGTTCTCTGACCAGGTATTGAACCTGGGCCCATGGAAGTGGAAGCACAGAGTCTTAACTACTAGACTGCCAAGGAATTCCTCCAACTTCTTCACATCCTTGGAAACTTCAGGTTGAAAAGTAAGGACAAAAGGCAAAAATTGTATGAACAGCATTGCCAGATGAGTAAGTTGGTTTCTGTTTAGGCTTCATATTGTGGGAAAACACATGTACGTGAAAATACTGGATTCATCCTCAGCTAGGAAGGGGCTGACACTCTACGAGGCCCTTGGGGACCTGAACATTAAGACCCAGCACACCTGGGAGTCCCACACGACCTATGTCGGCTGACGTCCACTCACCACGGTTGCAGGCAGAAGTACTTGTACGAGGCAAATTGCTAATTTCTCTCTTTGTATAATAATTTGTTTTGCCCAACTGGTATAGTTGACCCTACTATGAATTCAGTACTTAGACAATGCAACTACAGTGTGATTCATTTTTGGAAACTGCTCAGCACTGTGTATCCATAAGGTGGCAAACCCTATTTTAATATTGTAACCCTTCATCATTCCAGATCAAAGAGCCCTGTCTTTGTATTCTGTTTCCACTGACCTTCCACCCTCTGCCATCAGCATCTACTTCACATTCTAGCTCTTCTTTTCCTTAGAAACCATGAAGGAAGGTGAAATCTTAACCATGTGTTTGATTTCTAGGTCAGGTTGTTACAGGTTAATAGTTGTGAGTTTCCTGAGGAGGGTTGGATTGGGGGATAGGGGTTAGGGGAGCTGAAATTTTGAGAAGCTGTCTTTGAGAAAAATAATTCAAAATTACAAATACAAAAATTTATATGAAAGTGAATATCTGTTTAGAATGAAAAAATGGAAACTGCAACAAACTAAAGTTTTTTAAAAAATCTAAGTTCATAGATATCATAAGCTCCATAAAATTAATAACTTAAAAATCCTAACTTCCTCACACATACCTATAATACTTTTCCCCCAACATTTTTTGCTTTTTATATGACCACAATTTTACAAAATCATTTCCTATGGAAAAAATAAAAAGATAATCCTATTCTTCCTCTAGCACTCATTATTGAAAAGTATGAAAAGTTTCTTTCATCTTAAAAGTTTGTTATTGGTAATGTCAGAGATGTTATTGGAATTATTGTTGAATGTAGAAAACCCTCTGTGAAGTTTCTTGCAGAGATGGACTGTAAGACTTCAGGCCATTTCAAGGTTTTCATGTGCAGTGACTAATCACAAATTCTCTTCGAACTGACAGCATTCATTAACCAGTTTTTCATCAATGTTACGATGAGTTTTTTGTCAGCACTGAAATTTCATGTCACCTGGGTGAGTCAGGGTATAAGCAGTAGGAATATTTCTGCAAGCCATTCCTATATTAGCACAGCTAGCAATAACTCAAATATACACAGGCATGACACATAAATATATTCTACTAAATCAGAACTACATGTATCCTCAACTCCACTTCCCCTTGCTGCAAAAGTCACTAACCACTCTGACACCACCAGGCACAGGGAGAAGTGTGGTGGGAAAGTTAGAAGGAAAGAGATAAGAGTGATAAAACTATATGATTTTTGCAGATTTTATAAAAATATATGAAGTTGTCAACACATTGCTATTAGAAAGGATCTGTGGACATGGTGAGAGTTAGTTGTGACTTAGCAACTGAGCCTGCATTCACGCACATGAACATGAAGGCCCTGAAATTTAACTCATTAGCTTTCTGATACATCTTACTATGCTTAAGACAAGTTTTTCTCCATTTCACACAAACTGATAGTATCAAGTAAAGTTTTCTGCTTACAATGGGCTCCTAATAGTTGTTAAAGCTGATTTCAGAGAGAATGGTTTATGTAGTATTGGATATGTCATTTAAAAAACTTCAGATAAAACAGGTCGTGAAGAAAATATTTTTCAAATATGATTATTCCAACTTCTCTCTATATAACATATATCTTCAAGAATCCTTTGGTGCTGTAGTTTTCAAGCTTGACTTCACACTAGATTCTCTTGAGATATTTTTAGAAAAATATCAATGGGAGTAACATGGACAATGGTTATTTTTTTTTAAAAGCTCTCCAGGTGATTCTAATGTTCACCTAGAAATTGATGTCTAGCTGATTCTAATGGTTGAAATTCCTTTTTTACATTTTTTCTTTTATTTTTTGCTTAAATGTCAAAATATTATTCTAGTTCTCCCAGGACTCTTTTGAATGAAATATAAGGGTATGATATTCGCGGAATGAGTTAACACATGCTTAGTAGTATAGGCATTATGTAAAATATATCTTTGCTAGAAAGGAACTCTTCTGGTAAAAATTCCCATTTATGTAGAATGCAGTACCACAGTGGTGTGCCGACAGGATGAGATATGAACCAGATGATGTGAACAGCTCCTAATTAAAAATAAAATTAATTTTCTACTGAGCATCCTCTGTTGTACTTGAAGGCAAATGCAATTTTTTTGCTATAATAAAATGTGTCTTGAAGGGGTCAGCTGCAAGGATATTTCAAACAGAAAAGTGTCCGGCATAATAAATCCATTCCAGCTCATCAGACACCCACGCTTTCTCACCCTGGCTCAGGTCACCTATGGAGCCAGGCTGAGCAACCAGCTGGCTGCAGCTCTCTCATCTCCTATCAGAGTGGATTGTGCATTACAAATGATTAATATCTGCTTGTTCAATCTATCCACCTTGAATATACTGCTCTTATTTCTCCTAAGATGGCTAATTTGAATAATAAATAGAATAACTTTTCTGATAAAAGAAAATTAGAATTAAGAACATTTTCATAAGTGAGATATTTAATGTTTTCAAGTTATTTAACTGTGCATGAATACAAGCTTAATCTCCATCTTTTCTTAAAGTTGTTTTTTAACAAATTGAGAAAGTTCTACATGCCCAACTTTCCTAGTTATTTCACTCCAACCTTCAATGTTAATCAGTAAAAGCCTTTTTATATGTATTTAAAACTAAACACTATTTGTACATAGTCCTCTCTAAGCTTGGAAAGTAATCTTACCCTAATATAACGAATTTACCCCAAAGGTGATACTGGCCCATGACAGCCTGATTTCATAGGCTTGGAGCTGAAGGGTTTGAAAGTGGTTTCCAGCCTCAGAAGGATTTATAACACAGTAGAAGGAAACAACGACATAAAGAATGTCAAACAGAAATAAATTCTATAATAAAAAAAAGTAAGTGTTTGAACCTGCTCTATGCCAGAACCAAAACATTTCTTCCTGTTTGATCTTTCAGAACTCATAGGGCAAGGAGCTCTTAAAGTTGTAATGAGAGCATCTCCCATCAGATCTATATTTCTTACAGCAGGAAATAGGGCTGCCAAGTACATTCTTAGCTGATGAAGAGGGAAAGGCTTCTCCATCCGAGGGAAGAAAGAGAAGCCAGAAGTACAACTGGATGCATCAACAGCAAGCATTCCGATAAGAGAAAGGGGGAGTAAGCAAGGGAAATGTTAAGTCAGTTGCAAGAAAGGATTTCTGAATAATAAGCTACATTGAACTTCCTCTTTACTTAGAATGAGAGACGACGTGGGTGAGAGGCTCTCAAGACCTCTCCAAGTGACCCAGAGAAATCTTCCTAAAACATGAAACCTAATCACCGCTGCTTCAGTTCAGTTCAGTTCAGTCACTCAGTCGTGTCCGACTCTTTGTGACCCCATGAATCACAGCACGCCAGGCCTCCCTTCCATCACAAACTCCCGGAGTTCACTCAGACTCACGTCCATCGAGTCCGTGATGCCATCCAGCCATCTCATCCTCTGTCGTCCCCTTCTCCTCCTGCCCCCAATGTCTCCCAGCATCAGAGGCTTTTCCAATGAGTCAACCCTTCACATGAGGTGGCCAAAGTACTGGAGTTTCAGCTTTAGCATCGTTCCTTCCAAAGAAATCCCAGGGCTGATCTCCTTCAGAATATACTGGTTGGATCTCCTTGCAGTCCAAGGGACTCTCAAGAGTCTTCTCCAACACCACAGTTCAAAAGCATCACCGCTGCTTAACCTCTACTTAAAACCCTACAATGTCTCCCTAACTTTCCAAATGAAGCACATGGAATGTGAGATTATTTTTAAAAATATAAGCCCTCTGCCTTCCCCTCCAATTTTATTTTTCTTTCTTCCTCAACACATTCAAATACTTGTCCACACACACAGACACACATACACAGCATCACGGTTCTTCAGGCTTCTCTCTTTCTGCACATTCTGTTTGCTCTTTCTTGTTTGCTTGACAAATTCCTCCTTCCCCATGAAAACCTTGCTTAGGAGTTGTCTCTCTATGAGGTTTCCTCTGAACTCAAATTAATGATAATAATCTCAGTAATAATAATATCAGTAAGTCCTCTTCTAAAATTTCATAAATTCCTCTGTAGGTGTACAATGCTGTTTTTCTATCTAGAGGATAAGCACCTTAGGGTAGGTACCATTTGCTTCTCTAGTACATACTATGGACCAATACAAAGGCACTCAATAATTGTTCTGTTACACAGAAGGGGCTAAAGTGTATTATTTCCATTCCCCCTCACTTGTTTGCTCTCTCATGCTGGGTGAGCCCCCAGGATCACACACCTCTTACACAAGTTCATTAGCTTGTCCGTAATTCCACTTGGATACAATATAAGCATAACAGCCCATATTTAACTGTTAAGTTTCAACTGGGTATCTCTGCCATCACTTTTATCATATTATTTCCCAAAAAGCATATCTAGAAAGATAATTATAGACTCTGGTGGGATAAATAAGGCCACAAATTCTTTACCACTCTTCCCATTGAGAGGAAGAGATATTTTTCTCCCCATGAGTGTGGGCTGGCCATATCAGCATTTTGACGAATAGAATATAAAAGAAGTTATATTCTGGAGTCGCTGAAACTGGATCATGCTTTGAAGCTTCTTTTTCACCTCTTTAGAACGCTCCAAGAACCTTGAGCTTTCATGTAAGGGATCTGAAGGGCCCACATACAGGTGTTCTGAGTGACAGACCCAGCAATGCCCTACTCTTCCAAGGGGCTGACATGTGAATTAATCCTTCTGGGATCTTCTAGACCATTTCATCTGACAGCTCAGTGAATGCTATGGAGTGACCTCTGTGGACACAAGATAGAACAGAAGAATCACCAACTGAGCACTGCCTAATTTCTTGGCCTACAAGTTTATGCAACAACAATTACATAATTGTTGTTTTAAGTCACTTAGTTTTGGCATGGTTTGTTACACAACAGCAGATAACTTGAACACAGCCACTATCTCCCCACTTATGCTTAATTGCTCACCACCCTTATTGGCTGAGTCACATATAGAAGCATTCTTGCTCTGTGTTCTTAAATTATAGGATAAATTTACTTCTATAGATCCCTTTTACCTATCTCATTTGAAGCCTGTTTCCTATTCTTTTCTCAGATGATGAACTCTCCATCTAACTCATTCGTTCTTTTAAACTTCTGATTGACGGTTTTTATGGCTGAATCTTGTGACATGAATAATCATAGTTTCTTGACCAGGGATGAAACTCTCACTCCCTGCAGTGGACCTGCAGAGCCTTAACCATGGGACTAACAGGGAAGTCCAATCTGACCTTTTCTTTAAAATTTCCAAACATTCCTAGCTTTATCATTCCCTTCATTATCTCCTATCCCACTAGACTCTCACCTCTGTTGTGTCATTATTATGGACATCAGTAATTCCCGAATCTCCTTGCTTTTCTCAAGATAGCTCCAAGTGTAACCCAGCAACCAAACTGATAATAAGTAATTAAATGGACAATTTAAAAAATGTTGGAGACTCTACATCCCTGGAGGATTTTAAGATAGGATATGTAATATGTTACCTTTTGGATGGATGGTTTAAATAGTCCTCATCCCAGAATCAGAGAACCAGGATTAGACAACCTTTAGTGATTCCTTTAAACTAGAAGATTCTATAATAGATTCAGATGCATAGAGCCAGACACAGTTCTGAAACATGTAAGCTATTGATTTCTTGATAGCATCATTTGATCTCAAGTAAATAACTGCGTGAGTCATGTGTTTGATATATATTTGAAGACTTTCACCTTTAAGGAACATGTTTTACTTTTTGAAAAGAGCTATAAATATGAGTCTCTTCCAACTATAATTAATGTTTATCACTATATTGATTTTCTTTCTGGTATTTTGCAATCTATGAACGTTTCTGAACTTAATCTGTAATTTTCCATTTCTGGTGTATTGAATTGTTGCTCAAAAGTGTTTTTTATCCACCTTGTGTATAAAAGAAAGAGGAAGAGAAATTAGCGTTTTTGCTTTGGTGACTAATTTGTGCATTTTAGCCATGAGTAGGATTCATTTCCCCACTTGATAGCAAGACGATGTCCTCTTAGAATGTGAGGAGGAGGTAAAATTCTGATTATCTCTTTTCTGAATTTCTTTTCCTCAAGCAGCACTGCCAGGAATAACAGTTCAATTACTCATTATGTTGACCTTTATAATGGCCTAGTTACCCCAGGAAACAATTTGTGACCGAAGTGATCAAGATTGTCTGCATTCACCACCAAAAATAGTGGAAGTAAAGAGGTCTCTGGCTGTGATGTGTTGCACAGCCAGACGACAGCTGTTGGTGGTCCATATCCTAAGGCAGCAGGAGTAGAATTAGGGCATGGGTGGCGTCAGGGAGCCATGCTGTGGAGGGGTCCCCCACCCCAATATCACTTGCCAGCTCTCACCAATATGGCAAGATTTGGTAGCTGTAACTGACAGACCTAACATTTATAAAGAAATTTAACTCTGAAGTCTAATTCAAGTGTGGTTGGAATCAGGTTGGAACAGACTCACAGGGAGATTCCTCACTCCATCCATGTTATCAGAGGGAAAAGCAACGTTACGTAGAATCTAAGAGCCAGAAGCAGTCACCTAAGGGGGGCTGCCATATAATGCACGATGCACTGCAGAGCTCAGAACAGCACAAAAGTCCCCAGACTCATGAAAGGGAAAGGGAAACAGAGACTGCGCCTTCAGATGCGAGTATGCCCACAGGAGAAGAAGCTGAGTTAGAAGAACTGCAAAGCCCATCAGCCTGAACAAACAGAAGTGAAGAGCCACACGCGGTGTCACTCCCGCCTCTCTACTCACATCACTGTGTGATATCAGACAAGTTAATCCCTCAATGTCTCCGTGTTCTCCTCTATGAAAAGTTAACACCTAAGATTATTGTGAAGGCTCCCCTGATAGCTCAGTGGGTAAAGAATCTGCCTGCAATGCAGAAGACCCTGGTTCTATCCCTGGGTTGGGAAGATCGGCTAGAGAAGGGATAGTCGACCCACTCCAGTATTCTTGGGCTTCCCTGGTGACTCAGCTGGTAAAGAACCCACCTGCAAGGCAGCAGACTTGGATTAGATCCCTGGCTTGGGAAGATGCCCTGGAGAAGGGAAAGGCTACCCACTCCAGTATTCTGGCCTGGAGAATGCCATGGACTCTATAGTCCATGGGGTTGCAAAAAGTCCGATGTGACTGAGCGACTTTCACTTCAAGATTATTGGGATATATTAAATGCATTCATTTTTGTAGTGCTTACAACAGAGTACTCAAGAAGCGTTAATTTTTGTTAAATGTGTTATTATAGATTTCTAGAGTCCTCTTTGCTGTTTATATTGTTTTATGCATTCTGTACATTTTGTAGAGACAATTATTTATGGATAACATTGCTCTATTGGCCAAGATAACTCTTAAACTACACAATAGTAATATTAGTCACTCAGTTGTGTCCCACTCTTTGTGACCCCATGGATTGTAGTCCACTAGATTCTCCAGGCAAAAATACTGGAGTGGGTTGCCATTTCCTTCTCCAGAGGATCTTCCCGATCCAGGAACTGAACCCGGGTCTTCTGCCTTGCAGGCAGATTCTTTACTGTCTGAGCTATAGGGAAGTCCCTAGACAATAGAATTAAACTAGACAATAGAATTAATCAAATTCCCTTTTATTAACTGGGAGGGAAGCCGCCTGACATATTAGCTGTCTCTGCGTACCTTAATGCCTGATAGCTAAAACCATAAAGGGGAAGCAGAACCAATAGAAAGCTGAAATAAACTTCCTAAAAGGTATCTTGACCTTGCAACCTTCTACATAATACACTAAATATATAGTTCTGCTAACATTGGTAAGGAGCCTTTAAGACCAGAGACAAAATAATTTTTTCCAAGAATGCTTGAAAAATAGTGGCAGCTTGTTTTCCATGTAAACTGTCAACATCATCAGATCAGGGACAGTATCAATCATACTTATCCTGCACAAGGCCTAAGACAGAATAGATGGTTGTCTAATCAGTTTTGTTTTGCTCAGCCAATATTTATTGAAAGTGTATTATATGCCAAGCACAGCACTCTACATCGTAGAAGACAACCAAAGCCCATTCCCTTGTAAAGCTTATATTGCAGTGGCAAAGACAGATGATAAACAAAAAAAGAAATGACAGAGAGGTAGAAAAATCGATTGTCGATTGATGTTTAATGTAATGTCAGTTGATAATGATTGCTGTGAACAAAGATAGAGCAGAAAGTGATGGAGGCTGGTGACTAAGATTAGTGATCAGGGACAACCTCTCTGTTCATAAAAGACCTAGCTGAACAAGGGAGCTATGATTGGAAACAAGTGTTCCTGATAGAGAAAATGGCCCTCAAGAGTAGTGAGGCTAGGGTGTCCTGAACCGAGAGGAGCAGAGGGAGGATAAAGGATGGGATTGTCCAGGGCTAAGCCACATAGCAGGGCTGTGTGGGCCATGGGGAGGCTTCACAGTTGACTCCTTGTTCTCTGGAGAGTCCCTGGAGGCTTCAAGCAGTGGAGGAAAAGCATCTGACGTATGTTCAGAGGTTCACGCTGCGGTTGTGTGTGGAGCACCTGGTTACCAGGGGATTGATGGGCGAGTTGAAGTCACAGAGCAGACCCTTAAGAACACTGTTGGACACTTGACTGCACTACTATGCATGTGGCCAGGCTCTTCTGTGAGCCAGAGAAGACACCTTTCCTGAGAAACCTGCCTACTCCCTTCCTAAGTGCTGTGGACCTTGGCATTTATCGTCATCTTTCAGTTTTCATACACAGATTTAGGAGTCTTTCTTGATTTTTTTAGGATATTGTATCATAAAATATTATATTTTTGGCTTGTCTGTTAATAAACCCATTTGTATATCATTTGAATAAATTTACGGGTTGGATCATGGGGCTCTAACTATGCAGGGAAAGTTAAAATCTGTTTATGTTAAATGCTACAGCTGCATAAAAATTATTATCTAGTGCTTACCAATCACCTCCTAAAAATTTGCCTTAAATTTCTTTACTCAGAAGCTGAAGAATAAACAGGAGAGAAGAGACTTGAGTGTGGTTTAACCTTAAAGAAACAGATTTCTCTTCCCCTAACTCAGTGGGTCCTTTAGCTATTTGATAGGACTGTGACATATGTCTTGGGCCCTCAATTAAGTAGTGAATGAAACTAACATAGCAGGCTTTCATGGATTATTCCTGTAGATCTGGGTCTATTTGTGAGCAAGCTATAGCCTGGAACTAAATAAAACCTTTGACTATAGATCACAAAAAACTGTGGAAAATTCTCCAAGAGATGGGAATACCAGACCACCTCACCTGCCTCCTGAGAAATCTGTGTGCAGATCAAGAAGCAAGAATTAGAACTGGACATGGAACAATGGACTGGTTCAAAATTGGGAAAGGAGTATGTCAAGGTTGTTTATTGTCATCTTGTTTATTTAACTTATATGCAGAGTACATCATGTGAAATGCCAGACTGGATGAAGCACAAGCTGGAATCCAGATTGCAGAGAGAAACATCAATAATTTCAGATATTCAGATGATGCCACCCTTATGGAAGAAAGTGAAGAGGAAATGCAGAGCCTCTTGATGAAAGTGAGAGAGGAGAGTGAAAAAGCTGGCTTAAAACTGAACATTCAGAAAACTAAGATCAAGGCATCTGGTCTCATCACTTCATGGCAAATAGATGGGGAAACAATGGAAACAGTGAGAGATTTTATTTACTTGGGCTACCAAACCACTGCAGATGGTGACTACAGCCTTGAAATTAAGATGCTTGCTCCTTGGAAGAAAAGCTATAACCAACCTAGACAGCATATTAAAAAGAACAGACATTGCTTTACCGACAAAGATCCGTCTTACTGGTTATTCCAGTAAGCATGTGTGGATGTGAGAGGTGGACCATAAAGAAAGCTGAGTGCAAAGAATTGATGCATTTGAACTGTGGTGTTGGAGAAGACTCTTGAGAATCCCTTGGACTACAAGGAGATCCAACCAGTCAAACCTAAAGGAAATCAGTCCTGAATATTCATTGGAAGGACTGATGTTGAGCTAAATTTCCAATATTTTGACCACCTGATGGGAATAACTGACTCATTTGAAAAGACCCTGGTTCTGGGAAAGATTGAAGACAGGAGGAGAAGGGGATGACAGAGGACGAGATGGTTGGAGGGCCTCGCCGACTCAATGGACATGAATTTGAGCAAGCTCCAGGAATTGGTGATGGACAAGGAATCCTGGCGTGCTATAGTCCATGCGGTCACAAAGAGTTTGACACGACTGAGTGACTGAAATGAACTCATAGCCTGGAACAAAAAGACATATCCAGATCCCTAAATCATAGATATTTTAAAATTTGAATGCACCTCAGTAGGAAGACAGTTTGAATATTAACTTAGGTGGCTAACCTCAGTTTCTCCATCTGTAAAATGGGAATATTAATACTTATCATGTCTACATATTCCAATATGTGCTGAAGGTTGTGTCTTTGCACTAGGCACATGGTTAGATTAGGGGAATATCAAGTAAAATAGTTTTGATTCCTACTTTTAAGAAGCATATGACCTTTTTCACAAGTTTAGTTCATCAAGGATTACACTGTAGGCCATCAAATTTGGCAGATATTACTCTGGGTGGGAGAGGATCCAAGGACAACAAGAAGAAAGCTTTGGGTATGAAGTGACATTTGAGGTGATTGTTCAAAGGAGGGATAAGAGAGTTTAGAAATAAGGGAGAGAAAATCTGAGCCAGAAACAAAGGGAAGCACAAAAAATTCTAGAATGGGACAGCACAAGATTGTGTGTGTTTGGGTTGAGTGGGTGGACTAGAATTAGTTTTGTATGTGAATGCCTAAAATCCTAAAGTAGAGACCTAAACAAGATGAAGGTTCATTAATTTCTCATATAAAAGTTAAAAGCAGGTCCCAGGGATGCTACGGCACTTCATCATGTCATGGTTACGGTGGCTAGTCCAGCTCCAGCCATGAAACCAACATTCCCAGGGACAGGAAGGAGTGAAGGATGGAGGTCAAGTTCCCAACCCCTTGCTAGTTACATATAGCAGTTATACTCTGGGACCACATGGAGACAGAAGTACGATCAAGAAATATGATCTTTATTCTGGGCCCAGATAAACATGGTGATTGGTTTGACTAAAGCAGGAAAGAACGATCATGGGGGAACACTGCGGATATCTGATTCTGTGTGTGTGTATGCCTTTATATTTGTGCCCATGCATATGTGTGAAGCTATGCACATTCCCAAATGGCAAGTGGGGAGATGAAGATTAAGTGAGATGATACGTAAGAGATTACTTTGCAAATGGATAAAGGGCTGTACAAAATTAAGGAATTACTTTAAGACAAATACATATGTTAGTAGTTACTTATCCACTGTTACAAAAAAAGAGCCTGAGTTTACAACACACTGGCAGATACAAACAAACTAAATAGAATTGGTTACTTCCTCATTTATGTCCCCATGACACTTTAACTTATATTACATAAGTTATTTTTCCTTCTCTAAGCCATAAATAACATTTATAAACTTTATACAGTTATAACAGTTATAAAGTTTATTTTCAGAAACTCTCTGGATTATAAATAACACCTTTGGTTTGTTGAAATGTATTCCCCCCATCTGATGCTTCCTTCCATGTGGGTGGAAATCCTTTCATGCAATACTTTTAGACTTTGCATCTTAGAATACAGTTAAGCATGGGGGATAAACAACTTAACCGAGAAATTTTGGGTAAAGAAATGGTTACATATAGCTATATCCCTTCCCGTCTCTCTCTATGAAGTCCTGTCCCCAAAGGCCATACATTCTGTCCTTTAAACAAAAGTTTTAAAGTTTGGGGAGTTAATTCCATTAGGTGTATTGACATCTGGTACACAGGCAGGGAATATTGAGGGAGAAATCAAGAGGATTAAGTTTGCGAAGATGGAGTGCTAGGACAGATGGATTTTAGCTTTGGGGAGGAGGATGGACACCTAGCAGTCTTGGCTAGTAGGTTCCAGCAGCTTGTGGTGCTTTGTGCCTGGCCGAGGGACTGATCTATTCATTCTTTCTTCCAGCAAATATTATGTAGTGTCTACTAGCTCCCAAATACACTGTTCTCGGCACTGGAAATTTGGCATTAACCAAAGCAGTCCCAAAGCCTGGTCCTCAAAGAGCTTTCACTGCAGCTGGGGAGATAGCCACCAGCAAATATGTTTTTTTATAATTACAAAGTGACATGTCAAACACCAATTAGTGCTTTGGAGTAAAATAAAAGCAGGGAAGAAGGTGGGGTGGGTGGGTGGCTCTGAAATGACTGAGCACCTTCAAGTTTAAATAGCGTGGCCAGGAAAGTCGTCCTGAAGTGAGAGGGTGAGTGATGTGGGAATCTGAGGCAATAGCAGGTGTGGGTTTCATTGGTGTATGGCTCTTCCCAGTTTGGAGCCTTCTGGGGTCAGTGGTACAAGGAGTATCTGGCAAAGAGTGCTGGGGATGAAGGAGTCCCATGTCCTGACAGTGACATCTCTTTCTTCCAGGGAGAGACACACAGCCCTGGTTAGCAATGACGTGCAGTGTCTAAGAGGGTAAACCCCTTGGGCATGTTGTGGGGGGTTGGAGGCACTATGTCCTCCTCCATACTTCTGTCCATTTGAAGGGGTGTTGCTAGAGTAACATCCCTGGCCCTGTTTCAGCCCCTCACTCACCTGGGGGAAAGGGGTCACTTGCCTGATTTGATAGGATTTGGGAATAAGGAGTTGGACTGGATGTGCAGATGGTACACATCCAAAATCACTGCAGATGGTAACTGCAGCAAAGAAATTAAAAGATGCTTGCTCCTTGGGAAAAAAAAGCTATGACAAATGTAGACAGCATATTAAAAAGCAGAGAAATTAGTTTGCCAACAAAGGTCCATATAGTCAAAGCTATGGTTTTCCAGTAGTCATGTAAGAATGTGAGAGTTGGACCAAAGAGAAAGCTGAGCACTGAAGAATTGATGCTTTTGAACTGTGGTACTGGAGAAGACACTTGAGAGTCCATTGGACAGCAAGGAAGTCAAACCAGTCAATCCTAAAGGAAATCAGTCCTGAAAATTCATTGGCAAGACTGATGCTGAAGCTGAAGAAGCTCTAATACTTTGGCCACCTGATGTGAAGAACTGACTCTTTAGAAAAGACCCTGATACTTGGAAAGATTGAGGGCAAGAGGAGAAGGGGATGACAGAGGACAAGATGGCTGAATGGCATCAACAACTCAATGGATATGAGTTTGAGCAAGCTTCGGGAGATGGTGAAGGACAGGGAGACCTAGTGTGCTGCTGTCTGTGGGGTCTCAGAGTCAGACACCACTAAGCGACTGAACAACAACAATTGCATGTGAAGAACTGTATCCTTTCCTCTCCACTTTTTCTTATCTAACTCTGGTTTGTGAGTTTGTACTCTGGATTGCTCATGGCCAGGTGGGGAGCTTTGCAATTCACAGGAGAGGGCTTTGGTCATTTGGAACCTCCTGTGCTTGGTTAATAAACCTCCTTAAACCTGGTGTTTGGCATTAAGAAACCCTCTTGTCTGCATAATAGACACAGACTCTTCTAGCAGCTTTATCAGAAAAAAAAGATAATTTGATCTTAATGTATTACTCTTTGATCTTATTTCTCAATTGGATCAGAATTGGGTGAGGAAGAAGGCTGCTATGTATTGGTAATGCTCAAACCCTAAGATTGTGAATGTGTAGAATCTGTTATCCATGTAATAAATAGTGAATGATAAGCTGATGGTTGAGTGTGTGCTCTTATAATTCACCCTGAGATCTTTTGGAACTGCAACCTCTAGCAAAAAGGGTGATGTAATTTATATAAGAGTGGGAAAAGCTCTAATGAATAGATAACATTAAGAAAAAGAGACCAGAAAGAGATGATTGTTCAGAACTAGGTTTTTCTATTTTAAAGGGGGAAACTTACTATTCAGTAATACCCTCTCCTTGTGGCATTTAAGTTTGAAAGGGTAGCTCCTTCAATTGAAGTTGCTGTGGGTAAGTTTTTAACTTATCTGCCCAGATTACCGCAGTGGAAAAATCGTATCCTTGGTCTTTGACTGTTTGTAAAGTCCCTAAACAACTACAATAATCATGGGTACTGTTCCTTTCTGACACTGTCTCCAAGAACTTGGTCAATCCTGAAACTGAAGATACGGTTTTGCTTTTCCCTTGGGAGGAATAAAGGAGCTGGGTGTTATAAAAAAAACAAAAGCAATAGTGGATGTTATGACAAAGAAAGGGCATTTTCTAAGCTACATAAGGATGGAACCATTTGAGAACCTGCAGAATTTTGAGAGAACACTGAATGGTCTGAGTTTCTAAAGACAGGTGCTTAACACCAGTAACTACACTTTCTGGGCTTTGAGTCATTTTGTGATCATGTTTTAATTTTTTTTTTTTCCTTCTTACATAGTTACTGATGAGCCTAAGGGCTCAGACAATGAAAATCAAAGCAGGAATCGTGAGAAAAACAGTTTGCTTTTCTTTTGTATTTTGTTGAACATTAAAATTACATTTCTGTTTTTAAGTAGAAATTGCAGCGTAAAAGATACCATAATCCATATTTTGGTTCATTTGGGTGGCTGAATTCGGGTGTAATGGGATTTGCTTATATTCTACTGTCTGATAAATGCGACACCATAAACCTGCCTGGAGCTTTCTTGTGTAAACAAAAGACCAGAGAAATTAGCATTTGGATGAACTGCATTTATAAAACGCTATTAGCTTTTGAGAAAGATTTAGATTCTTTTCTCTAGTTTGTAAAAATCCTCTACTTCTGTCCTTTTTCTGCTGTTATCTACTGAATTCAATGTTATAAACACAAAAGTGTTCAATAAATATAACTCAACGATGACAGGCCTGGATATGAAAACAAAACAGCACTCAAAATTGCTAAAGGAAGTTGGTTATTGTTAGAGTTTTTAAAGGCCATGATAGTACAATTTGGTGGAATTCCCAGCTTCCCTTAAATAATGACAAAATGTGGCCAGGCACTGTCTCTGTGAGGCCCAGGGGTATCTAGAATAAAGATGAATTAGGAGGAAGTGTCCAGAAGACTTAGCCAAGAGCTTTGCCTAATAGGATGGAGGGTGGCATAATTCTTAAGATTCTCCTTAAGGAATCATATCCAATGATAAGCTTTCCAGCTCTTCTCAGAAAGGGTGCTGCAGAGCTGTATTAACTTGCTGTGTGAAATAACATTTTACCTTGTTATAGCTGGTCCATTATAACTGACTTGGTGAGCTTCACTGATATCCCTTCTCTGAGAGTTCATCTTGAATACTTTATGAATGACAGCCAAGCTCTAAGACCCATCACAACCTTTCTTATATAGAGTCGGTCATCCATAAAACTACCGTCCCTTTAAAAAATGACCAATTTTGAACAGATTTGTGAGAAAGGGTACCTCTGCTTCTAAACTGTGAAGTCATATTAATGTAAATAAGGTTAGAGTTGGGAGAGAAATCATCCTGAAATATTACTATTTCAATTCTTTTTGAAGACTGAAACTAGTAATAATTAAACATAATGCACTCCTTAGGGATTCTTTATTTTCATAGAAATTTGGCTGGAACTAAGGAAAAACCCAGGTATAGTGTTTCAATGTTGTGCTGAGGGATTGCTTGACTGTTCCTTCAAAAGGCGTGAGGTTGGTTTATTGACAGTTTATGGTTGGATTTTCATAGCAGGCATAAAGTAGTTGAAGCAGCAAATGATTTGTGAGTGCCTGTGATGGGTAGGTATAGGGAGGTATATACTGTTTTCTCTAGTGATCTGCAAATCTACTGGCACTACAGAACCACTTCTCTGTGTGAGATGACCATATATATCTTTTAGGTTTAATTTTTTTTAGATTCTGGCCTCCTTCAATGATTTACTTCCAACCAGAGTGTTTCTTGCCAATTCCTCTGTCCTTACACACTTTGTAGACTAACTGAGAGTGAGAGCAAAATGAGTATATACCTCAGTTACAAACTACTTATCAGTGTTTTAAAAAAATCATTTTTGAGATTCTCCCCAGTTTACCCAGAGACCTCTTAACATTGGAGGATTAAGCAGGAGTCTATGGCAAGCTTTAGCTTCTCCCATTGCTGTTCATAATAAAGCCCCTTTGTTCTTCAAACTTCATCATATTCATGCAGATTTATGCTAATGATTACTTCCTATGCAAATATTTCAATTTAGTACTTATAACAGAGAAAGTACTGACCAGCAGACCTGAAATTGAGGTTTAGATCAGCTCTTAATTATTAGACCTCCTATATTCTGCTTAATCTCTCTGGGACATAGTTTCACCTGTATAGCATGGAGATCTTAACTATCTTACAAAGATGTGGTAAGAATTCAGAAGATGGAAAGCTTTATAGAGTTTGAAGCACCTTGCAGGTATTGGGCAAGTGGTAGATACTACAGTCTGTTCACCCAATTCATTCTCCTCTTAGCAATGGACTTCTGTTGGAATCCAGCCTGGGGCTGTAACGTCTAGCCTCCCTTACAGCTAGGTGTGGCCATGTGTTTAAGCTCTTGCCAGAGGAATGAAAGAGGGAAAGGTATATATCATTTTTTCTTTGTTTACCTAGCAGGATATAGCTGGCCCTGGATTTCAACTTTGTCCTCTTTCTGATGGGCTAGAAAGGTTACTAGCAGAGTGACCTTGGAGAGCAAGTATTTGTTACACCAGGTCCCTGAATCAGTGGAAGGGACAGCATTGTCAGCTGCTCTAGAATACCTGTCCTGGACTAGGTCCTGGACGTGTCCATGGTCCTGGACCATGAAAGAGAAGTAAATTCTATTTTGTTTGGGCACCTGTACTTTGGGATCTGGGTGTAAGAGCAGTTTAGCCTATTGTGACTGAGCAAGCACAAACACACAGAATAAATACTGGCCTTATTTTTTAGTCCCTTTAGATAGAGATCCACAGAGTAATAGAGCTGGAAGGTTCTACAGAAGTCATGTGGGAAAAAAAAAATTACTTAGGGAACAATTTTTATTTAGTCACAGGACAGCTTGGTTACAGAACTGGAATAAAATCCAGTGTTCATAACTTTGCTTCTTTGTAAAGTGAATAATAATTAGAATATGTAAGGGCTTCCCAAATGGCTCCATGGTGAAGAATCTGCCTCCAGTGCAGAAGTCACAGGAGCCTTGGGTTTGATCCCTGGATTGGGAAGATCTTCTGGAGGAGAAAATGGCCACTCATTCCAGTGTTCTTGCCTGGAGAATCCATGGACAGAGGAACCTGGCGGACTGCAGTCCACGGGGTTGCGAGGGTCGGACACGACTGCGTGACAGCACCGGCAACGGTAAAGATATGCAATCTAATACCTGAAAGGCGGTAGAGACCGAATGTTTGAATAGATTCAGAAGTACCCATATAAACTTTTTATAACCCCTCTACAAATGGAAGGGTAGAGAAGTGACATTTTACCCAACCTTTCACTCTGAGGTCAGGATGCAAAACCAGGTTGTTACAGAGCACAAGCTCAGGGGCCTTGCTATCAACAGTTCCAGAGTATGATGGGTCCGTGTGTCAGACAAAAGGTTGCAGCCTTTTTTGGTCCCATGTGAGAATCACATCAGAGGAAAAATGACCACTCTAGCAGTGGTGCTGGGTATGTTTTAGACACAGCTGCTGGAAGCTTTTGTACTCCAAAAGATTGATCTAAAATGGCCTCTCAAAACATAACCCAGCGAGAAAAAGAGACAAGTTTATGTTTCTAGCATTTGAACCAGAACACGTTCACTCTGCTTTAAAAGGTCTTATGGGACTGAAAAAGCCCAGGGAAATAGAAGTTGCTGTTCTCATTAAAAGAGAGAGGTATTTTTATTCATTGTTTTTATTCACATCAGTTAATTCAACATGCCTTGAAGGGGCCTCTTCCAGGCTGACAATATTAAAGTAGCAGCTTACTCACTAATTATAAACAAACATTAGTCAAGTTGACTTACAAAAGTTGGTGCATGGATAAAAAGCAAAAGAATTACCTTCTACCTGACAGATGGAATGAGTCCCCAAAGTCTCTTTGGGTCTTATAACAACATGCCATGCAAGAGACTTAGAATGAAATCCAAACTCTTTGACTATGACTTGTAAATGATCTGACCCATACCCACCTCTCACTTTTATCTCCGAACCCTCCTCCTGGAGTTCACTACTTAGAAGCTGCCCTCCTTTTTTTCTGTCCTTGACCATAGCCCCTTTCTGGTGCTGCAAGGTTTTATGCATGCAGTTTCTATGGCTGGATGCTTCTCCTCTTCTTGCATCTCAAGGCAAACATCACCTCCTTTGAGACATCTTTGTGACCACCCTACAAAGGGAAGTTCATGCCACTCCATTTTTCCTTCAGTTTAGTTTATTTCCTTCACTTATAGAAATTTCTATTCATTTTATTTTTGTGTCTGTTGATTTATGGCTGGGCAATAATCTCCCCTACTGGACAATGGCTGAATCAGAGAATGATCTGTTCCATAAAAGGGGCAAAGTTTAATCCAGGGAGGTCAGAAAACTCCAGGTTGAGACCAAGCTAGAGCTCAGGTAGGAAGAAACTGAAAGCAAAGGACTCAGGACGGAAAGTGGGAAACCTGATAGAGTTTCCTTGGAATGGCAGACGGGCTGGGGGATGCCCAAATGGAAATCTATCTGTTAATAGTATGGGAAGAGGAACAAGAAGACCAGGGAAGTCAGTGACCCCAGAAGAAGCCAGTGAAGCAGAAGCTAAGTCAGGGAAAGAGGCAGAGTTTTAGATGGACTGATTCCTGGGCCAGTGACTTCACTTCCATCTGAAGGCGGTGCTGTTTTTCCTTTGGTCAGACAGCTGGAGGGTGACTCTTTCTTCTGTCTGGTGTCACCTCTGACCAGTTCTTAACTTTGTATATATATCTGATGCTGAAGCTGAAGTGCTAATACTTTGGCCACCTGATGCGAAGAGCTGACTCATTCATTGGAAAGGACCCTGATGCTGGGAAGGTTGAGAGCAAGAGGAGAAGCAGGCGGCAGATGAGATAGTTGGATGGCATCACTGACTCAAGGAACTTAAATTTGAGCAGACTCAGGGAGACAGTGAAAGAGAATCCCAGAGTGCTGCAGTTCACGGGGTTGCAAAGAGTTGGACATGACTTAGCAACTAAACAGCAACAATAACTCAGCAATGGGATATTTTCTAATACCTAAGGGAGCTGACGTCTATGATAGAAGATATGCATCTTTGGTCTCAAAGCAGCTTGTAAATCCTGAGCTGTCCTCCCTTTCCTCGGTTCTGACAGTCATATGTCCCATTCATACATCAAAACCCTCTTCAAGTTCTCCTTCTTTTAAATTCACCTTCCACTTATTAGAGAGGAGCCCAGGAATCCTCCTGGTGTGTGGACTGCCCCAAGTACAGATGAATCTCTTTAGACTCTGCCTTTCTGTTGTTATAGTAACAGCAGATGTGCCTTCTGGAACACTGTTGTAAGGATCATAAGAGAGATTTACTTGGTCCCAATTCTATTTCAGACTAAAAAAAAAAAATATCCTATACCCACAATGGTACTTTTTATCATGCATTATTGCAAGCAGGAGAACTTGACAGAGTAATAGAACCAACTCTTTGTAAGAAGTAGGGCATGTAACATGGTGAAATCTGGAATTTAGTGTGTTCTACTTTAGTGAAGAAAATATAATGCTAATACTTTACCTTACTGTGATCATCAGCATAAATTGTGCAATAAAATATATGAGTATAATGGAAACTTCAAAAACGTCAAATAGTTGATATATGATATAAAATGCATTTTACCTAGCTTCGATTTTTATATTGGTAAAATGAATGAAACAGTGCATTTAAATGCAGAAACCCATATTATCATAAACATATTTGCTAAAAACAGAAAGCATAAATTGTGGTTAAATTTAGTAATGTCTGAGGGTATGCTTGAATGTTTCTTAGTGATTAAATGTGAACAATTGCTTCTTTAACGTAAAGGTCTGTATATATGTGATTAATCCAATTGAAATGAAAGTGCAGACAGCTCATGCCATGCCTGATTATCAGAATGATTGATTCTAGTCTGTGCTTCCAGGTGGAAAAAAATATCTGTTAATAATCCTAGCAGCCCAGCCCCTGATGTCACTGATAGCTCAATGATTTCTGCACATTCTGCATTATGGAGCTCATTTGCAGGTAGAGGGTCTACACAACGATCCACTGGATCACAAAATTATAGCATGAAAAAAAATGACATCCCGATTTATGCAAGAGTTATGACTGCAAAGTGCATTTTATCAGTGAGAAGTTTAAAATTGCTGCTGTTGTTGCTGTCACGGGCATGTTATTTTCTTTGGTTTGTGTGTAGGCAAGGCTGTCAAGCTTTTATCGCACAAACTGGTGTTTTTGTGTACCATAGCTCTCTGCCTGCTGGTGACAGCCAGTCTCTGAACCCGGGTTGTTATTAAGTCTTCAGCTTTAAGATAGTACTTTACCAACTTGGCTGAATTACACTTGATCATAAACGCCTTAATGTTTTACTGGGTATAAAGAGTTTGGAGCAAAATAAGAACGTATGCTGCCGTAAGTATCGGTGGGTTGCTGGTAGAGGCTGTTGCTGTCTGTCACTGCAGTAGAAATGTTATCATTCTTAAAAGTCTCAGTTCTGGGTCCTTTTGAAATGAAGCACTGGATTTAGCCAGAGACTTCTCATGTAAAAGTCAGATGTCTTCTCTATCCTGTAACCCCTGATTTTTTAGACTTATTCACTATATCATCCGATTGTCAAACACTCCAGCCCTGTGCCCTTCTGCTAAGAAACTTGTTTTCTCTCTACCAAGCTATTTGTTTCTGGATGCATGTTGGTCTAAACTGTCTCTGGGGATTTATCTGGCACCAACTCTCTTTCAGATTAAATTTTTTTCACGTACTCACAATTGGTTTTGGTGCTTTGCTGTAAAGAAACCAGGAGAAACTGACAGAGCAATAGAGCCAAATCTTGGAAGGAAAGCAGTGAAGATGTCTTTTATATGATGAAATATTATAATCACATGTTTTACTTTTATGGAGGGAAGCATAATGTTAATACTTTATCTGGTTTTGATTATAAGGGTATATTACAAGGCAAAAATATATGGATAGAAGGGAAGCATCAAATGATGCAAATAACACATCTAAGCCAGTGAGTGAAAGTTGCTCAGTTGTGTCTGACTCTGCAACCCCATGGACTATACAGTCCATAGAATTTTCCAGGCCAGAATACTGAAGTGGGTAGTCTTTCCCTTCTCCAGGGGATCTTTCCAACCCAGGGATGAAACCCAGGTCTCCCACATTGCAGGAAGATTCTTTACCAGCTGAGCCTCAAGGGAAACCCAAGAATACAGGAATGGGTAGCCTATCCCTTCTCCAGTAGATCTTCCCAACCCAGGAATTGAACTGGGGTCTCCTGTATTGCAAATGGATTACTTACCAACTGAGTTATCAGGGAAGCCCCTTCTAAACCAGAATGGATTCGTTTATTTGGCTTCAGTTGTTATACTTGCGAAACGTGTGAATCAATGTATGCAGAAGACTTTCTTAGAAGATTTTATATAATTGTGTCTGGTACCATACCTGTCTCTCAACAGGTGACCTGTGACAGGAGACATTATTATTATTATTAATGTTAGAAAAAAAGGGTATAATCACATGTATGTTTATGTGTTGAAGGCCAAAGTAAGACTGCTAGTATAAATGAGAGTTCTTGAAGAAATACAAAGAATCTGTGCCACTTCTACTTCCTAGAGCTTGTCTGGCTGTGTGTGTGCTCAGTCACTCAAGTCATATCTGACTCTTTGCAACCCCACGGACTGTAGCCCACAAGGCTCCTCTGTCCATGGAATTCTCCAGGCAAGAATGCTGGAGCAGGTTGCCATTTCTACCTCCAGGGGATCTTCCTGACCCACGGATGGAGCCCATGTCTCCCGCACCTCTTGCATTGGCAGATGGATTCCTTTACCACTGCATCACTGGGAACCTCTTGCCTGGCTATATTCTTATTTTATTTTTATTGGAATATAGTTGCTTTGCAATATTGTTTAGTGTCTACTGTACAGCAAAGTAAATCAGCTATGAAAGTGAAAAGTGAAAGTGTTAGTCATTCAGTCATGTCCGACTCTTTGCAACCAAATGGACTGTAGCCTGCCAGGCTACACTGTCTGTAGGATTCTCCAGGGAAGAATACTGGAGTCAGGAGCCCTCCCTTCTTCATGCGATTTTCCCAACCCAGGAGTCAAACCTTCCCAACCCAGGTCTCCTGCATTGCAGGCAGCTTCTTAACTGTCTGAGCCATCAGGGAATCAGCTATATGTGTACATATATGCCCTCTTTTTTAGATTTCCTTCCCCTTTAGGTCACCACAGAGCACTGAGTAGGGTTCTCTCTGCTGTGCAGTGGGTTGTCATTAGTCACCTATATACATAGTATCAGTAGTCCATGTATGGCAATCCCAGTCTCCCAGTTCACCACAACCCTGCTTTCCACCTTGGTATCTGTATGCTTATTCTTGACATCTGTGTCTCTGTCTATTTCTGATTGTAAACACTTTGAAAGAGACCATATTAATCCTGACCTGAATCCCTGGGGTTGTGCTAACCAGTGCAGTAGTCACTAGCCACACGTGCTTATTTAAAGTTCAGTAAAATAAAAAAATTCAGGTCTTCAGTCACACTGGCCACACTCCGTGTTCCCAGCTGCCATGCGTGGCTAGCGATTACCATATTGGACAGTGCAGAGAACGTCTGTATCACTGCCAAGAGCCGTATCAGACGGTGCTGCCCTAGGGTAAAGTGCAAAGAATCCAAGATCTGTGAGGTCTCCACAGTACGGAACAAAACTGTGCGGTCAAGTGAATACCAGATCTGTTTGTGGAAACCAATTAGCAAGGAATTGAAGAAGAACAAATTGTACCATGTAGGTGCATTGTAAAGGCCTTGGCTTCTCGTGAATGAAATATGCAGGTAAACAGGATTCAGCATCACCTCGCAGATTTTATGGGTCCCAACGAGACAAATGGAACAGAACCCCCAAGCCCAAACCCCCAAATGAGATTACCCAGTAGAAAAGTATTTCATTATAAAATGTATGTGAAACCATATGAGTATCTTAAAAGTGGCCCTTTGCTAGCACAGTGTGGTTTGGTTATTTCTCTAAGGTACCTGAGTTTACTTATGGTTAGAAGGTGAACAAACCCAATCTTGGTTACTCATTCTTATGTAAGTTTCCAGTGATCCGTCACACCATCATGAATTGTGCTACATTTATTAATGATTCTCACTTAATTAATCCCCAGAGAAGCAGGAGCTAACGTCTGTCTTAGTCTTGGCAATTACTAGAAATGAAACTGATGGCATTGCCTTCAGAATAAGTGACTCGAATTAAATATGTGTAATATTACTTTGACATTCTGTCACAGAAACAATGTAAAAGTATGTGACATTTAAAGGTTTATAGGTTTTTCTCTATAGAAGTTCTTTGACTTTCTTCATATACTTTCAAATAATTTAAGTCACTTCAGTTAGGGAAAATTGTAGAACCCTGCCTTAAAAGATTCTACCATGTGTGACCGCCTAGGGAATATGAATGTGGTAAATTTTGCTGAATTTCACTGAATTGAAAACTGAAATTGTCACTTATTGGAGAGTGCAGTGACTTGTGTGGTATTCTCAGCATATTAAATCTTGGGTGAAAGAAATATTATTGATTGTTTTTAAATTAGAGAAGTGTCTGTGTGTTCAATATCAATTTCAGTTCATTTTTTAGAAATCAAGAAATACATTAGAATTGTAGTGCTGGCAGGGACCTCAACTGACAATATTGTGTTTCTTCTTAGACTCTAAGCCAAGCTGAATAAAAGTGATCCTTGCACACTTGCTGGGCACAGGGAAGGGGGCAATGGAGAGGATGTTGGACTGTGGACCCCTGTGACTTATACTCTAGCTCCAGCTTTGCCACAATTTTTCCCCAAATTCTGCAACTTCCCAGGTCTCAGCTTTTTTAATGATGAAATAAGGGAAATGAACAAAATAATTTCTATAGCATTTTCTACTAGTTTCTGTTGTTATATAACAAATTACCACAAAGTTAGTGACCTAAAATAATGCCC